>NW_026890256.1:0-300000 GCF_963514075.1 Conger conger | reverse complement strand
TGGGAACCTCCGCTACTCCTCTCCACACCCGGCTCTCCACCCGACTCGCGGGGGCCCACTCTTAAGCCCTCCCGCCGCAATTTATAGGCCCTTTGCCCGGGCGGAAAGTGAACCGGGGAACTGTGTCCCGCCCTCAATTCTCGTCCGATTGGAACGCGGTTTGGACCCGTTCTCCTGGGCGGTCTCGCAGGCCCTCCAGACCCAGCCAGTTAGCTCCAAGGGGCCGCCCCGAGCACGGGGAGGGGTGACACTTGACGCTTTGGCGCAACGGTGCCCGCGCCACGAGCCAAAAAGCGCCCCCCTCTCTCCGCGCCCATTCAAGGCAATGGGGAAACGCACGTTTCGGGCTCCGGCGGCCGGGCACATTCACTCCACTCTGTCTAGGCACATTGACTCCCATTCATCCTGGGCACATTCACTCCACTCAGCCTTGGCACTTCCAGTCCCACTCTGCCAGGGAACCCCAACTCCACTCAGCCTGGGCACCTCCACTCCACTCAGCCTGGGCACATTCACTCCACTCAGCCTGGGCACTTCCAATCCCACTCTGCCTGGGAACCTGCACTCCACTCAGCCTGGGCACCTCCACTCCACTCAGCCTGGGTACATTCACTCCACTCAGCCTGGGCACTTCCAATCCCACTCTGCCTGGGAACCCGCACTCCACTCAGCCTGGGCACCTCCACTCCATTCAGCCTGGGCACATTCACTCCACTCAGCCTGGGCACTTCCAGTCCCACTCTGCCTGGGAACCTGCACTCCACTCAGCCTGGGCACCTCCACTCAGCCTGGGCACCTCCACTCCATTCAGCCTGGGCACATTCACTCCACTCAGCCTGGGCACTTCCAGTCCCACTCTGCTGGGAACCTGCACTCCACTCAGCCTGGGCACCTCCACTCCACTCAGCCTGGGTACCTTCACTCCACTCAGCCTTGGCACTTCCAGTCCCACTCTGCCAGGGAACCCCAACTCCACTCAGCCTGGGCACCTCCACTCCACTCAGCCTGGGCACATTCACTCCACTCAGCCTGGGCACTTTCAGTCCCACTCTGCCTGGGAACCTGCACTCCACTCGGCCTGGGCACCTCCACTCCACTCAGCCTGGGCACATTCACTCCCCTAAGCCTTGGCACTTCCAGTCCCACTCTGCCAGGGAACCCCAAGTCCACTCAGCCTGGGCACCTCCACTCCACTCAGCCTGGGCACATTCACTCCACTCAGCCTGGGCACTTCCAGTCCCACTGTGCCTGGGAACCTGCACTCCACTCGGCCTGGGCACCTCCACTCCACTCAGCCTGGGCACATTCACTCCACTCTGCCTGGGCACATTCACTCCCATTCAGCCTGGGATCATTCACTCCACTCAGCCTGGGCACATTCACTCCACTCAGCCTGGGCACTTCCAGTCCCACTCTGCCTGGGAACCTGCACTCCACTCAGCCTGGGCACCTCCAATCCACTCAGCCTGGGCACATTCACTCCACTCAGCCTGGGCACCTCCACTCCACTCAGCCTAGCCACATTCACTCCACTCAGCCAGGGAACATTCACTCCACTCAGCCTGGGCACTTCCAGTCCCACTCTGCCCAGGAACCTCCACTCCCACTCTGACTGGGAACCTCCGCTACTCCTCTCCACACCCGGCTCTCCACCCGACTCGCGGGGGCCCACTCTTAAGCCCTCCCGCCGCAAGTTATAGGCCCTTCTCCCGGGCGGGAAGTGAACCGCGGAACTGTGTCCCGCCCTCAATTCTTGTCCGATCGGAACGCGGTTTGGACCCGTTCTCCTGGGCGGCCTCGCAGCCCCTCCAGACCCAGCTAGTTAGCTCCAAGGGGCCGCCCCGAGCACGGGGAGGTGTGACACTTGACGCTTTGGCGCAACGGTGCCCACGCCACGAGCCAAAAAGCGCCCCCCTCTCTCCGCGCCCATTCAAGGCAATGGGGAAACGCACGTTTCGGGCTCCGGCGGCCGGGCACATTCACTCCACTCTGTCTAGGCACATTGACTCCCATTCAGCCTGGGCACATTCACTCCACTCCGCCTGGGCACTTCCAGTCCCACTCTGCCTGGGAACCTGCACTCCACTCGGCCTGGGCACCTCCACTCCACTCAGCCTGGGCACATTCACTCCACTCAGCCTGGGCACTTCCAATCCCACTCTGCCAGGGAACCTGCACTCCTCTCAGCCTGGGCACCTGCACTCCACTCAGCCTGGGTACATTACTCCACTCAGCCTGGGCACTTCCAATCCCACTCTGCCTGGGAACCAGCACTCCACTCAGCCTGGGCACCTCCACTCCAGTCAGCCTGGGCACATTCACACCACTCAGCGTTGGCACTTCCAGTCCCACTCTGCCAGGGAACCCCAACTCCACTCAGCCTGGGCACCTCCACTCCACTCAGCCGGGGCACATTCACTCCACTCACCGTTGGCACTTCCAGTCCCACTCTGCCATGGAACCCCAACTCCATTCAGCCTGGGCACCTCCACTCAATCAGCCTGGGCACATTCACTCCACTCAGCCTGGGCACTTCCAATCCCACTCTGCCTGGGAACCTGCACTCCACTCAGCCTGGGCACCTCCACTCCATTCAGCCTGGGCACATTCACTCCACTCAGCCTGGGCACTTCCAGTCCCACTCTGCCTGGGAACCTGCACTCCACTCAGCCTGGGCACCTCCACTCCACTCAGCCTGGGCACATTCACTCCACTCTGCCTGGGCACATTCACTCCCATTCAGCCTGGGATCATTCACTCCACTCAGCCTGGGCACATTCACTCCACTCAGCCTGGGCACTTCCAGTCCCACTCTGCCTGGGAACCTGCACTCCACTCAGCCTGGGCACCTCCAATCCACTCAGCCTGGGCACATTCACTCCACTCAGCCTGGGCACATTCACTCCACTCAGCCTGTCCACATTCACTCCACTCAGCCAGGGCACATTCACTCCACTCAGCCTGGGCACTTCCAGTCCCACTCTGCCCAGGAACCTCCACTCCCACTCTGATTGGGAACCTCCGCTACTCCTCTCCACACCCGGCTCTCCACCCGACTCGCGGGGGCCCACTCTTAAGCCCTCCCGCCGCAAGTTATAGGCCCTTTGCCCGGGCGGAAAGTGAACCGCGGAACTGTGTCCCGCCCTCAATTCTCGTCCGATCGGAACGCGGTTTGGACCCGTTCTCCTGGGCGGCCTCGCAGCCCCTCCAGACCCAGCCAGTTAGCTCCAAGGGGCCGCCCCGAGCACGGGGAGGTGTGACACTTGACGCTTTGGCGCAACGGTGCCCGCGCCACGAGCCAAAAAGCGCCCCCCTCTCTCCGCGCCTATTCAAGGCAATGGGGAAACGCACGTTTCGGGCTCCGGCGGCCGGGCACATTCACTCCACTCTGTCTAGGCACATTGACTCCCATTCAGCCTGGGCACATTCACTCCACTCCGCCTGGGCACTTCCAGTCCCACTCTGCCTGGGAACCTGCACTCCACTCGGCCTGGGCACCTCCACTCCACTCAGCCTGGGCACATTCACTCCACTCAGCCTTGGCACTTCCAGTCCCACTCTGCCAGGGAACCCCAACTCCACTCAGCCTGGGCACCTCCACTCCACTCAGCCTGGGCACATTCACTCCACTCAGCCTGGGCACTTCCAGTCCCACTCTGCCTGGGAACCTCCACTCCCACTCTGACTGGGCACCTCCAATCCACTCAGCCTGGGCACATTCTCTCCAGTCAGCCTGGGCACATTCACTCCACTCAGCCTGGGCACCTCCACTCCACTCAGCCTGGCCACATTCACTCCACTCAGCCAGGGCACATTCACTCCACTCAGCCTGGGCACTTCCAGTCCCACTCTGCCCAGGAACCTCCACTCCCACTCTGACTGGGAACCTCCGCTACTCCTCTCCACACCCGGCTCTCCACCCGACTCACGGGGGCCCACTCTTAAGCCCTCCCGCCGCAAGTAATAGGCCCTTTGCCCGGGCGGAAAGTGAACCGCGGAACTGTGTCCCGCCCTCAATTCTCGTCCGATCGGAACGCGGTTTGGACCCGTTCTCCTGGGCGGCCTCGCAGCCCCTCCAGACCCAGCCAGTTAGCTCCAAGGGGCCGCCCCGAGCACGGGGAGGGGTGACACTTGACGCTTCGGCGCAACGGTGCCCGCGCCACGAGCCAAAAAGCGCCCCCCTCTCTCCGCGCCCATTCAAGGCAATGGGGAAACGCACGTTTCGGGCTCCGGCGGCTGGGCACATTCACTCCACTCTGTCTAGGCACATTGACTCCCATTCAGCCTGGGCACATTCACTCCACTCCGCCTGGGCACTTCCAGTCCCACTCTGTCTGGGAACCTGCACTCCACTCGGCCTGGGCACCTCCACTCCACTCAGCCTGGGCACATTCACTCCACTCAGCCTTGGCACTTCCAGTCCCACTCTGCCAGGGAACCCCAACTCCACTCAGCCTGGGCACCTCCACTCCACTCAGCCTGGGCACATTCACTCCACTCAGCCAGGGCACTTCCAATCCCACTCTGCCTGGGAACCTGCACTCCACTCAGCCTGGGCACCTCCACTCCACTCAGCCTGGGTACATTCACTCCACTCAGCCTGGGCACTTCCAGTCCCACTCTGCCAGGGACCCCCAACTCCACTCAGCCTGGGCACCTCCACTCCACTCAGCCTGGGCACATTCACTCCACTCAGCCTGGGCACTTCCAGTCCCACTCTGCCTGGGAACCTGCACTCCATTCGGCCTGGGCAACTCCACTCCACTCAGCCTGGCCACATTCACTCCACTCAGCCAGGGCACATTCACTCCACTCAGCCTGGGCACTTCTAGTCCCACTCTGCCCAGGAACTTCCACTCCCACTCTGACTGGGAACCTCCGCTACTCCTCTCCACACCCGGCTCTCCACCCGACTCGCGGGGGCCCACTCTTAAGCCCTCCCGCCGCAAGTTATAGGCCCTTTGCCCCGGCGGAAAGTGAACCGCGGAACTGTGTCCCGCCCTCAATTCTCGTCCGATCGGAACGCGGTTTGGACCCGTTCTCCTGGGCGGCCTCGCAGCCCCTCCAAACCCCGTTAGTTAGCTCCAAGGCGCCGCCCCGAGCACGGGGAGGTGTGACACTTGACGCTTTGGCGCAACGGTGAACGCGCCACGAGCCAAAAAGTGCCCCCCTCTCTCCGCGCCCATTCAAGCAATGGGGAAACGCACGTTTCGGGCTCCGGCGGCCGGGCACATTCACTCCACTCTGTCTAGGCACATTGAATCCCATTCAGCCTGGGCACATTCACTCCACTCCGCCTGGGCACTTCCAGTCCCACTCTGCCTGGGAACCTGCACTCCACTCGGCCTGGGCACCTCCACTCCACTCAGCCTGGGCACATTCACTCCACTCAGCCTGGGCACTTCCAATCCCACTCTGCCTGGGAACCTGCACTCCACTCAGCCTGGGCACCTGCACTCCACTCAGCCTGGGTACATTACTCCACTCAGCCTGGGCACTTCCAATCCCACTCTGCCTGGGAACCTGCACTCCACTCAGCCTGGGCACCTCCACTCCACTCAGCCTGGGCACATTCACTCCACTCAGCGTTGGCACTTCCAGTCCCACTCTGCCAGGGAACCCCAACTCCACTCAGCCTGGGCACCTCCACTCCACTCAGCCTGGGCACATTCACTCCACTCACCGTTGGCACTTCAAGTCCCACTCTGCCAGGGAACCCCAACTCTACTCAGCCTGGGCACCTCCACTCCACTCAGCCTGGGCACATTCACTCCACTCAGCCTGGGCACTTCCAATCCCACTCTGCCTGGGAACCTGCACTCGACTCAGCCTGGGCCCCTCCACTCCACTCAGCCTGGGTACATTCACTCCACTCAGCCTGGGCACTTCCAATCCCACTCTGCCTGGGAACCTGCACTCCACTCAGCCTGGGCACCTCCACTCAGCCTGGGCACCTCCACTCCATTCAGCCTGGGCACCTTCACTCCACTCAGCCTGGGCACTTCCAGTCCCACTCTGCTGGGAACCTGCACTCCACTCAGCCTGGGAACCTCCACTCCATTCAGCCTGGGCACATTCACTCCACTCAGCCTGGGCACTTCCAGTCCCACTCTGCCTGGGAACCTGCACTCCACTCAGCCTGGGCACCTTCAATCCACTCAGCCTGGGCACATTCTCTCCAGTCAGCCTGGGCACATTCACTCCACTCAGCCTGGGCACCTCCACTCCACTCAGCCTGGCCACATTCACTCCACTCAGCCAGGGCACATTCACTCCACTCAGCCTGGGCACTTCCAGTCCCACTCTGCCCAGGAACCTCCACTCCCACTCTGACTGGGAACCTCCGCTACTCCTCTCCACACCCGGCTCTCCACCCGACTCACGGGGGCCCACTCTTAAGCCCTCCCGCCGCAAGTAATAGGCCCTTTGCCCGGGCGGAAAGTGAACCGCGGAACTGTGTCCCGCCCTCAATTCTCGTCCGATCGGAACGCGGTTTGGATCCGTTCTCCTGGGCGGCCTCGCAGCCCCTCCAGACCCAGCCAGTTAGCTCCAAGGGGCCGCCCCGAGCACGGGGAGGGGTGACACTTGACGCTTTGGCGCAACGGTGCCCGCGCCACGAGCCAAAAAGCGCCCCCCTCTCTCCGCGCCCATTCAAGGCAATGGGGAAACGCACGTTTCGGGCTCCGGCGGCTGGGCACATTCACTCCACTCTGTCTAGGCACATTGACTCCCATTCAGCCTGGGCACATTCACTCCACTCAGCCTGGGCACTTCCAGTCCCACTCTGCCTGGGAACCTGCACTCCACTCTGCCTGGGCACCTCCACTCCAGTCAGCCTGGGCACATTCACTCCACTCAGCCTGGGCACTTCCAATCCCACTCTGCCTGGGAACCTGCACTCCACTCAGCCTGGGCACTTCCAGTCCCACTCTGCCTGGGAACCCCAACTCCATTCAGCCTGGGCACCTCCACTCCACTCAGCCTGGGCACATTCACTCCACTCAGCCTGGGCACTTCCAATCCCACTCTGCCTGGGAACCTGCACTCCACTCAGCCTGGGCACCTCCACTCAGCCTGGGCACCTCCACTCCATTCAGCCTGGGCACATTCACTCCACTCAGCCTTGGCACTTCCAGTCCCACTCTGCCTGGGAACCCCAACTCCACTCAGCCTGGACACCTCCACTCCACTCAGCCTGGGCACATTCACTCCACTCAGCCTGGGCACTTCCAATCCCACTCTGCCTGGGAACCTGCACTCCACTCAGCCTGGGCACCTCCACTCCACTCAGCCTGGGTACATTCACTCCACTCAGCCTGGGCACTTCCAATCCCACTCTGCCTGGGAACCTGCACTCCACTCAGCCTGGGCACTTCCAGTCCCACTCTGCCTGGGAACCCCAACTCCATTCAGCCTGGGCACCTCCACTCCACTCAGCCTGGGAACATTCACTCCACTCAGCCTGGGCACTTCCAATCCCACTCTGCCTGGGAACCTGCACTCCACTCAGCCTGGGCACCTCCACTCCATTCAGCCTGGGCACATTCACTCCACTCAGCCTGGGCACTTCCAGTCCCACTCTGCCTGGGAACCTGCACTCCAATCAGCCTGGGCACCTCCACTCCACTCAGCCAGGGCACATTCACTCCACTCGGCCTGGGCACATTCACTCCACTCACCGTTGGCACTTCCAGTTCCACTCTGCCAGGGAACCCCAACTCCATTCAGCCTGGGCACCTCCACTCCACTCAGCCTGGGCACATTCACTCCACTCAGCCTGGGCACTTCCAATCCCACTCTGCCTGGGAACCTGCACTCCACTCAGCCTGGGCACCTCCACTCCATTCAGCCTGGGCACATTCACTCCACTCAGCCTGGGCACTTCCAGTCCCACTCTGCTGGGAGCCTGCACTCCACTCAGCCTGGGAACCTCCACTCCACGCAGCCTGGGCACATTCACTCCACTCAGCCAGGGCACTTCCAGTCCCTCTCTGCCTGGGAACCCCAACTCCACTCAGCCTGGGCACCTCCACTCCACTCAGCCTGGGCACATTCACTCCACTCTGTCTAGGCACATTGACTCCCATTCAGCCTGGGATCATTCATTCCACTCAGCCTGGGCACATTCACTCCACTCAGCCTGGGCACTTCCAGTCCCACTCTGCCTGGGAACCTGCACTCCAATCAGCCTGGGCACCTCCACTCCACTCAGCCTGGGCACATTCACTCCACTCTGCCTGGGCACATTCACTCCACTCAGCCTGGGCACATTCACTCCACTCAGCCTGGGCACTTCCAGTCCCACTCTGCTGGGAGCCTGCACTCCACTCAGCCTGGGAACCTCCACTCCATTCAGCCTGGGCACATTCACTCCACTCAGCCTGGGCACTTCCAGTCCCACTCTGCCTGGGAACCTGCACTCCACTCAGCCTGGGCACCTCCAATCCACTCAGCCTGGGCACATTCTCTCCAGTCAGCCTGGGCACATTCACTCCACTCAGCCTGGGCACCTCCACTCCACTCAGCCTGGCCACATTCACTCCACTCAGCCAGGGCACATTCACTCCACTCAGCCTGGGCACTTCCAGTCCCACTCTGCCCAGGAACCTCCACTCCCACTCTGACTGGGAACCTCCGCTACTCCTCTCCACACCCGGCTCTCTACCCGACTCACGGGGGCCCACTCTTAAGCCCTCCCGCCGCAAGTAATAGGCCCTTTGCCCGGGCGGAAAGTGAACCGCGGAACTGTGTCCCGCCCTCAATTCTCGTCCGATCGGAACGCGGTTTGGACCCGTTCTCCTGGGCGGCCTCGCAGCCCCTCCAGACCCAGCCAGTTAGCTCCAAGGGGCCGCCCCGAGCACGGGGAGGGGTGACACTTGACGCTTTGGCGCAACGGTGCCCGCGCCACGAGCCAAAAAGCGCCCCCCTCTCTCCGCGCCCATTCAAGGCAATGGGGAAACGCACGTTTCGGGCTCCGGCGGCTGGGCACATTCACTCCACTCTGTCTAGGCACATTGACTCCCATTCAGCCTGGGCACATTCACTCCACTCAGCCTGGGCACTTCCAGTCCCACTCTGCCTGGGAACCTGCACTCCACTCTGCCTGGGCACCTCCACTCCAGTCAGCCTGGGCACATTCACTCCACTCAGCCAGGGCACATTCACTCCACTCAGCCTGGGCACTTCCAGTCCCACTCTGCCCAGGAACATCCATTCCCACTCTGACTGGGAACCTCCGCTACTCCTCTCCACACCCGGCTCTCCACCCGACTCGCGGGGGCCCACTCTTAAGCCCTCCCGCCGCAAGTTATAGGCCCTTTGCCCGGGCGGAAAGTGAACCGCGGAACTGTGTCCCGCCCTCAATTCTCGTCCGAT
This sequence comes from Conger conger, assembly GCF_963514075.1. Taxonomy (NCBI): domain Eukaryota; kingdom Metazoa; phylum Chordata; class Actinopteri; order Anguilliformes; family Congridae; genus Conger; species Conger conger. The sequence continues at coordinate 290,625 of NW_026890256.1, read as the reverse complement.
CGGAACGCGGTTTGGACCCGTTCTCCTGGGCGGCCTCGCAGCACCTCCAAACCCCGTTAGTTAGCTCCAAGGGGCCGCCCCGAGCACGGGGAGGTGTGACACTTGACGCTTTGGCGCAACGGTGACCGCGCCACGAGCCAAAAAGTGCCCCCCTCTCTCCGCGCCCATTCAAGGCAATGGGGAAACGCACGTTTCGGGCTCCGGCGGCCGGGCACATTCACTCCACTCTGTCTAGGCACATTGAATCCCATTCAGCCTGGGCACATTCACTCCACTCCGCCTGGGCACTTCCAGTCCCACTCTGCCTGGGAACCTGCACTCCACTCAGCCTGGGCACTTCCAGTCCCACTCTGCCTGGGAACCCCAACTCCATTCAGCCTGGGCACCTCCACTCCACTCAGCCTGGGCACATTCACTCCACTCAGCCTGGGCACTTCCAGTCCCACTCTGCCTGGGAACCTGCACTCTACTCAGCCTGGGCACCTCCACTCCACTCAGCCTGGGCACATTCACTCCACTCAGCCAGGGCACATTCACTCCACTCAGCCTGGGCACTTCCAGTCCCACTCTGCCCAGGAACCTCCACTCCCACTCTGACTGGGAACCTCCGCTACTCCTCTCCACACCCGGCTCTCCACCCGACTCGCGGGGGCCCACTCTTAAGCCCTCCCGCCGCAAGTAATAGGCCCTTTGCCCGGGCGGAAAGTGAACCGCGGAACTGTGTCCCGCCCTCAATTCTCGTCCGATCGGAACGCGGTTTGGACCCGTTCTCCTGGGCGGCCTCGCAGCCCCTCCAGACCCAGCCAGTTAGCTCCAAGGGGTTGCCCCGAGCACAGGGAGGTGTGACACTTGACGCTTTGGCGCAACGGTGCCCGCGCCACGAGCCAAAAAGCGCCCCCCTCTCTCCGCGCCCATTCAAGGCAATGGGGAAACGCACGTTTCGGGCTCCGGCGGCCGGGCACATTCACTCCACTCTGTCTAGGCACATTGACTCCCATTCAGCCTGGGCACATTCACTCCACTCCGCCTGGGCACTTCCAGTCCCACTCTGCCTGGGAACCTGCACTCCACTCGGCCTGGGCACCTCCACTCCAGTCAGCCTTGGCACATTCACTCCACTCAGCCTGGGCACTTCCAATCCCACTCTGCCAGGGAACCTGCACTCCACTCAGCCTGGGCACATGCAATCCACTCAGCCTGGGGACATTCACTCCACTCAGCCTGGGAACTTCCAATCCCACTCTGCCTGGGAACCAGCACTCCACTCAGCCTGGGCACCTCCACTCCACTCAGCCTGGGTACTTCCAATCCCACTCTGCTGGGAACCTGCACTCCACTCAGCCTGGGAACCTCCACTCCACGCAGTCTGGGCACATTCACTCCACTCAGCCAGGGCACTTCCAGTCCCTCTCTGCCTGGGAACCCCAACTCCACTCAGCCTGGGCACCTCCACTCCACTCAGCCTGGGCACATTCACTCCACTCTGTCTAGGCACATTGACTCCCATTCAGCCTGGGAACATTCACTCCACTAAGCCTGGGCACATTCACTCCACTCAGCCTGGGCACTTCCAGTCCCACTCTGCCTGGGAACCTGCACTCCACTCGGCCTGGGCACCTCCACTCCACTCAGCCTGGCCACATTCACTCCACTCAGCCAGGGCACATTCACTCCACTCAGCCAGGGCACTTCCAGTCCCTCTCTGCCTGGGAACCCCAACTCCACTCAGCCTGGGCACCTCCACTCCACTCAGCCTGGGCACATTCACTCCACTCTTTCTAGGCACATTGACTCCCATTCAGCCTGGGAACATTCACTCCACTAAGCCTGGGCACATTCACTCCACTCAGCCTGGGCACTTCCAGTCCCACTCTGCCTGGGAACCTGCACTCCACTCAGCCTGGGCACCTCCAATCCACTCAGCCTGGGCACATTCTCTCCAGTCAGCCTGGGCACATTCACTCCACTCAGCCTGGGCACATTCACTCCACTCAGCCTGGGCACATTCACTCCACTCAGCCAGGGCACATTCACTCCACTCAGCCTGGGCACTTCCAGTCCCACTCTGCCCAGGAACCTCCACTCCCACTCTGACTGGGAACCTCCGCTACTCCTCTCCACACCCGGCTCTCCACCCGACTCGCGGGGGCCCACTCTTAAGCCCTCCCGACGCAAGTTATAGGCCCTTTGCCAGGGCGGAAAGTGTACCGCGGAACTGTGTCCGCCCTCAATTCTCGTCCGATCGGAACGCGGTTTGGACCCGTTCTCCTGGGTGGCCTCGCAGCCCCTCCAGACCCAGCTAGTTAGCTCCAAGGGGCCGCCCCGAGCACGGGGAGGTGTGACACTTGACGCTTTGGCGCAACGGTGCCCGCGCCACGAGCCAAAAAGCGCCCCCCTCTCTCCGCGCCCATTCAAGGCAATGGGGAAACGCACGTTTCGGGCTCCGGCGGCCGGGCACATTCACTCCACTCTGTCTAGGCACATTGACTCCCATTCAGCCTGGGCACATTCACTCCACTCCGCCTGGGCACTTCCAGTCCCACTCTGCCTGGGAACCTGCACTCCACTCAGCCTGGGCACCTCCACTCAGCCTGGGCACCTGCACTCCACTCGGCCTGGGCACCTCCACTCCACTCAGCCTGGGCACATTCACTCCACTCAGCCTGGGCACTTCCAATCCCACTCTGCCTTGGTGCCTGCACTCCACTCAGCCTGGGCACCTCCACTCAGCCTGGGCACCTGCACTCCACTCGGCCTGGGCACCTCCACTCCACTCAGCCTGGGCACATTCACTCCACTCAGCCTGGGCACTTCCAATCCCACTCTGCCTTGGTGCCTGCACTCTACTCAGCCTGGGCACCTCCACTCCACTCAGCCTAGCCACATTCACTCCACTCAGCCAGGGCACATTCACTCCACTCAGCCTGGGCACTTCCAGTCCCACTCTGCCCAGGAACCTACACTCCCACTCTGACTGGGAACCTCCGCTACTCCTCTCCACACCCGGCTCTCCACCCGACTCGCGGGGGCCCACTCTTAAGCCCTCCCGACGCAAGTTATAGGCCCTTTGCCAGGGCGGAAAGTGTACCGCGGAACTGTGTCCGCCCTCAATTCTCGTCCGATCGGAACGCGGTTTGGACCCGTTCTCCTGGGTGGCCTCGCAGCCCCTCCAGACCCAGCTAGTTAGCTCCAAGGGGCCGCCCCGAGCACGGGGAGGTGTGACACTTGACGCTTTGGCGCAACGGTGCCCGCGCCACGAGCCAAAAAGCGCCCCCCTCTCTCCGCGCCCATTCAAGGCAATGGGGAAACGCACGTTTCGGGCTCCGGCGGCCGGGCACATTCACTCCACTCTGTCTAGGCACATTGACTCCCATTCAGCCTGGGCACATTCAGTCCACTCCGCCTGGGCACTTCCAGTCCCACTCTGCCTGGGAACCTGCACTCCACTCGGCCTGGGCACCTCCACTCCACTCAGCCTGGGCACATTCACTCCACTCAGCCTGGGCACTTCCAATCCCACTCTGCCAGGGAACCTGCACTCCACTCAGCCTGGGCACCTCCACTCAGCCTGGGCACCTCCACTCCATTCAGCCTGGGCACCTCCACTCCACTCAGCCTGGGCACATTCACTCCACTCAGCCTGGGCACTTCCAATCCCACTCTGCCTGGGTGCTTGCACTCCACTCAGCCTGGGCACCTCCACTCCACTCAGCCTGGCCACATTCACTCCACTCAGCCAGGGCACATTCACTCCACTCAGCCTGGGCACTTCCAGTCCCACTCTGCCCAGGAACCTACACTCCCACTCTGACTGGGAACCTCCGCTACTCCTCTCCACACCCGGCTCTCAACCCGACTCGCGGGGGCCCACTCTTAAGCCCTCCCGCCGCAAGTTATAGGCCCTTTGCCCGGGCGGAAAGTGAACCGCGGAACTGTGTCCCGCCCTCAATTCTCGTCCGATCGGAACGCGGTTTGGACCCGTTCTCCTGGGCGGCCTCGCAGCCCCTCCAGACCCAGCTAGTTAGCTCCAAGGGGCCGCCCCGAGCACGGGGAGTTGTGACACTTGACGCTTTGGCGCAACGGTGCCCGCGCCACGAGCCAAAAAGCGCCCCCCTCTCTCCGCGCCCATTCAAGGCAATGGGGAAACGCACGTTTCGGGCTCCGGCGGCCGGGCACATTCACTCCACTCTGTCTAGGCACATTGACTCCCATTCAGCCTGGGCACATTCACTCCACTCCGCCAGGGCACTTCCAGTCCCACTCTGCCTGGGAACCTGCACTCCACTCGGCCTGGGCACCTCCACTCCAGTCAGCCTTGGCACATTCACTCCACTCAGCCTGGGCACTTCCAATCCCACTCTGCCTGGGAACCTGCACTCCACTCAGCCTGGGCACCTCCACTCAGCCTGGGCACCTCCACTCCATTCAGCCTGGGCACATTCACTCCACTCAGCCTGGGCACTTTCAGTCACACTCTGCCTGGGAACCTGCACTCCACTCGGCCTGGGCATCTCCACTCCACTCAGCCTGGGCACATTCACTCCACTCAGCCTTGGCACTTCCAGTCCCACTCTGCCAGGGAACCCCAACTCCACTCAGCCTGGGCACCTCCACTCCACTCAGCCTGGGCACATTCACTCCACTCAGCCTGGGCACTTCCAGTCCCACTCTGCCTGGGAACCTGCACTCCACTCGGCCTGGGCACCTCCACTCCACTCAGCCTGGGCACATTCACTCCACTCAGCCTGGGCACTTCCAATCCCACTCTGCCTTGGTGCCTGCACTCCACTCAGCCTGGGCACCTCCACTCCACTCAGCCTAGCCACATTCACTCCACTCAGCCAGGGCACATTCACTCCACTCAGCCTGGGCACTTCCAGTCCCACTCTGCCCAGGAACCTCCACTCCCACTCTGACTGGGAACCTCCGCTACTCCTCTCCACACCCGGCTCTCCACCCGACTCGCGGGGGCCCACTCTTAAGCCCTCCCGCCGCAAGTTATAGGCCCTTCTCCCGGGCGGAAAGTGAACCGCGGAACTGTGTCCCGCCCTCAATTCTTGTCCGATCGGAACGCGGTTTGGACCCGTTCTCCTGGGCGGCCTCGCAGCCCCTCCAGACCCAGCTAGTTAGCTCCAAGGGGCCGCCCCGAGCACGGGGAGGTGTGACACTTGACGCTTTGGCGCAACGGTGCCCACGCCACGAGCCAAAAAGCGCCCCCCTCTCTCCGCGCCCATTCAAGGCAATGGGGAAACGCACGTTTCGGGCTCCAGCGGCCGGGCACATTCACTCCACTCTGTCTAGGCACATTGACTCCCATTCAGCCTGGGCACATTCACTCCACTCCGCCTGGGCACTTCCAGTCCCACTCTGCCTGGGAACCTGCACTCCACTCGGCCTGGGCACCTCCACTCCACTCAGCCTGGGCACATTCACTCCACTCAGCCTGGGAACTTCCAATCCCACTCTGCCAGGGAACCTGCACTCCTCTCAGCCTGGGCACCTGCACTCCACTCAGCCTGGGTACATTACTCCACTCAGCCTGGGCACTTCCAATCCCACTCTGCCTGGGAACCAGCACTCCACTCAGCCTGGGCACCTCCACTCCAGTCAGCCTGGGCACATTCACTCCACTCAGCCTTGGCACTTCCAGTCCCACTCTGCCAGGGAACCCCAACTCCACTCAGCCTGGGCACCTCCACTCCACTCAGCCTGGGCACATTCACTCCACTCAGCCTGGGCACTTCCAGTCCCACTCTGCCTGGGAACCTGCACTCCACTCAGCCTGGGCACCTCCAATCCACTCAGCCTGGGCACATTCTCTCCAGTCAGCCTGGGCACATTCACTCCACTCAGCCTGGGCACATTCACTCCACTCAGCCTGGGCACATTCACTCCACTCAGCCAGGGCACATTCACTCCACTCAGCCTGGGCACTTCCAGTCCCACTCTGCCCAGGAACCTCCACTCCTACTCTGACTGGGAACCTCCGCTACTCCTCTCCACACCCGGCTCTCCACCCGACTCGCGGGGGCCCACTCTTAAGCCCTCCCGCCGCAAGTTATAGGCCCTTTGCCAGGGCGGAAAGTGAACCGCGGAACTGTGTCCCACCCTCAATTCTCGTCCGATCGGAACGCGGTTTGGACCCGTTCTCCTGGGCGGCCTCGCAGCCCCTCCAGACCCAGCTAGTTAGCTCCAAGGGGCCGCCCCGAGCACGGGGAGGTGTGACACTTGACGCTTTGGCGCAACGGTGCCCGCGCCACGAGCCAAAAAGCGCCCCCCTCTCTCCGCGCCCATTCAAGGCAATGGGGAAACGCACGTTTCGGGCTCCGGCGGCTGGGCACATTCACTCCACTCTGTCTAGGCACATTGACTCCCATTCAGCCTGGGCACATTCACTCCACTCCGCCTGGGCACTTCCAGTCCCACTCTGTCTGGGAACCTGCACTCCACTCGGCCTGGGCACCTCCACTCCACTCAGCCTGGGCACATTCACTCCACTCAGCCTTGGCACTTCCAGTCCCACTCTGCCAGGGAACCCCAACTCCACTCAGCCTGGGCACCTCCACTCCACTCAGCCTGGGCACATTCACTCCACTCAGCCAGGGCACTTCCAATCCCACTCTGCCTGGGAACCTGCACTCCACTCAGCCTGGGCACCTCCACTCCACTCAGCCTGGGTACATTCACTCCACTCAGCCTGGGCACTTCCAGTCCCACTCTGCCAGGGACCCCCAACTCCACTCAGCCTGGGCACCTCCACTCCACTCAGCCTGGGCACATTCACTCCACTCAGCCTGGGCACTTCCAGTCCCACTCTGCATGGGAACCTGCACTCCACTCGGCCTGGGCACCTCCACTCCACTCAGCCTGGCCACATTCACTCCACTCAGCCAGGGCACATTCACTCCACTCAGCCTGGGCACTTCCAGTCCCACTCTGCCCAGGAACTTCCACTCCCACTCTGACTGGGAACCTCCGCTACTCCTCTCCACACCCGGCTCTCCACCCGACTCGCGGGGGCCCACTCTTAAGCCCTCCCGCCGCAAGTTATAGGCCCTTTGCCCGGGCGGAAAGTGAACCGCGGAACTGTGTCCCGCCCTCAATTCTCGTCCGATCGGAACGCGGTTTGGACCCGTTCTCCTGGGCGGCCTCGCAGCCCCTCCAAACCCCGTTAGTTAGCTCCAAGGGGCCGCCCCGAGCACGGGGAGGTGTGACACTTGACGCTTTGGCGCAACGGTGACCGCGCCACGAGCCAAAAAGTGCCCCCCTCTCTCCGCGCCCATTCAAGGCAATGGGGAAACGCACGTTTCGGGCTCCGGCGGCTGGGCACATTCACTCCACTCTGTCTAGGCACATTGACTCCCATTCAGCCTGGGCACATTCACTCCTCTCCGCCTGGGCACTTCCAGTCCCACTCTGTCTGGGAACCTGCACTCCACTCGGCCTGGGCACCTCCACTCCACTCAGCCTGGGCACATTCACTCCACTCAGCCTTGGCACTTCCAGTCCCACTCTGCCAGGGAACCCCAACTCCACTCAGCCTGGGCACCTCCACTCCACTCAGCCTGGGCACATTCACTCCACTCAGCCAGGGCACTTCCAATCCCACTCTGCCTGGGAACCTGCACTCCACTCAGCCTGGGCACCTCCACTCCACTCAGCCTGGGTACATTCACTCCACTCAGCCTGGGCACTTCCAGTCCCACTCTGCCAGGGACCCCCAACTCCACTCAGCCTGGGCACCTCCACTCCACTCAGCCTGGGCACATTCACTCCACTCAGCCTGGGCACTTCCAGTCCCACTCTGCCTGGGAACCTGCACTCCACTCGGCCTGGGCACCTCCACTCCACTCAGCCTGGCCACATTCACTCCACTCAGCCAGGGCACATTCACTCCACTCAGCCTGGGCACTTCCAGTCCCACTCTGCCCAGGAACCTACACTCCCACTCTGACTGGGAACCTCCGCTACTCCTCTCCACACCCGGCTCTCAACCCGACTCGCGGGGGCCCACTCTTAAGCCCTCCCGCCGCAAGTTATAGGCCCTTTGCCCGGGCGGAAAGTGAACCGCGGAACTGTGTCCCGCCCTCAATTCTCGTCCGATCGGAACGCGGTTTGGACCCGTTCTCCTGGGCGGCCTCGCAGCCCCTCCAGACCCAGCTAGTTAGCTCCAAGGGGCCGCCCCGAGCACGGGGAGTTGTGACACTTGACGCTTTGGCGCAACGGTGCCCGCGCCACGAGCCAAAAAGCGCCCCCCTCTCTCCGCGCCCATTCAAGGCAATGGGGAAACGCACGTTTCGGGCTCCGGCGGCCGGGCACATTCACTCCACTCTGTCTAGGCACATTGACTCCCATTCAGCCTGGGCACATTCACTCCACTCCGCCAGGGCACTTCCAGTCCCACTCTGCCTGGGAACCTGCACTCCACTCGGCCTGGGCACCTCCACTCCAGTCAGCCTTGGCACATTCACTCCACTCAGCCTGGGCACTTCCAATCCCACTCTGCCTGGGAACCTGCACTCCACTCAGCCTGGGCACCTCCACTCAGCCTGGGCACCTCCACTCCATTCAGCCTGGGCACATTCACTCCACTCAGCCTGGGCACTTTCAGTCACACTCTGCCTGGGAACCTGCACTCCACTCGGCCTGGGCATCTCCACTCCACTCAGCCTGGGCACATTCACTCCACTCAGCCTTGGCACTTCCAGTCCCACTCTGCCAGGGAACCCCAACTCCACTCAGCCTGGGCACCTCCACTCCACTCAGCCTGGGCACATTCACTCCACTCAGCCTGGGCACTTCCAGTCCCACTCTGCCTGGGAACCTGCACTCCACTCGGCCTGGGCACCTCCACTCCACTCAGCCTGGGCACATTCACTCCACTCAGCCTGGGCACTTCCAATCCCACTCTGCCTTGGTGCCTGCACTCCACTCAGCCTGGGCACCTCCACTCCACTCAGCCTAGCCACATTCACTCCACTCAGCCAGGGCACATTCACTCCACTCAGCCTGGGCACTTCCAGTCCCACTCTGCCCAGGAACCTCCACTCCCACTCTGACTGGGAACCTCCGCTACTCCTCTCCACACCCGGCTCTCCACCCGACTCGCGGGGGCCCACTCTTAAGCCCTCCCGCCGCAAGTTATAGGCCCTTCTCCCGGGCGGAAAGTGAACCGCGGAACTGTGTCCCGCCCTCAATTCTTGTCCGATCGGAACGCGGTTTGGACCCGTTCTCCTGGGCGGCCTCGCAGCCCCTCCAGACCCAGCTAGTTAGCTCCAAGGGGCCGCCCCGAGCACGGGGAGGTGTGACACTTGACGCTTTGGCGCAACGGTGCCCACGCCACGAGCCAAAAAGCGCCCCCCTCTCTCCGCGCCCATTCAAGGCAATGGGGAAACGCACGTTTCGGGCTCCAGCGGCCGGGCACATTCACTCCACTCTGTCTAGGCACATTGACTCCCATTCAGCCTGGGCACATTCACTCCACTCCGCCTGGGCACTTCCAGTCCCACTCTGCCTGGGAACCTGCACTCCACTCGGCCTGGGCACCTCCACTGCACTCAGCCTGGGCACATTCACTCCACTCAGCCTGGGAACTTCCAATCCCACTCTGCCAGGGAACCTGCACTCCTCTCAGCCTGGGCACCTGCACTCCACTCAGCCTGGGTACATTACTCCACTCAGCCTGGGCACTTCCAATCCCACTCTGCCTGGGAACCAGCACTCCACTCAGCCTGGGCACCTCCACTCCAGTCAGCCTGGGCACATTCACTCCACTCAGCCTTGGCACTTCCAGTCCCACTCTGCCAGGGAACCCCAACTCCACTCAGCCTGGGCACCTCCACTCCACTCAGCCTGGGCACATTCACTCCACTCAGCCTGGGCACTTCCAGTCCCACTCTGCCTGGGAACCTGCACTCCACTCAGCCTGGGCACCTCCAATCCACTCAGCCTGGGCACATTCTCTCCAGTCAGCCTGGGCACATTCACTCCACTCAGCCTGGGCACATTCACTCCACTCAGCCTGGGCACATTCACTCCACTCAGCCAGGGCACATTCACTCCACTCAGCCTGGGCACTTCCAGTCCCACTCTGCCCAGGAACCTCCACTCCTACTCTGACTGGGAACCTCCGCTACTCCTCTCCACACCCGGCTCTCCACCCGACTCGCGGGGGCCCACTCTTAAGCCCTCCCGCCGCAAGTTATAGGCCCTTTGCCAGGGCGGAAAGTGAACCGCGGAACTGTGTCCCACCCTCAATTCTCGTCCGATCGGAACGCGGTTTGGACCCGTTCTCCTGGGCGGCCTCGCAGCCCCTCCAGACCCAGCTAGTTAGCTCCAAGGGGCCGCCCCGAGCACGGGGAGGTGTGACACTTGACGCTTTGGCGCAACGGTGCCCGCGCCACGAGCCAAAAAGCGCCCCCCTCTCTCCGCGCCCATTCAAGGCAATGGGGAAACGCACGTTTCGGGCTCCGGCGGCTGGGCACATTCACTCCACTCTGTCTAGGCACATTGACTCCCATTCAGCCTGGGCACATTCACTCCACTCCGCCTGGGCACTTCCAGTCCCACTCTGTCTGGGAACCTGCACTCCACTCGGCCTGGGCACCTCCACTCCACTCAGCCTGGGCACATTCACTCCACTCAGCCTTGGCACTTCCAGTCCCACTCTGCCAGGGAACCCCAACTCCACTCAGCCTGGGCACCTCCACTCCACTCAGCCTGGGCACATTCACTCCACTCAGCCAGGGCACTTCCAATCCCACTCTGCCTGGGAACCTGCACTCCACTCAGCCTGGGCACCTCCACTCCACTCAGCCTGGGTACATTCACTCCACTCAGCCTGGGCACTTCCAGTCCCACTCTGCCAGGGACCCCCAACTCCACTCAGCCTGGGCACCTCCACTCCACTCAGCCTGGGCACATTCACTCCACTCAGCCTGGGCACTTCCAGTCCCACTCTGCATGGGAACCTGCACTCCACTCGGCCTGGGCACCTCCACTCCACTCAGCCTGGCCACATTCACTCCACTCAGCCAGGGCACATTCACTCCACTCAGCCTGGGCACTTCCAGTCCCACTCTGCCCAGGAACTTCCACTCCCACTCTGACTGGGAACCTCCGCTACTCCTCTCCACACCCGGCTCTCCACCCGACTCGCGGGGGCCCACTCTTAAGCCCTCCCGCCGCAAGTTATAGGCCCTTTGCCCGGGCGGAAAGTGAACCGCGGAACTGTGTCCCGCCCTCAATTCTCGTCCGATCGGAACGCGGTTTGGACCCGTTCTCCTGGGCGGCCTCGCAGCCCCTCCAAACCCCGTTAGTTAGCTCCAAGGGGCCGCCCCGAGCACGGGGAGGTGTGACACTTGACGCTTTGGCGCAACGGTGACCGCGCCACGAGCCAAAAAGTGCCCCCCTCTCTCCGCGCCCATTCAAGGCAATGGGGAAACGCACGTTTCGGGCTCCGGCGGCTGGGCACATTCACTCCACTCTGTCTAGGCACATTGACTCCCATTCAGCCTGGGCACATTCACTCCTCTCCGCCTGGGCACTTCCAGTCCCACTCTGTCTGGGAACCTGCACTCCACTCGGCCTGGGCACCTCCACTCCACTCAGCCTGGGCACATTCACTCCACTCAGCCTTGGCACTTCCAGTCCCACTCTGCCAGGGAACCCCAACTCCACTCAGCCTGGGCACCTCCACTCCACTCAGCCTGGGCACATTCACTCCACTCAGCCAGGGCACTTCCAATCCCACTCTGCCTGGGAACCTGCACTCCACTCAGCCTGGGCACCTCCACTCCACTCAGCCTGGGTACATTCACTCCACTCAGCCTGGGCACTTCCAGTCCCACTCTGCCAGGGACCCCCAACTCCACTCAGCCTGGGCACCTCCACTCCACTCAGCCTGGGCACATTCACTCCACTCAGCCTGGGCACTTCCAGTCCCACTCTGCCTGGGAACCTGCACTCCACTCGGCCTGGGCACCTCCACTCCACTCAGCCTGGCCACATTCACTCCACTCAGCCAGGGCACATTCACTCCACTCAGCCTGGGCACTTCCAGTCCCACTCTGCCCAGGAACTTCCACTCCCACTCTGACTGGGAACCTTCGCTACTCCTCTCCCCACCCGGCTCTCCACCCGACTCGCGGGGGCCCACTCTTAAGCCCTCCCGCCGCAAGTTATAGGCCCTTTGCCCGGGCGGAAAGTGAACCGCGGAACTGTGTCCCGCCCTCAATTCTCGTCCGATCGGAACGCGGTTTGGACCCGTTCTCCTGGGCGGCCTCGCAGCCCCTCCAAACCCCGTTAGTTAGCTCCAAGGGGCCGCCCCGAGCACGGGGAGGTGTGACACTTGACGCTTTGGCGCAACGGTGACCGCGCCACGAGCCAAAAAGTGCCCCCCTCTCTCCGCGCCCATTCAAGGCAATGGGGAAACGCACGTTTCGGGCTCCGGCGGCCGGGCACATTCACTCCACTCTGTCTAGGCACATTGAATCCCATTCAGCCTGGGCACATTCACTCCACTCCGCCTGGGCACTTCCAGTCCCACTCTGCCTGGGAACCTGCACTCCACTCGGCCTGGGCACCTCCACTCCACTCAGCCTGGGCACATTCACTCCACTCAGCCTGGGCACTTCCAATCCCACTCTGCCTGGGAACCTGCACTCCACTCAGCCTGGGCACCTGCACTCCACTCAGCCTGGGTACATTACTCCACTCAGCCTGGGCACTTCCAATCCCACTCTGCCTGGGAACCTGCACTCCACTCAGCCTGGGCACCTCCACTCCACTCAGCCTGGGCACATTCACTCCACTCAGCGTTGGCACTTCCAGTCCCACTCTGCCAGGGAACCCCAACTCCACTCAGCCTGGGCACCTCCACTCCACTCAGCCTGGGCACATTCACTCCACTCACCGTTGGCACTTCCAGTCCCACTCTGCCAGGGAACCCCAACTCTACTCAGCCTGGGCACCTCCACTCCACTCAGCCTGGGCACATTCACTCCACTCAGCCTGGGCACTTCCAATCCCACTCTGCCTGGGAACCTGCACTCGACTCAGCCTGGGCCCCTCCACTCCACTCAGCCTGGGTACATTCACTCCACTCAGCCTGGGCACTTCCAATCCCACTCTGCCTGGGAACCTGCACTCCACTCAGCCTGGGCACCTCCACTCAGCCTGGGCACCTCCACTCCATTCAGCCTGGGCACATTCACTCCACTCAGCCTGGGCACTTCCAGTCCCACTCTGCTGGGAACCTGCACTCCACTCAGCCTGGGCACATTCACTCCACTCAGCCTTGGCACTTCCAGTCCCACTCTGCCAGGGAACCCCAACTCCACTCAGCCTGGGCACCTCCACTCCACTCAGCCTGGGCACATTCACTCCACTCAGCCAGGGCACTTCCAATCCCACTCTGCCTGGGAACCTGCACTCCACTCAGCCTGGGCACCTCCACTCCACTCAGCCTGGGTACATTCACTCCACTCAGCCTGGGCACTTCCAGTCCCACTCTGCCAGGGACCCCCAACTCCACTCAGCCTGGGCACCTCCACTCCACTCAGCCTGGGCACATTCACTCCACTCAGCCTGGGCACTTCCAGTCCCACTCTGCCTGGGAACCTGCACTCCACTCGGCCTGGGCACCTCCACTCCATTCAGCCTGGCCACATTCACTCCACTCAGCCAGGGCACATTCACTCCACTCAGCCTGGGCACTTCCAGTCCCACTCTGCCCAGGAACTTCCACTCCCACTCTGACTGGGAACCTCCGCTACTCCTCTCCACACCCGGCTCTCCACCCGACTCGCGGGGGCCCACTCTTAAGCCCTCCCGCCGCAAGTTATAGGCCCTTTGCCCGGGCGGAAAGTGAACCGCGGAACTGTGTCCCGCCCTCAATTCTCGTCCGATCGGAACGCGGTTTGGACCCGTTCTCCTGGGCGGCCTCGCAGCCCCTCCAAACCCCGTTAGTTAGCTCCAAGGGGCCGCCCCGAGCACGGGGAGGTGTGACACTTGACGCTTTGGCGCAACGGTGACCGCGCCACGAGCCAAAAAGTGCCCCCCTCTCTCCGCGCCCATTCAAGGCAATGGGGAAACGCACGTTTCGGGCTCCGGCGGCCGGGCACATTCACTCCACTCTGTCTAGGCACATTGAATCCCATTCAGCCTGGGCACATTCACTCCACTCCGCCTGGGCACTTCCAGTCCCACTCTGCCTGGGAACCTGCACTCCACTCGGCCTGGGCACCTCCACTCCACTCAGCCTGGGCACATTCACTCCACTCAGCCTGGGCACTTCCAATCCCACTCTGCCTGGGAACCTGCACTCCACTCAGCCTGGGCACCTGCACTCCACTCAGCCTGGGTACATTACTCCACTCAGCCTGGGCACTTCCAATCCCACTCTGCCTGGGAACCTGCACTCCACTCAGCCTGGGCACCTCCACTCCACTCAGCCTGGGCACATTCACTCCACTCAGCGTTGGCACTTCCAGTCCCACTCTGCCAGGGAACCCCAACTCCACTCAGCCTGGGCACCTCCACTCCACTCAGCCTGGGCACATTCACTCCACTCACCGTTGGCACTTCCAGTCCCACTCTGCCAGGGAACCCCAACTCTACTCAGCCTGGGCACCTCCACTCCACTCAGCCTGGGCACATTCACTCCACTCAGCCTGGGCACTTCCAATCCCACTCTGCCTGGGAACCTGCACTCGACTCAGCCTGGGCCCCTCCACTCCACTCAGCCTGGGTACATTCACTCCACTCAGCCTGGGCACTTCCAATCCCACTCTGCCTGGGAACCTGCACTCCACTCAGCCTGGGCACCTCCACTCAGCCTGGGCACCTCCACTCCATTCAGCCTGGGCACATTCACTCCACTCAGCCTGGGCACTTCCAGTCCCACTCTGCTGGGAACCTGCACTCCACTCAGCCTGGGCACCTCCACTCCACTCAGCCTGGGTACCTTCACTCCACTCAGCCTTGGCACTTCCAGTCCCACTCTGCCAGGGAACCCCAACTCCACTCAGCCTGGGCACTTCCAATCCCACTCTGCCTTGGTGCCTGCACTCCACTCAGCCTGGGCACCTCCACTCCACTCAGCCTAGCCACATTCACTCCACTCAGCCAGGGCACATTCACTCCACTCAGCCTGGGCACTTCCAGTCCCACTCTGCCCAGGAACCTCCACTCCCACTCTGACTGGGAACCTCCGCT
Source organism: Conger conger (assembly GCF_963514075.1). Lineage (NCBI taxonomy): Eukaryota > Metazoa > Chordata > Actinopteri > Anguilliformes > Congridae > Conger > Conger conger. The sequence goes on along the minus strand of NW_026890256.1, from coordinate 275,409 downwards.
ACTCCTCTCCACACCCGGCTCTCCACCCGACTCGCGGGGGCCCACTCTTAAGCCCTCCCGCCGCAAGTTATAGGCCCTTTGCCCGGGCGGAAAGTGAACCGCGGAACTGTGTCCCGCCCTCAATTCTTGTCCGATCGGAACGCGGTTTGGACCCGTTCTCCTGGGCGGCCTCGCAGCCCCTCCAGACCCAGCTAGTTAGCTCCAAGGGGCCGCCCCGAGCACGGGGAGGTGTGACACTTGACGCTTTGGCGCAACGGTGCCCACGCCACGAGCAAAAAAGCGCCCCCCTCTCTCCGCGCCCATTCAAGGCAATGGGGAAACGCACGTTTCGGGCTCCGGCGGCCGGGCACATTCACTCCACTCTGTCTAGGCACATTGACTCCCATTCAGCCTGGGCACATTCACTCCACTCCGCCTGGGCACTTCCAATCCCACTCTGCCTGGGAACCTGCACTCCACTCGGCCTGGGCACCTCCACTCCACTCAGCCTGGGCACATTCACTCCACTCAGCCTGGGCACTTCCAATCCCACTCTGCCTGGGAACCTGCACTCCTCTCAGCCTGGGCACCTGCACTCCACTCAGCCTGGGTACATTACTCCACTCACCCTGGGCACTTCCAATCCCACTCTGCCTGGGAACCAGCACTCCACTCAGCCTGGGCACCTCCACTCCACTCAGCCTGGGCACATTCACTCCACTCAGCGTTGGCACTTCCAGTCCCACTCTGCCAGGGAACCCCAACTCCATTCAGCCTGGGCACCTCCACTCAAACAGCCTGGGCACATTCACTCCACTCAGCCTGGGCACTTCCAATCCCACTCTGCCTGGGAACCTGCACTCCACTCAGCCTGGGCACCTCCACTCCATTCAGCCTGGGCACATTCACTCCACTCAGCCTGGGCACTTCCAGTCCCACTCTGCCTGGGAACCTGCACTCCACTCAGCCTGGGCACCTCCACTCCACTCAGCCTGGGCACATTCACTCCACTCTGCCTGGGCACATTCACTCCCATTCAGCCTGGGATCATTCACTCCACTCAGCCTGGGCACATTCACTCCACTCAGCCTGGGCACTTCCAGTCCCACTCTGCCTGGGAACCTGCACTCCACTCAGCCTGGGCACCTCCAATCCACTCAGCCTGGGCACATTCTCTCCACTCAGCCTGGGCACATTCACTCCACTCAGCCTGGGCACATTCACTCCACTCAGCCTGGGCACATTCACTCCACTCAGCCTGGGCACATTCACTCCACTCAGCCTGGGAACATTCACTCCACTAAGCCTGGGCACATTCACTCCACTCAGCCTTGGCACTTCCAGTCCCACTCTGCCAGGGAACCCCAACTCCACTCAGCCTGGGCACCTCCACTCCACTCAGCCTGGGCACATTCACTCCACTCAGCCTGGGCACTTCCAGTCCCACTCTGCCTGGGAACCTGCACTCCATTCAGCCTGGGCACCTCCAATCCACTCAGCCTGGGCACATTCTCTCCAGTCAGCCTGGGCACATTCACTCCACTCAGCCTGGGCACCTCCACTCCACTCAGCCTGGCCACATTCACTCCACTCAGCCAGGGCACATTCACTCCACTCAGCCTGGGCACTTCCAGTCCCACTCTGCCCAGGAACCTCCACTCCCACTCTGACTGGGAACCTCCGCTACTCCTCTCCACACCCGGCTCTCCACCCGACTCACGGGGGCCCACTCTTAAGCCCTCCCGCCGCAAGTAATAGGCCCTTTGCCCGGGCGGAAAGTGAACCGCGGAACTGTGTCCCGCCCTCAATTCTCGTCCGATCGGAACGCGGTTTGGACCCGTTCTCCTGGGCGGCCTCGCAGCCCCTCCAGACCCAGCCTGTTAGCTCCAAGGGGCCGCCCCGAGCACGGGGAGGGGTGACACTTGACGCTTCGGCGCAACGGTGCCCGCGCCACGAGCCAAAAAGCGCCCCCCTCTCTCCGCGCCCATTCAAGGCAATGGGGAAACGCACGTTTCGGGCTCCGGCGGCTGGGCACATTCACTCCACTCTGTCTAGGCACATTGACTCCCATTCAGCCTGGGCACATTCACTCCACTCCGCCTGGGCACTTCCAGTCCCACTCTGCCTGGGAACCTGCACTCCACTCGGCCTGGGCACCTCCACTCCACTCAGCCTGGGCACATTCACTCCACTCAGCCTTGGCACTTCCAGTCCCACTCTGCCAGGGAACCCCAACTCCACTCAGCCTGGGCACCTCCACTCCACTCAGCCTGGGCACATTCACTCCACTCAGCCTGGGCACTTCCAATCCCACTCTGCCTGGGAACCTGCACTCCACTCAGCCTGGGCACCTCCACTCCACTCAGCCTGGGTACATTCACTCCACTCAGCCTGGGCACTTCCAGTCCCACTCTGCCAGGGACCCCCAACTCCACTCAGCCTGGGCACCTCCACTCCACTCAGCCTGGGCACATTCACTCCACTCAGCCTGGGCACTTCCAGTCCCACTCTGCCTGGGAACCTGCACTCCACTCGGCCTGGGAACCTCCACTCCACTCAGCCTGGCCACATTCACTCCACTCAGCCAGGGCACATTCACTCCACTCAGCCTGGGCACATTCACTCCACTCAGCCTTGGCACTTCCAGTCCCACTCTGCCAGGGAACCCCAACTCCACTCAGCCTGGGCACCTCCACTCCACTCAGCCTGGGCACATTCACTCCACTCAGCCTGGGCACTTCCAATCCCACTCTGCCTGGGAACCTGCACTCCACTCAGCCTGGGCACCTCCACTCCACTCAGCCTGGGTACATTCACTCCACTCAGCCTGGGCACTTCCAGTCCCACTCTGCCAGGGACCCCCAACTCCACTCAGCCTGGGCACCTCCACTCCACTCAGCCTGGGCACATTCACTCCACTCAGCCTGGGCACTTCCAGTCCCACTCTGCCTGGGAACCTGCACTCCACTCGGCCTGGGCACCTCCACTCCACTCAGCCTGGCCAGATTCACTCCACTCAGCCAGGGCACATTCACTCCACTCAGCCTGGGCACTTCCAGTCCCACTCTGCCCAGGAACCTCCACTCCCACTCTGACTGGGAACCTCCGCTACTCCTCTCCACACCCGGCTCTCCACCCGACTCGCGGGGGCCCACTCTTAAGCCCTCCCGCCGCAAGTTATAGGCCCTTTGCCCGGGCGGAAAGTGAACCGCGGAACTGTGTCCCGCCCTCAATTCTCGTCCGATCGGAACGCGGTTTGGACCCTTTTCTCCTGGGCGGCCTCGCAGCCCCTCCAAACCCCGTTAGTTAGCTCCAAGGGGCCGCCCCGAGCACGGGGAGGTGTGACACTTGACGCTTTGGCGCAACGGTGACCGCGCCACGAGCCAAAAAGTGCCCCCCTCTCTCCGCGCCCATTCAAGGCAATGGGGAAACGCACGTTTCGGGCTCCGGCGGCCGGGCACATTCACTCCACTCTGTCTAGGCACATTGATTCCCATTCATCCTGGGCACATTCACTCCACTCCGCCTGGGCACTTCCAGTCCCACTCTGCCTGGGAACCTGCACTCCACTCGACCTGGGCACCTCCACTCCACTCAGCCTGGGCACATTCACTCCACTCAGCCTGGAACTTCCAATCCCACTCTGCCTGGGAACCTGCACTCCTCTCAGCCTGGGCACCTGCACTCCACTCAGCCTGGGTACATTACTCCACTCAGCCAGGGCACTTCCAATCCCACTCTGCCTGGGAACCTGCACTCCACTCAGCCTGGGCACCTCCACTCCACTCAGCCTGGGCACATTCACTCCACTCAGCGTTGGCACTTCCAGTCCCACTCTGCCAGGGAACCCCAACTCCACTCGGACTGGGCACCTCCACTCCACTCAGCCTGGGCACATTCACTCCACTCACCGTTGGCACTTCCAGTCCCACTCTGCCAGGGAACCCCAACTCTACTCAGCCTGGGCACCTCCACCCAACTCAGCCTGGGCACATTCACTCCACTCAGCCTGGGCACTTCCAATCCCACTCTGCCTGGGAACCTGCACTCGACTCAGCCTGGGCCCCTCCACTCCACTCAGCCTGGGTACATTCACTCCACTCAGCCTGGGCACTTCCAATCCCACTCTGCCTGGGAACCTGCACTCCACTCAGCCTGGGCACCTCCACTCAGCCTGGGCACCTCCACTCCATTCAGCCTGGGCACATTCACTCCACTCAGCCTGGGCACTTCCAGTCCCACTCTGCTGGGAACCTGCACTCCACTCAGCCTGGGCACCTCCACTCCACTCAGCCTGGGTACCTTCACTCCACTCAGCCTTGGCACTTCCAGTCCCACTCTGCCAGGGAACCCCAACTCCACTCTGCCTGGGCACCTCCACTCCACTCAGCCTGGGCACCTCCACTCCACTCAGCCTGGGCACATTCACTCCACTCAGCCTGGGCACTTCCAATCCCACTCTGCCTGGGAACCTGCACTCCACTCAGCCTGGGCACCTCCACTCCACTCAGCCTGGGTACATTCACTCCACTCAGCCTGGGCACTTCCAGTCCCACTCTGCCAGGGACCCCCAACTCCACTCAGCCTGGGCACCTCCACTCCACTCAGCCTGGGCACATTCACTCCACTCAGCCTGGGCACTTCCAGTCCCACTCTGCCTGGGAACCTGCACTCCACTCGGCCTGGGCACCTCCACTCCACTCAGCCTGGCCACATTCACTCCACTCAGCCAGGGCACATTCACTCCACTCAGCCTGGGCACTTCCAGTCCCACTCTGCCCAGGAACCTCAACTCCCACTCTGACTGGGAACCTCCGCTACTCCTCTCCACACCCGGCTCTCCACCCGACTCGCGGGGGCCCACTCTTAAGCCCTCCCGCCGCAAGTTATAGGCCCTTTGCCCGGGCGGAAAGTGAACCGCGGAACTGTGTCCCGCCCTCAATTCTCGTCCGATCGGAACGCGGTTTGGACCCGTTCTCCTGGGCGGCCTCGCAGCCCCTCCAAACCCCGTTAGTTAGCTCCAAGGGGCCGCCCCGAGCACGGGGAGGTGTGACACTTGACGCTTTGGCGCAACGGTGACCGCGCCACGAGCCAAAAAGTGCCCCCCTCTCTCCGCGCCCATTCAAGGCAATGGGGAAACGCACGTTTCGGGCTCCGGCGGCCGGGCACATTCACTCCACTCTGTCTAGGCACATTGAATCCCATTCAGCCTGGGCATATTCACTCCACTCCGCCTGGGCACTTCCAGTCCCACTCTGCCTGGGAACCTGCACTCCACTCGGCCTGGGCACCTCCACTCCACTCAGCCTGGGCACATTCACTCCACTCAGCCTGGGCACTTCCAATCCCACTCTGCCTGGGAACCTGCACTCCACTCAGCCTGGGCACATGCACTCCACTCAGCCTGGGTACATTACTCCACTCAGCCTGGGCACTTCCAGTCCCACTCTGCCAGGGAACCCCAACTCCACTCGGACTGGGCACCTCCACTCCACTCAGCCTGGGCACATTCACTCCACTCACCGTTGGCACTTCCAGTCCCACTCTGCCAGGGAACCCCAACTCTACTCAGCCTGGGCACCTCCACCCAACTCAGCCTGGGCACATTCACTCCACTCAGCCTGGGCACTTCCAATCCCACTCTGCCTGGGAACCTGCACTCGACTCAGCCTGGGCCCCTCCACTCCACTCAGCCTGGGTACATTCACTCCACTCAGCCTGGGCACTTCCAATCCCACTCTGCCTGGGAACCTGCACTCCACTCAGCCTGGGCACCTCCACTCAGCCTGGGCACCTCCACTCCATTCAGCCTGGGCACATTCACTCCACTCAGCCTGGGCACTTCCAGTCCCACTCTGCTGGGAACCTGCACTCCACTCAGCCTGGGCACCTCCACTCCACTCAGCCTGGGTACCTTCACTCCACTCAGCCTTGGCACTTCCAGTCCCACTCTGCCAGGGAACCCCAACTCCACTCTGCCTGGGCACCTCCACTCCACTCAGCCTGGGCACCTCCACTCCACTCAGCCTGGGCACATTCACTCCACTCAGCCTGGGCACTTCCAATCCCACTCTGCCTGGGAACCTGCACTCCACTCAGCCTGGGCACCTCCACTCCACTCAGCCTGGGTACATTCACTCCACTCAGCCTGGGCACTTCCAGTCCCACTCTGCCAGGGACCCCCAACTCCACTCAGCCTGGGCACCTCCACTCCACTCAGCCTGGGCACATTCACTCCACTCAGCCTGGGCACTTCCAGTCCCACTCTGCCTGGGAACCTGCACTCCACTCGGCCTGGGCACCTCCACTCCACTCAGCCTGGCCACATTCACTCCACTCAGCCAGGGCACATTCACTCCACTCAGCCTGGGCACTTCCAGTCCCACTCTGCCCAGGAACCTCCACTCCCACTCTGACTGGGAACCTCCGCTACTCCTCTCCACACCCGGCTCTCCACCCGACTCGCGGGGGCCCACTCTTAAGCCCTCCCGCCGCAAGTTATAGGCCCTTTGCCCGGGCGGAAAGTGAACCGCGGAACTGTGTCCCGCCCTCAATTCTCGTCCGATCGGAACGCGGTTTGGACCCGTTCTCCTGGGCGGCCTCGCAGCCCCTCCAAACCCCGTTAGTTAGCTCCAAGGGGCCGCCCCGAGCACGGGGAGGTGTGACACTTGACGCTTTGGCGCAACGGTGACCGCGCCACGAGCCAAAAAGTGCCCCCCTCTCTCCGCGCCCATTCAAGGCAATGGGGAAACGCACGTTTCGGGCTCCGGCGGCCGGGCACATTCACTCCACTCTGTCTAGGCACATTGAATCCCATTCAGCCTGGGCATATTCACTCCACTCCGCCTGGGCACTTCCAGTCCCACTCTGCCTGGGAACCTGCACTCCACTCGGCCTGGGCACCTCCACTCCACTCAGCCTGGGCACATTCACTCCACTCAGCCTGGGCACTTCCAATCCCACTCTGCCTGGGAACCTGCACTCCACTCAGCCTGGGCACCTGCACTCCACTCAGCCTGGGTACATTACTCCACTCAGCCTGGGCACTTCCAATCCCACTCTGCCTGGGAACCTGCACTCCACTCAGCCTGGGCACCTCCACTCCACTCAGCCTGGGCACATTCACTCCACTCAGCGTTGGCACTTCCAGTCCCACTCTGCCAGGGAACCCCAACTCCACTCGGCCTGGGCACCTCCACTCCACTCAGCCTGGGCACATTCACTCCACTCACCGTTGGCACTTCCAGTCCCACTCTGCCAGGGAACCCCAACTCTACTCAGCCTGGGCACCTCCACTCCACTCAGCCTGGGCACATTCACTCCACTCAGCCTGGGCACTTCCAATCCCACTCTGCCTGGGAACCTGCACTCGACTCTGCCTGGGCCCCTCCACTCCACTCAGCCTGGGTACATTCACTCCACTAAGCCTGGGCACTTCCAATCCCACTCTGCCTGGGAACCTGCACTCCACTCAGCCTGGGCACCTCCACTCCATTCAGCCTGGGCACATTCACTCCACTCAGCCTGGGCACTTCCAGTCCCACTCTGCTGGGAACCTGCACTCCACTCAGCCTGGGCACCTCCACTCCACTCAGCCTGGGTACCTTCACTCCACTCAGCCTTGGCACTTCCAGTCCCACTCTGCCAGGGAACCCCAACTCCACTCAGCCTGGGCACCTCCACTCCACTCAGCCTGGGCACATTCACTCCACTCAGCCTGGGCACTTTCAGTCCCACTCTGCCTGGGAACCTGCACTCCACTCGGCCTGGGCACCTCCACTCCACTCAGCCTGGGCACATTCACTCCACTCAGACTTGGCACTTCCAGTCCCACTCTGCCAGGGAACCCCAACTCCACTCAGCCTGGGCACATTCACTCCACTCAGCCTGGGCACTTCCAGTCCCACTCTGCCTGGGAACCTGCACTCCACTCGGCCTGGGCACCTCCACTCCACTCAGCCTGGGCACATTCACTCCACTCAGCCTGGGCACTTCCAATCCCACTCTGCCTGGGTGCCTGCACTCTACTCAGCCTGGGCACCTCCACTCCACTCAGCCTGGGCACATTCACTCCACTCAGCCAGGGCACATTCACTCCACTCAGCCTGGGCACTTCCAGTCGAACTCTGCCCAGGAACCTCCACTCCCACTCTGACTGGGAACCTCCGCTACTCCTCTCCAAACCCGGCTCTCCACCCGACTCGCGGGGGCCCACTCTTAAGCCCTCCCGTCGCAAGTTATAGGCCCTTTGCCCGGGCGGAAAGTGAACCGCGCAACTGTGTCCCGCCCTCAATTCTCGTCCGATCGGAACGCGGTTTGGACCCGTTCTCCTGGGCGGCCTCGCAGCCCCTCCAGACCCAGCCAGTTAGCTCAAAGGGGTTGCCCCGAGCACGGGGAGGTGTGACACTTGACGCTTTGGCGCAACGGTGCCTGCGCCACTAGCCAAAAAGCGCCCCCCTCTCTCCGCGCCCATTCAAGGCAATGGGGAAACGCACGTTTCGGGCTCCGGCGGCCGGGCACATTCACTCCACTCTGTCTAGGCACATTAACTCCCATTCAGCCTGGGCACATTCACTCCACTCCGCCTGGGCACTTCCAGTCCCACTCTGCCTGGGAACCTGCACTCCACTCGGCCTGGGCACCTCCACTCCAGTCAGCCATGGCACATTCACTCCACTCAGCCTGGGCACTTCCAATCCCACTCTGCCAGGGAACCTGCACTCCACTCAGCCTGGGCACATGCAATCCACTCAGCCTGGGGACATTCACTCCACTCAGCCTGGGAACTTCCAATCCCACTCTGCCTGGGAACCAGCACTCCACTCAGCCTGGGCACCTCCACTCCACTCAGCCTGGGTACTTCCAATCCCACTCTGCTGGGAACCTGCACTCCACTCAGCCTGGGAACCTCCACTCCACGCAGCCTGGGCACATTCACTCCACTCAGCCAGGGCACTTCCAGTCCCTCTCTGCCTGGGAACCCCAACTCCACTCAGCCTGGGCACCTCCACTCCACTCAGCCTGGGCACATTCACTCCACTCTGTCTAGGCACATTGACTCCCATTCAGCCTGGGAACATTCACTCCACTAAGCCTGGGCACATTCACTCCACTCAGCCTGGGCACTTCCAGTCCCACTCTGCCTGGGAACCTGCACTCCACTCAGCCTGGGCACCTCCAATCCACTCAGCCTGGGCACATTCACTCCAGTCAGCCTGGGCACATTCACTCCACTCAGCCTGGGCACATTCACTCCACTCAGCCTGGGCACATTCACTCCACTCAGCCAGGGCACATTCACTCCACTCAGCCTGGGCACTTCCAGTCCCACTCTGCCCAGGAACCTCCACTCCCACTCTGACTGGGAACCTCCGCTACTCCTCTCCACAGCCGGCTCTCCACCCGACTCGCGGGGGCCCACTCTTAAGCCCTCCCGCCGCAAGTTATAGGCCCTTTGCCCGGGCGGAAAGTGAACCGCGGAACTGTGTCCCGCCCTCAATTCTCGTCCGATCGGAACGCGGTTTGGACCCGTTCTCCTGGGCGGCCTCGCAGCCCCTCCAGACCCAGCTAGTTAGCTCCAAGGGGCCGCCCCGAGCACGGGGAGGTGTGACACTTGACGCTTTGGCGCAACGGTGCCCGCGCCACGAGCCAAAAAGCGCCCCCCTCTCTCCGCGCCCATTCAAGGCAATGGGGAAACGCACGTTTCGGGCTCCGGCGGCCGGGCACATTCACTCCACTCTGTCTAGGCACATTGACTCCCATTCAGCCTGGGCACATTCACTCCACTCCGCCTGGGCACTTCCAGTCCCACTCTGCCTGGGAACCTGCACTCCACTCGGCCTGGGCACCTCCACTCCACTCAGCCTGGGCACATTCACTCCACTCAGCCTGGGCACTTCCAATCCCACTCTGCCTGGGAACCTGCACTCCACTCAGCCTGGGCATCTCCACTCAGCCTGGGCAGCTCCACTCCACTCAGCCTGGGCACATTCACTCCACTCAGACTTGGCACTTCCAGTCCCACTCTGCCAGGGAACCCCAACTCCACTCAGCCTGGGCACTTCCAGTCGAACTCTGCCCAGGAACCTCCACTCCCACTCTGACTGGGAACCTCCGCTACTCCTCTCCAAACCCGGCTCTCCACCCGACTCGCGGGGGCCCACTCTTAAGCCCTCCCGTCGCAAGTTATAGGCCCTTTGCCCGGGCGGAAAGTGAACCGCGCAACTGTGTCCCGCCCTCAATTCTCGTCCGATCGGAACGCGGTTTGGACCCGTTCTCCTGGGCGGCCTCGCAGCCCCTCCAGACCCAGCCAGTTAGCTCAAAGGGGTTGCCCCGAGCACGGGGCCCATTCAAGGCAATGGGGAAACGCACGTTTCGGGCTCCGGCGGCCGGGCACATTCACTCCACTCTGTCTAGGCACATTGACTCCCATTCAGCCTGGGCACATTCACTCCACTCAGCCAGGGCACTTCCAGTCCCTCTCTGCCTGGGAACCCCAACTCCACTCAGCCTGGGCACCTCCACTCCACTCAGCCTGGGCACATTCACTCCACTCTGTCTAGGCACATTGACTCCCATTCAGCCTGGGAACATTCACTCCACTAAGCCTGGGCACATTCACTCCACTCAGCCTGGGCACTTCCAGTCCCACTCTGCCTGGGAACCTGCACTCCACTCAGCCTGGGCACCTCCAATCCACTCAGCCTGGGCACATTCACTCCAGTCAGCCTGGGCACATTCACTCCACTCAGCCTGGGCACATTCACTCCACTCAGCCTGGGCACATTCACTCCACTCAGCCAGGGCACATTCACTCCACTCAGCCTGGGCACTTCCAGTCCCACTCTGCCCAGGAACCTCCACTCCCACTCTGACTGGGAACCTCCGCTACTCCTCTCCACAGCCGGCTCTCCACCCGACTCGCGGGGGCCCACTCTTAAGCCCTCCCGCCGCAAGTTATAGGCCCTTTGCCCGGGCGGAAAGTGAACCGCGGAACTGTGTCCCGCCCTCAATTCTCGTCCGATCGGAACGCGGTTTGGACCCGTTCTCCTGGGCGGCCTCGCAGCCCCTCCAGACCCAGCTAGTTAGCTCCAAGGGGCCGCCCCGAGCACGGGGAGGTGTGACACTTGACGCTTTGGCGCAACGGTGCCCGCGCCACGAGCCAAAAAGCGCCCCCCTCTCTCCGCGCCCATTCAAGGCAATGGGGAAACGCACGTTTCGGGCTCCGGCGGCCGGGCACATTCACTCCACTCTGTCTAGGCACATTGACTCCCATTCAGCCTGGGCACATTCACTCCACTCCGCCTGGGCACTTCCAGTCCCACTCTGCCTGGGAACCTGCACTCCACTCGGCCTGGGCACCTCCACTCCACTCAGCCTGGGCACATTCACTCCACTCAGCCTGGGCACTTCCAATCCCACTCTGCCTGGGAACCTGCACTCCACTCAGCCTGGGCATCTCCACTCAGCCTGGGCAGCTCCACTCCACTCAGCCTGGGCACATTCACTCCACTCAGCGTTGGCACTTCCAGTCCCACTCTGCCAGGGAACCCCAACTCCACTCAGCCTGGGCACCTCCACTCCACTCAGCCTGGGCACATTCACTCCACTCACCGTTGGCACTTCCAGTTCCACTCTGCCAGGGAACCCCAACTCCATTCAGCCTGGGCACCTCCACTCCACTCAGCCTGGGCACATTCACTCCACTCAGCCTGGGCACTTCCAATCCCACTCTGCCTGGGAACCTGCACTCCACTCAGCCTGGGCACCTCCACTCCATTCAGCCTGGGCACATTCACTCCACTCAGCCTGGGCACATTCACTCCACTCTGCCTGGGCACATTCACTCCACTCAGCCTGGGCACATTCACTCCACTCAGCCTGGGCACTTCCAGTCCCACTCTGCTGGGAGCCTGCACTCCACTCAGCCTGGGAACCTCCACTCCACGCAGCCTGGGCACATTCACTCCACTCAGCCTGGGCACTTCCAGTCCCACTCTGCCTCGGAACCTGCACTCCACTCGGCCTGGGAACCTGCACTCCAATCAGCCTGGGCACATTCACTCCACTCTGCCTGGGCACATTCACTCCACTCAGCCTGGGCACATTCACTCCACTCAGCCTGGGCACATTCACTCCACTCAGCCTGGGCTCATTCAGTCCCACTCAGCCTGGGTACATTCACTCCACTCAGCCTGGGCACCTCCACTCCACTCAGCCTGGGCACATTCACTCCACTCAGCCAGGGCACTTCCAATCCCACTCTGCCTGGGAACCTGCACTCCACTCAGCCTGGGCACCTCCACTCCACTCAGCCTGGGTACATTCACTCCACTCAGCCTGGGCACTTCCAGTCCCACTCTGCCAGGGACCCCCAACTCCACTCAGCCTGGGCACCTCCACTCCACTCAGCCTGGGCACATTCACTCCACTCAGCCTGGGCACTTCCAGTCCCACTCTGCCTGGGAACCTGCACTCCACTCGGCCTGGGCACCTCCACTCCACTCAGCCTGGCCACATTCACTCCACTCAGCCAGGGCACATTCACTCCACTCAGCCTGGGCACTTCCAGTCCCACTCTGCCCAGGAACTTCCACTCCCACTCTGACTGGGAACCTCCGCTACTCCTCTCCACACCCGGCTCTCCACCCGACTCGCGGGGGCCCACTCTTAAGCCCTCCCGCCGCAAGTTATAGGCCCTTTGCCCGGGCGGAAAGTGAACCGCGGAACTGTGTCCCGCCCTCAATTCTCGTCCGATCGGAACGCGGTTTGGACCCGTTCTCCTGGGCGGCCTTGCAGCCCCTCCAAACCCCGTTAGTTAGCTCCAAGGGGCCGCCCCGAGCACGGGGAGGTGTGACACTTGACGCTTTGGCGCAACGGTGACCGCGCCACGAGCCAAAAAGTGCCCCCCTCTCTCCGCGCCCATTCAAGGCAATGGGGAAACGCACGTTTCGGGCTCCGGCGGCCGGGCACATTCACTCCACTCTGTCTAGGCACATTGAATCCCATTCAGCCTGGGCACATTCACTCCACTCCGCCTGGGAACTTCCAGTCCCACTCTGCCTGGGAACCTGCACTCCACTCGGCCTGGGCACCTCCACTCCACTCAGCCTGGGCACATTCACTCCACTCAGCCTGGGCACTTCCAATCCCACTCTGCCTGGGAACCTGCACTCCACTCAGCCTGGGCACCTGCACTCCACTCAGCCTGGGTACATTACTCCACTCAGCCTGGGCACTTCCAATCCCACTCTGCCTGGGAACCTGCACTCCACTCAGCCTGGGCACCTCCACTCCACTCAGCCTGGGCACATTCACTCCACTCAGCGTTGGCACTTCCAGTCCCACTCTGCCAGGGAACCCCAACTCCACTCAGCCTGGGCACCTCCACTCCACTCAGCCTGGGCACATTCACTCCACTCACCGTTGGCACTTCCAGTCCCACTCTGCCAGGGAACCCCAACTCTACTCAGCCTGGGCACCTCCACTCCACTCAGCCTGGGCACATTCACTCCACTCAGCCTGGGCACTTCCAATCCCACTCTGCCTGGGAACCTGCACTCGACTCAGCCTGGGCCCCTCCACTCCACTCAGCCTGCGTACATTCACTCCACTCAGCCTGGGCACTTCCAATCCCACTCTGCCTGGGAACCTGCACTCCACTCAGCCTGGGCACCTCCACTCAGCCTGGGCACCTCCACTCCATTCAGCCTGGGCACATTCACTCCACTCAGCCTGGGCACTTCCAGTCCCACTCTGCTGGGAACCTGCACTCCACTCAGCCTGGGCACCTCCACTCCACTCAGCCTGGGTACCTTCACTCCACTCAGCCATGGCACTTCCAGTCCCACTCTGCCAGGGAACCCCAACTCCACTCAGCCTGGGCACCTCCACTCCACTCAGCCTGGGCACATTCACTCCACTCAGCCTGGGCACTTTCAGTCCCACTCTGCCTGGGAACCTGCACTCCACTCGGCCTGGGCACCTCCACTCCACTCAGCCTGGGCACATTCACTCCACTCAGCCTTGGCACTTCCAGTCCCACTCTGCCAGGGAACCCCAACTCCACTCAGCCTGGGCACCTCCACTCCACTCAGCCTGGGCACATTCACTCCACTCAGCCTGGGCACTTCCAGTCCCACTCTGCCTGGGAACCTGCACTCCACTCGGCCTGGGCACCTCCACTCCACTCAGCCTGGGCACATTCACTCCACTCAGCCTGGGCACTTCCAATCCCACTCTGCCTGGGTGCCTGCACTCTACTCAGCCTGGGCACCTCCACACCACTCAGCCTGGGCACATTCACTCCACTCAGCCAGGGCACATTCACTCCACTCAGCCTGGGCACTTCCAGTCCCACTCTGCCCAGGAACCTCCACTCCCACTCTGACTGGGAACCTCCGCTACTCCTCTCCAAACCCGGCTCTCCACCCGACTCGCGGGGGCCCACTCTTAAGCCCTCCCGCCGCAAGTTATAGGCCCTTTGCCCGGGCGGAAAGTGAACCGCGGAACTGTGTCCCGTCCTCAATTCTCGTCCGATCGGAACGCGGTTTGGACCCGTTCTCCTGGGCGGCCTCGCAGCCCCTCCAGACCCAGCCAGTTAGCTCCAAGGGGCCGCCCCGAGCACGGGGAGGTGTGACACTTGACGCTTTGGCGCAACGGTGCCCGCGCCACGAGCCAATAAGCGCCCCCCTCTCTCCGCGCCCATTCAAGGCAATGGGGAAACGCACGTTTCGGGCTCCGGCGGCTGGGCACATTCACTCCACTCTGTCTAGGCACATTGACTCCCATTCAGCCTGGGCACATTCACTCCACTCCGCCTGGGCACTTCCAGTCCCACTCTGCCTGGGAACCTGCACTCCACTCGGCCTGGGCACCTCCACTCCACTCAGCCTGGGCACATTCACTCCACTCAGCCTTGGCACTTCCAGTCCCACTCTGCCAGGGAACCCCAACTCCACTCAGCCTGGGCACCTCCACTCCACTCAGCCTGGGCACATTCACTCCACTCAGCCTGGGCACTTCCAGTCCCACTCTGCCTGGGAACCTCCACTCCACTCAGCCTGGGCACCTCCAATCCACTCAGCCTGCGCACATTCTCTCCAGTCAGCCTGGGCACATTCACTCCACTCAGCCTGGGCACATTCACTCCACTCAGCCAGGGCACATTCACTCCACTCAGCCTGGGCACTTCCAGTCCCACTCTGCCCAGGAACCTCCACTCCCACTCTGACTGGGAACCTCCGCAACTCCTCTCCACACCCGGCTCTCCACCCGACTCGCGGGGGCCCACTCTTAAGCCCTCCCGCCGCAAGTTATAGGCCCTTTGCCCGGGCGGAAAGTGAACCGCGGAACTGTGTCCCGCCCTCAATTCTCGTCCGATCGGAACGCGGTTTGGACCCGTTCTCCTGGGCGGCCTCGCAGCCCCTCCAGACCCAGCCAGTTAGCTCCAAGGGGCCGCCCCGAGCACGGGGAGGTGTGACACTTGACGCTTTGGCGCAACGGTGCCCGCGCCACGAGCCAAAAAGCGCCCCCCTCTCTCCGCGCCCATTCAAGGCAATGGGGAAACGCACGTTTCGGGCTCCGGCGGCCGGGCACATTCACTCCACTCTGTCTAGGCACATTGACTCCCATTCAGCCTGGGCACATTCACTCCACTCCGCCTGGGCACTTCCAGTCCCACTCTGCCTGGGAACCTGCACTCCACTCGGCCTGGGCACCTCCACTCCACTCAGCCTGGGCACATTCACTCCACTCAGCCTTGGCACTTCCAGTCCCACTCTGCCAGGGAACCCCAACTCCACTCAGCCTGGGCACCTCCACTCCACTCAGCCTGGGCACATTCACTCCACTCAGCCTGGGCACTTCCAGTCCCACTCTGCCTGGGAACCTGCACTCCACTCAGCCTGGGCACCTCCAATCCACTCAGCCTGGGCACATTCTCTCCAGTCAGCCTGGGCACATTCACTCCACTCAGCCTGGGCACCTCCACTCCACTCAGCCTGGCCACATTCACTCCACTCAGCCAGGGCACATTCACTCCACTCAGCCTGGGCACTTCCAGTCCCACTCTGCCCAGGAACCTCCACTCCCACTCTGACTGGGAACCTCCGCTACTCCTCTCCACACCCGGCTCTCCACCCGACTCACGGGGGCCCACTCTTAATTCCTCCCGCCGCAAGTAATAGGCCCTTTGCCCGGGCGGAAAGTGAACCGCGGAACTGTGTCCCGCCCTCAATTCTCGTCCGATCGGAACGCGGTTTGGACCCGTTCTCCTGGGCGGCCTCGCAGCCCCTCCAGACCCAGCCAGTTAGCTCCAAGGGGCCGCCCCGAGCACGGGGAGGGGTGACACTTGACGCTTCGGCGCAACGGTGCCCGCGCCACGAGCCAAAAAGCGCCCCCCTCTCTCCGCGCCCATTCAAGGCAATGGGGAAACGCACGTTTCGGGCTCCCGCGGCTGGGCACATTCACTCCACTCTGTCTAGGCACATTAACTCCCATTCAGCCTGGGCACATTCACTCCACTCCGCCTGGGCACTTCCAGTCCCACTCTGTCTGGGAACCTGCACTCCACTCGGCCTGGGCACCTCCACTCCACTCAGCCTGGGCACATTCACTCCACTCAGCCTTGGCACTTCCAGTCCCACTCTGCCAGGGAACCCCAACTCCACTCAGCCTGGGCACCTCCACTCCACTCAGCCAGGGCACTTCCAATCCCACTCTGCCAGGGAACCTGCACTCCACTCAGCCTGGGCACTTCCAGTCCCACTCTGCCTGGGAACCTGCACTCCACTCGGCCTGGGCACCTCCACTCCACTCAGCCTGGGCACATTCACTCCACTCAGCCTGGGCACTTCCAATCCCACTCTGCCTTGGTGCCTGCACTCCACTCAGCCTGGGCACCTCCACTCCACTCAGCCTAGCCACATTCACTCCACTCAGCCAGGGCACATTCACTCCACTCAGCCTGGGCACTTCCAGTCCCACTCTGCCCAGGAACCTCCACTCCCACTTTGACTGGGAACCTCCGCTACTCCTCTCCACACCCGGCTCTCCACCCGACTCGCGGGGGCCCACTCTTAAGCCCTCCCGCCGCAAGTTATAGGCCCTTTGCCCGGGCGGAAAGTGAACCGCGGAACTGTGTCCCGCCCTCAATTCTTGTCCGATCGGAACGCGGTTTGGACCCGTTCTCCTGGGCGGCCTCGCAGCCCCTCCAGACCCAGCTAGTTAGCTCCAAGGGGCAGCCCCGAGCACGGGGAGGTGTGACACTTGACGCTTTGGCGCAACGGTGCCCACGCCACGAGCAAAAAAGCGCCCCCCTCTCTCCGCGCCCATTCAAGGCAATGGGGAAACGCACGTTTCGGGCTCCGGCGGCCGGGCACATGCACTCCACTCTGTCTAGGCACATTGACTCCCATTGAGCCTGGGCACATTCACTCCACTCCGCCTGGGCACTTCCAGTCCCACTCTGCCTGGGAACCTGCACTCCACTCGGCCTGGGCACCTCCACTCCACTCAGCCTGGGCACATTCACTCCACTCAGCCTGGGCACTTCCAATCCCACTCTGCCTGGGAACCTGCACTCCTCTCAGCCTGGGCACCTGCACTCCACTCAGCCTGGGTACATTACTCCACTCAGCCTGGGCACTTCCAATCCCACTCTGCCTGGGAACCAGCACTCCACTCAGCCTGGGCACCTCCACTCCACTCAGCCTGGGCACATTCACTCCACTCAGCGTTGGCACTTCCAGTCCCACTCTGCCAGGGAACCCCAACTCCACTCAGCCTGGGCCCCTCCACTCCACTCAGCCTGGGCACATTCACTCCACTCACCGTTGGCACTTCCAGTCCCACTCTGCCAGGGAACCCCAACTCCATTCAGCCTGGGCACCTCCACTCAATCAGCCTGGGCACATTCACTCCACTCAGCCTGGGCACTTCCAATCCCACTCTGCCTGGGAACCTGCACTCCACTCAGCCTGGGCACCTCCACTCCATTCAGCCTGGGCACATTCACTCCACTCAGCCTGGGCACTTCCAGTCCCACTCTGCCTGGGAACCTGCACTCCACTCAGCCTGGGCACCTCCACTCCACTCAGCCTGGGCACATTCACTCCACTCTGCCTGGGCACATTCACTCCCATTCAGCCTGGGATCATTCACTCCACTCAGCCTGGGCACATTCACTCCACTCAGCCTGGGCACTTCCAGTCCCACTCTGCCTGGGAACCTGCACTCCACTCAGCCTGGGCACCTCCAATCCACTCAGCCTGGGCACATTCTCTCCACTCAGCCTGGGCACATTCACTCGACTCAGCCTGGGCACATTCACTCCACTCAGCCTGGGCACCTCCACTCCACTCAGCCTGGGCACATTCACTCCACTCAGCCAGGGCACTTCCAATCCCACTCTGCCTGGGAACCTGCACTCCACTCAGCCTGGGCACCTCCACTCCACTCAGCCTGGGTACATTCACTCCACTCAGCCTGGGCACTTCCAGTCCCACTCTGCCAGGGACCCCCAACTCCACTCAGCCTGGGCACCTCCACTCCACTCAGCCTGGGCACATTCACTCCACTCAGCCTGGGCACTTCCAGTCCCACTCTGCCTGGGAACCTGCACTCCACTCGGCCTGGGCACCTCCACTCCACTCAGCCTGGCCACATTCACTCCACTCAGCCAGGGCACATTCACTCCACTCAGCCTGGGCACTTCCAGTCCCACTCTGCCCAGGAACTTCCACTCCCACTCTGACTGGGAACCTCCGCTACTCCTCTCCACACCCGGCTCTCCACCCGACTCGCGGGGGCCCACTCTTAAGCCCTCCCGCCGCAAGTTATAGGCCCTTTGCCCGGGCGGAAAGTGAACCGCGGAACTGTGTCCCGCCCTCAATTCTCGTCCGATCGGAACGCGGTTTGGACCCGTTCTCCTGGGCGGCCTCGCAGCCCCTCCAAACCCCGTTAGTTAGCTCCAAGGGGCCGCCCCGAGCACGGGGAGGTGTGACACTTGACGCTTTGGCGCAACGGTGACCGCGCCACGAGCCAAAAAGTGCCCCCCTCTCTCCGCGCCCATTCAAGGCAATGGGGAAACGCACGTTTCGGGCTCCGGCGGCCGGGCACATTCACTCCACTCTGTCTAGGCACATTGAATCCCATTCAGCCTGGGCACATTCACTCCACTCCGCCTGGGAACTTCCAGTCCCACTCTGCCTGGGAACCTGCACTCCACTCGGCCTGGGCACTTCCAGTCCCACTCTGCCCAGGAACCTCCACTCCCACTCTGACTGGGAACCTCCGCTAATCCTCTCCACACCCGGCTCTCCACCCGACTCGCGGGGGCCCACTCTTAAGCCCTCCCGCCGCAAGTTATAGGCCCTTTGCCCGGGCGGAAAGTGAACCGCGGAACTGTGTCCCGCCCTCAATTCTCGTCCGATCGGAACGCGGTTTGGACCCGTTCTGCACTCCACTCGGCCTGGGCACCTCCACTCCACTCAGCCTTGGCACTTCCAGTCCCACTCTGCCAGGGAACCCCAACTCCACTCAGCTTGGGCACCTCCACTCCACTCAGCCTGGGCACATTCACTCCACTCAGCCTGGGCACTTCCAATCCCACTCTGCCTGGGAACCTGCACTCCACTCAGCCTGGGCACCTCCACTCCACTCAGTCTGGGTACATTCACTCCACTCAGCCTGGGCACTTCCAATCCCACTCTGCTGGGAACCTGCACTCCACTCAGCCTGGGCACCTCCACTCCACTCTGCCTGGGAACCTGCACTCCACTCAGCCTGGGCACCTCCACTCCACTCAGTCTGGGTACATTCACTCCACTCAGCCTGGGCACTTCCAATCCCACTCTGCCTGGGAACCTGCACTCCACTCAGCCTGGGCACCTCCACTCCACTCAGCCTGGGCACATTCACTCCACTCAGCCTGGGCACTTCCAATCCCACTCTGCCTGGGAACCTGCACTCCACTCAGCCTGGGCACCTCCACTCCACTCAGTCTGGGTACATTCACTCCACTCAGCCTGGGCACTTCCAATCCCACTCTGCCTGGGAACCTGCACTCCACTCAGCCTGGGCACCTCCACTCCATTCAGCCTGGGCACATTCACTCCACTCAGCCTGGGCACTTCCAGTCCCACTCTGCCTGGGAACCTGCACTCCACTCAGCCTGGGCACCTCCACTCCACTCAGTCTGGGTACATTCACTCCACTCAGCCTGGGCACTTCCAATCCCACTCTGCCTGGGAACCTGCACTCCACTCAGCCTGAGCACCTCCACTCCATTCAGCCTGGGCACATTCACTCCACTCAGCCAGGGCACATTCACTCCACTCAGCCTGGGTACTTCCAGTCCCACTCTGCCCAGGAACCTCCACTCCCACTCTGACTGGGAACCTCCGCTACTCCTCTCCACACCCGGCTCTCCACCCGACTCACGGGGGCCCACTCTTAAGCCCTCCCGCCGCAAGTAATAGGCCCTTTGCCCGGGCGGAAAGTGAACCGCGGAACTGTGTCCCGCCCTCAATTCTCGTCCGATCGGAACGCGGTTTGGACCCGTTCTCCTGGGCGGCCTCGCAGCCCCTCCAGACCCAGCCAGTTAGCTCCAAGGGGCCGCCCCGAGCACGGGGAGGGGTGACACTTGACGCTTTGGCGCAACGGTGCCCGCGCCACGAGCCAAAAAGCGCCCCCCTCTCTCCGCGCCCATTCAAGGCAATGGGGAAACGCACGTTTCGGGCTCCGGCGGCTGGGCACATTCACTCCACTCTGTCTAGGCACCTCCACTCCACTCAGCCTGGGCACATTCACTCCACTCAGCCTGGGCACTTCCAGTCCCACTCTGCTGGGAACCTGCACTCCACTCAGCCTGGGCACCTCCACTCCACTCAGCCTGGGTACCTTCACTCCACTCAGCCTTGGCACTTCCAGTCCCACTCTGCCAGGGAACCCCAACTCCACTCAGCCTGGGCACCTCCACTCCACTCAGCCTGGGCACATTCACTCCACTCAGCCTGGGCACTTCCAATCCCACTCTGCCAGGCAACCTGCACTCCACTCAGCCTGGGCACCTCCACTCCATTCAGCCTGGGGCACATTCACTCCACTCAGCCTGGGCACTTTCAGTCCCACTCTGCCTGGGAACCTGCACTCCACTCGGCATGGGCACCTCCACTCTATTCAGCCTGGGGCACATTCACTCCACTCAGCTTGGGCACTTTCAGTCCCACTCTGCCTGGGAACCTGCACTCCACTCGGCCTGGGCACCTCCACTCCACTCAGCCTGGGCACATTCACTCCACTCAGCCTTGGCACTTCCAGTCCCACTCTGCCAGGGAACCCCAACTCCACTCAGCCTGGGCACCTCCACTCCACTCAGCCTGGGCACATTCACTCCACTCAGCCTGGGCACTTCCAATCCCACTCTGCATGGGTGCCTGCACTCTACTCAGCCTGGGCACCTCCACTCCACTCAGCCTGGGCACATTCACTCCACTCAGCCAGGGCACATTCACTCCACTCAGCCTGGGCACATTCACTCCACTCAGCCTGGGCACATTCACTCCACTCAGCCTGGGCACTTTCAGTCCCACTCTGCCTGGGAACCTGCACTCCACTCGGCCTGGGCACCTCCACTCCACTCAGCCTGGGCACATTCACTCCACTCAGCCTGGGCACCTCCAATCCACTCAGCCTGGGCACATTCTCTCCAGTCAGCCTGGGCACTTCCAATCCCACTCTGCCTGGGAACCTGCACTCCACTCAGCCTGGGCACCTCCACTCCATTCAGTCTGGGTACATTCACTCCACTCAGCCTGTGCACTTCCAATCCCACTCTGCCTGGGAACCTGCACTCCACTCAGCCTGGGCACCTCCACTCCATTCAGCCTGGGCACATTCACTCCACTCAGCCTGGGCACTTCCAGTCCCACTCTGCCTGGGAACCTGCACTCCACTCAGCCTGGGCACCTCCACTCCACTCAGTCTGGGTACATTCACTCCACTCAGCCTGGGCACTTCCAATCCCACTCTGCCTGGGAACCTGCACTCCACTCAGCCTGGGCACCTCCACTCCATTCAGCCTGGGCACATTCACTCCACTCAGCCAGGGCACATTCACTCCACTCAGCCTGGGTACTTCCAGTCCCACTCTGCCCAGGAACCTCCACTCCCACTCTGACTGGGAACCTCCGCTACTCCTCTCCACACCCGGCTCTCCACCCGACTCACGGGGGCCCACTCTTAAGCCCTCCCGCCGCAAGTAATAGGCCCTTTGCCCGGGCGGAAAGTGAACCGCGGAACTGTGTCCCGCCCTCAATTCTCGTCCGATCGGAACGCGGTTTGGACCCGTTCTCCTGGGCGGCCTCGCAGCCCCTCCAGACCCAGCCAGTTAGCTCCAAGGGGCCGCCCCGAGCACGGGGAGGGGTGACACTTGACGCTTTGGCGCAACGGTGCCCGCGCCACGAGCCAAAAAGCGCCCCCCTCTCTCCGCGCCCATTCAAGGCAATGGGGAAACGCACGTTTCGGGCTCCGGCGGCTGGGCACATTCACTCCACTCTGTCTAGGCACCTCCACTCCACTCAGCCTGGGCACATTCACTCCACTCAGCCTGGGCACTTCCAGTCCCACTCTGCTGGGAACCTGCACTCCACTCAGCCTGGGCACCTCCACTCCACTCAGCCTGGGTACCTTCACTCCACTCAGCCTTGGCACTTCCAGTCCCACTCTGCCAGGGAACCCCAACTCCACTCAGCCTGGGCACCTCCACTCCACTCAGCCTGGGCACATTCACTCCACTCAGCCTGGGCACTTCCAATCCCACTCTGCCAGGCAACCTGCACTCCACTCAGCCTGGGCACCTCCACTCCATTCAGCCTGGGGCACATTCACTCCACTCAGCCTGGGCACTTTCAGTCCCACTCTGCCTGGGAACCTGCACTCCACTCGGCATGGGCACCTCCACTCTATTCAGCCTGGGGCACATTCACTCTACTCAGCTTGGGCACTATCAGTCCCACTCTGCCTGGGAACCTGCACTCCACTCGGCCTGGGCACCTCCACTCCACTCAGCCTGGGCACATTCACTCCACTCAGCCTTGGCACTTCCAGTCCCACTCTGCCAGGGAACCCCAACTCCACTCAGCCTGGGCACCTCCACTCCACTCAGCCTGGGCACATTCACTCCACTCAGCCTGGGCACTTCCAATCCCACTCTGCATGGGTGCCTGCACTCTACTCAGCCTGGGCACCTCCACTCCACTCAGCCTGGGCACATTCACTCCACTCAGCCAGGGCACATTCACTCCACTCAGCCTGGGCACATTCACTCCACTCAGCCTGGGCACATTCACTCCACTCAGCCTGGGCACTTTCAGTCCCACTCTGCCTGGGAACCTGCACTCCACTCGGCCTGGGCACCTCCACTCCACTCAGCCTGGGCACATTCACTCCACTCAGCCTGGGCACCTCCAATCCACTCAGCCTGGGCACATTCTCTCCAGTCAGCCTGGGCACATTCACTCCACTCAGCCAGGGCACATTCACTCCACTCAGCCTGGGTACTTCCAGTCCCACTCTGCCCAGGAACCTCCACTCCCACTCTGACTGGGAACCTCCGCTACTCCTCTCCACACCCGGCTCTCCACCCGACTCGCGGGGGCCCACTCTTAAGCCCTCCCGCCGCAAGTTATAGGCCCTTTGCCCGGGCGGAAAGTGAACCGCGGAACTGTGTCCCGCCCTCAATTCTCGTCCAATCGGAACGCGGTTTGGACCCGTTCTCCTGGGCGGCCTCGCAGCCCCTCCAGACCCAGCTAGTTAGCTCCAAGGGGCCGCCCCGAGCACGGGGAGGTGTGACACTTGACGCTTTGGCGCAACGGTGCCCGCCCCACGAGCCAAAAAGCGCCCCCCTCTCTCCGCGCCCATTCAAGGCAATGGGGAAACGCACGTTTCAGGCTCCGGCGGGCGGGCACATTCACTCCACTCTGTCTAGGCACATTGACTCCCATTCAGCCTGGGCACATTCACTCCACTCCGCCTGGGCACTTCCAGTCCCACTCTGCCTGGGAACCTGCACTCCACTCGGCCTGGGCACCTCCACTCCACTCAGCCTGGGCACATTCACTCCACTCAGCCTGGGCACTTCCAATCCCACTCTTCCAGGCAACCTGCACTCCACTCAGCCTGGGCACCTCCACTCCATTCAGCCTGGGGCACATTCACTCCACTCAGCCTGGGCACTTTCAGTCCCACTCTGCCTGGGAACCTGCACTCCACTCGGCATGGGCACCTCCACTCTATTCAGCCTGGGGCACATTCACTCCACTCAGCTTGGGCACTTTCAGTCCCACTCTGCCTGGGAACCTGCACTCCACTCGGCCTGGGCACCTCCACTCCACTCAGCCTGGGCACATTCACTCCACTCAGCCTTGGCACTTCCAGTCCCACTCTGCCAGGGAACCCCAACTCCACTCAGCCTGGGCACCTCCACTCCACTCAGCCTGGGCACATTCACTCCACTCAGCCTGGGCACTTCCAATCCCACTCTGCCTGGGTGCCTGCACTCTACTCAGCCTGGGCACCTCCACTCCACTCAGCCTGGGCACATTCACTCCACTCAGCCAGGGCACATTCACTCCACTCAGCCTGGGCACATTCACTCCACTCAGCCTGGGCACATTCACTCCACTCAGCCTGGGCACTTTCAGTCCCACTCTGCCTGGGAACCTGCACTCCACTCGGCCTGGGCACCTCCACTCCACTCAGCCTGGGCACATTCACTCCACTCAGCCTTGGCACTTCCAGTCCCACTCTGCCAGGGAACCCCAACTCCACTCAGCCTGGGCACCTCCACTCCACTCAGCCTGGGCACATTCACTCCACTCAGCCTGGGCACTTCCAGTCCCACTCTGGCTGGGAACCTGCACTCCACTCGGCCTGGGCACCTCCACTCCACTCAGCCTGGGCACATTCACTCCACTCAGCCTGGGCACTTCCAATCCCACTCTGCCAGGGAACCTGCACTCCACTCAGCCTGGGCACATGCAATCCACTCAGCCTGGGGACATTCACTCCACTCAGCCTGGGAACTTCCAAACCCACTCTGCCTGGGAACCAGCACTCCACTCAGCCTGGGCACCTCCACTCCACTCAGCCTGGGTACTTCCAATCCCACTCTGCTGGGAACCTGCACTCCACTCAGCCTGGGAACCTCCACTCCACGCAGCCTGGGCACATTCACTCCACTCAGCCAGGGCACTTCCAGTCCCTCTCTGCCTGGGAACCCCAACTCCACTCAGCCTGGGCACCTCCACTCCACTCAGCCTGGGCACATTCACTCCACTCAGCCTGGGCACTTCCAATCCCACTCTGCCTGGGAACCTGCACTCCACTCAGCCTGGGCACCTCCACTCCATTCAGCCTGGGCACATTCACTCCACTCAGCCTGGGCACTTTCAGTCACACTCTGCCAGGGAACCTGCACTCCACTCAGCCTGGGCACCTCCACACCACTCAGCCTGGGCACATTCACTCCACTCAGCCTGGGCACATTCACTCCACTCAGCCTGGGCACTTCCAGTCCCACTCTGCCTGGGAACCTGCACTCCACTCGGCCTGGGCACCTCCACTCCACTCAGCCTGGGCACATTCACTCCACTCAGCCTGGGCACTTCCAATCCCACTCTGCCTGGGTGCCTGCACTCCACTCAGCCTGGGCACCTCCACTCCACTCAGCCTGGCCACATTCACTCCACTCAGCCAGGGCACATTCACTCCACTCAACCTGGGCACTTCCAGTCCCACTCTGCCCAGGAACCTCCACTCCCACTCTGACTGGGAACCTCCGCTACTCCTCTCCACACCCGGCTCTCCACCCGACTCACGGGGGCCCACTCTTAAGCCCTCCCGCCGCAAGTAATAGGCCCTTTGCCCGGGCGGAAAGTGAACCGCGGAACTGTGTCCCGCCCTCAATTCTCGTCCGATCGGAACGCGGTTTGGACCCGTTCTCCTTGGCGGTTTCGCAGCCCCTCCAGACCCAGCCAGTTAGCTCCAAGGGGCCGCCCCGAGCACGGGGAGGGGTGACACTTGACGCTTTGGCGCAACGGTGCCCGCGCCACGAGCCAAAAAGCGCCCCCCTCTCTCCGCGCCCATTCAAGGCAAAAGGGAAACGCACGTTTCGGGCTCCGGCGGCTGGGCACATTCACTCCACTCTGTCTAGGCACCTCCACTCCACTCAGCCTGGGCACATTCACTCCACTCAGCCTGGGCACTTCCAGTCCCACTCTGCAGGGAACCTGCACTCCACTCAGCCTGGGCACCTCCACTCCACTCAGCCTGGGTACCTTCACTCCACTCAGCCTTGGCACTTCCAGTCCCACTCTGCCAGGGAACCCCAACTCCACTCAGCCTGGGCACCTCCACTCCACTCAGCCTGGGCACATTCACTCCACTCAGCCTGGGCACTTCCAATCCCACTCTGCCAGGCAACCTGCACTCCACTCAGCCTGGGCACCTCCACTCCATTCAGCCTGGGGCACATTCACTCCACTCAGCCTGGGCACTTTCAGTCCCACTCTGCCTGGGAACCTGCACTCCACTCGGCATGGGCACCTCCACTCTATTCAGCCTGGGGCACATTCACTCCACTCAGCTTGGGCACTTTCAGTCCCACTCTGCCTGGGAACCTGCACTCCACTCGGCCTGGGCACCTCCACTCCACTCAGCCTGGGCACATTCACTCCACTCAGCCTTGGCACTTCCAGTCCCACTCTGCCAGGGAACCCCAACTCCACTCAGCCTGGGCACCTCCACTCCACTCAGCCTGGGCACATTCACTCCACTCAGCCTGGGCACTTCCAATCCCACTCTGCATGGGTGCCTGCACTCTACTCAGCCTGGGCACCTCCACTCCACTCAGCCTGGGCACATTCACTCCACTCAGCCAGGGCACATTCACTCCACTCAGCCTGGGCACATTCACTCCACTCAGCCTGGGCACATTCACTCCACTCAGCCTGGGCACTTTCAGTCCCACTCTGCCTGGGAACCTGCACTCCACTCGGCCTGGGCACCTCCACTCCACTCAGCCTGGGCACATTCACTCCACTCAGCCTGGGCACCTCCAATCCACTCAGCCTGGGCACATTCTCTCCAGTCAGCCTGGGCACTTCCAATCCCACTCTGCCTGGGAACCTGCACTCCACTCAGCCTGGGCACCTCCACTCCATTCAGTCTGGGTACATTCACTCCACTCAGCCTGGGCACTTCCAATCCCACTCTGCCTGGGAACCTGCACTCCACTCAGCCTGGGCACCTCCACTCCATTCAGCCTGGGCACATTCACTCCACTCAGCCTGGGCACTTCCAGTCCCACTCTGCCTGGGAACCTGCACTCCACTCAGCCTGGGCACCTCCACTCCACTCAGTCTGGGTACATTCACTCCACTCAGCCTGGGCACTTCCAATCCCACTCTGCCTGGGAACCTGCACTCCACTCAGCCTGGGCACCTCCACTCCATTCAGCCTGGGCACATTCACTCCACTCAGCCAGGGCACATTCACTCCACTCAGCCTGGGTACTTCCAGTCCCACTCTGCCCAGGAACCTCCACTCCCACTCTGACTGGGAACCTCCGCTACTCCTCTCCACACCCGGCTCTCCACCCGACTCACGGGGGCCCACTCTTAAGCCCTCCCGCCGCAAGTAATAGGCCCTTTGCCCGGGCGGAAAGTGAACCGCGGAACTGTGTCCCGCCCTCAATTCTCGTCCGATCGGAACGCGGTTTGGACCCGTTCTCCTGGGCGGCCTCGCAGCCCCTCCAGACCCAGCCAGTTAGCTCCAAGGGGCCGCCCCGAGCACGGGGAGGGGTGACACTTGACGCTTTGGCGCAACGGTGCCCGCGCCACGAGCCAAAAAGCGCCCCCCTCTCTCCGCGCCCATTCAAGGCAATGGGGAAACGCACGTTTCGGGCTCCGGCGGCTGGGCACATTCACTCCACTCTGTCTAGGCACCTCCACTCCACTCAGCCTGGGCACATTCACTCCACTCAGCCTGGGCACTTCCAGTCCCACTCTGCTGGGAACCTGCACTCCACTCAGCCTGGGCACCTCCACTCCACTCAGCCTGGGTACCTTCACTCCACTCAGCCTTGGCACTTCCAGTCCCACTCTGCCAGGGAACCCCAACTCCACTCAGCCTGGGCACCTCCACTCCACTCAGCCTGGGCACATTCACTCCACTCAGCCTGGGCACTTCCAATCCCACTCTGCCAGGCAACCTGCACTCCACTCAGCCTGGGCACCTCCACTCCATTCAGCCTGGGGCACATTCACTCCACTCAGCCTGGGCACTTTCAGTCCCACTCTGCCTGGGAACCTGCACTCCACTCGGCATGGGCACCTCCACTCTATTCAGCCTGGGGCACATTCACTCCACTCAGCTTGGGCACTATCAGTCCCACTCTGCCTGGGAACCTGCACTCCACTCGGCCTGGGCACCTCCACTCCACTCAGCCTGGGCACATTCACTCCACTCAGCCTTGGCACTTCCAGTCCAACTCTGCCAGGGAACCCCAACTCCACTCAGCCTGGGCAACTCCACTCCACTCAGCCTGGGCACATTCACTCCACTCAGCCTGGGCACTTCCAATCCCACTCTGCATGGGTGCCTGCACTCTACTCAGCCTGGGCACCTCCACTCCACTCAGCCTGGGCACATTCACTCCACTCAGCCAGGGCACATTCACTCCACTCAGCCTGGGCACATTCACTCCACTCAGCCTGGGCACATTCACTCCACTCAGCCTGGGCACTTTCAATCCCACTCTGCCTGGGAACCTGCACTCCACTCGGCCTGGGCACCTCCACTCCACTCAGCCTGGGCACATTCACTCCACTCAGCCTGGGCACCTCCAATCCACTCAGCCTGGGCACATTCTCTCCAGTCAGCCTGGGCACATTCACTCCACTCAGCCAGGGCACATTCACTCCACTCAGCCTGGGTACTTCCAGTCCCACTCTGCCCAGGAACCTCCACTCCCACTCTGACTGGGAACCTCCGCTACTCCTCTCCACACCCGGCTCTCCACCCGACTCGCGGGGGCCCACTCTTAAGCCCTCCCGCCGCAAGTTATAGGCCCTTTGCCCGGGCGGAAAGTGAACCGCGGAACTGTGTCCCGCCCTCAATTCTCGTCCAATCGGAACGCGGTTTGGACCCGTTCTCCTGGGCGGCCTCGCAGCCCCTCCAGACCCAGCTAGTTAGCTCCAAGGGGCCGCCCCGAGCACGGGGAGGTGTGACACTTGACGCTTTGGCGCAACGGTGCCCGCGCCACGAGCCAAAAAGCGCCCCCCTCTCTCCGCGCCCATTCAAGGCAATGGGGAAACGCACGTTTCAGGCTCCGGCGGGCGGGCACATTCACTCCACTCTGTCTAGGCACATTGACTCCCATTCAGCCTGGGCACATTCACTCCACTCCGCCTGGGCACTTCCAGTCCCACTCTGCCTGGGAACCTGCACTCCACTCGGCCTGGGCACCTCCACTCCACTCAGGCTGGGCACATTCACTCCACTCAGCCTGGGCACTTCCAATCCCACTCTTCCAGGCAACCTGCACTCCACTCAGCCTGGGCACCTCCACTCCATTCAGCCTGGGGCACATTCACTCCACTCAGCCTGGGCACTTTCAGTCCCACTCTGCCTGGGAACCTGCACTCCACTCGGCATGGGCACCTCCACTCTATTCAGCCTGGGGCACATTCACTCCACTCAGCTTGGGCACTTTCAGTCCCACTCTGCCTGGGAACCTGCACTCCACTCGGCCTGGGCACCTCCACTCCACTCAGCCTGGGCACATTCACTCCACTCAGCCTTGGCACTTCCAGTCCCACTCTGCCAGGGAACCCCAACTCCACTCAGCCTGGGCACCTCCACTCCACTCAGCCTGGGCACATTCACTCCACTCAGCCTGGGCACTTCCAATCCCACTCTGCCTGGGTGCCTGCACTCTACTCAGCCTGGGCACCTCCACTCCACTCAGCCTGGGCACATTCACTCCACTCAGCCAGGGCACATTCACTCCACTCAGCCTGGGCACATTCACTCCACTCAGCCTGGGCACATTCACTCCACTCAGCCTGGGCACTTTCAGTCCCACTCTGCCTGGGAACCTGCACTCCACTCGGCCTGGGCACCTCCACTCCACTCAGCCTGGGCACATTCACTCCACTCAGCCTTGGCACTTCCAGTCCCACTCTGCCAGGGAACCCCAACTCCACTCAGCCTGGGCACCTCCACTCCACTCAGCCTGGGCACATTCACTCCACTCAGCCTGGGCACTTCCAGTCCCACTCTGGCTGGGAACCTGCACTCCACTCGGCCTGGGCACCTCCACTCCACTCAGCCTGGGCACATTCACTCCACTCAGCCTGGGCACTTCCAATCCCACTCTGCCAGGGAACCTGCACTCCACTCAGCCTGGGCACATGCAATCCACTCAGCCTGGGGACATTCACTCCACTCAGCCAGGGAACTTCCAAACCCACTCTGCCTGGGAACCAGCACTCCACTCAGCCTGGGCACCTCCACTCCACTCAGCCTGGGTACTTCCAATCCCACTCTGCTGGGAACCTGCACTCCACTCAGCCTGGGAACCTCCACTCCACGCAGCCTGGGCACATTCACTCCACTCAGCCAGGGCACTTCCAGTCCCTCTCTGCCTGGGAACCCCAACTCCACTCAGCCTGGGCACCTCCACTCCACTCAGCCTGGGCACATTCACTCCACTCAGCCTGGGCACTTCCAATCCCACTCTGCCTGGGAACCTTCACTCCACTCAGCCTGGGCACCTCCACTCCATTCAGCCTGGGCACATTCACTCCACTCAGCCTGGGCACTTTCAGTCACACTCTGCCAGGGAACCTGCACTCCACTCAGCCTGGGCACCTCCACACCACTCAGCCTGGGCACATTCACTCCACTCAGCCTGGGCACATTCACTCCACTCAGCCTGGGCACTTCCAGTCCCACTCTGCCTGGGAACCTGCACTCCACTCGGCCTGGGCACCTCCACTCCACTCAGCCTGGGCACATTCACTCCACTCAGCCTGGGCACTTCCAATCCCACTCTGCCTGGGTGCCTGCACTCCACTCAGCCTGGGCACCTCCACTCCACTCAGCCTGGCCACATTCACTCCACTCAGCCAGGGCACATTCACTCCACTCAACCTGGGCACTTCCAGTCCCACTCTGCCCAGGAACCTCCACTCCCACTCTGACTGGGAACCTCCGCTACTCCTCTCCACACCCGGCTCTCCACCCGACTCACGGGGGCCCACTCTTAAGCCCTCCCGCCGCAAGTAATAGGCCCTTTGCCCGGGCGGAAAGTGAACCGCGGAACTGTGTCCCGCCCTCAATTCTCGTCCGATCGGAACGCGGTTTGGACCCGTTCTCCTTGGCGGTTTCGCAGCCCCTCCAGACCCAGCCAGTTAGCTCCAAGGGGCCGCCCCGAGCACGGGGAGGGGTGACACTTGACGCTTTGGCGCAACGGTGCCCGCGCCACGAGCCAAAAAGCGCCCCCCTCTCTCCGCGCCCATTCAAGGCAAAAGGGAAACGCACGTTTCGGGCTCCGGCGGCTGGGCACATTCACTCCACTCTGTCTAGGCACCTCCACTCCACTCAGCCTGGGCACATTCACTCCACTCAGCCTGGGCACTTCCAGTCCCACTCTGCAGGGAACCTGCACTCCACTCAGCCTGGGCACCTCCACTCCACTCAGCCTGGGTACCTTCACTCCACTCAGCCTTGGCACTTCCAGTCCCACTCTGCCAGGGAACCCCAACTCCACTCAGCCTGGGCACCTCCACTCCACTCAGCCTGGGCACATTCACTCCACTCAGCCTGGGCGCTTCCAATCCCACTCTGCCAGGCAACCTGCACTCCACTCAGCCTGGGCACCTCCACTCCATTCAGCCTGGGGCACATTCACTCCACTCAGCCTGGGCACTTTCAGTCCCACTCTGCCTGGGAACCTGCACTCCACTCGGCATGGGCACCTCCACTCCATTCAGCCTGGGGCACATTCACTCCACTCAGCTTGGGCACTTTCAGTCCCACTCTGCCTGGGAACCTGCACTCCACTCGGCCTGGGGACGTCCACTCCACTCAGCCTGGGCACATTCACTCCACTCAGCCTTGGCACTTCCAGTCCCACTCTGCCAGGGAACCCCAACTCCACTCAGCCTGGGCACCTCCACTCCACTCAGCCTGGGCACATTCACTCCACTCAGCCTGGGCACTTCCAGTCCCACTCTGCCTGGGAACCTGCACTCCACTCGGCCTGGGCACCTCCACTCCACTCAGCCTGGGCACATTCACTCCACTCAGCCTGGGCACTTCCAATCCCACTCTGCCTGGGTGCCTGCACTCTACTCAGCCTGGGCACCTCCACTCCACTCAGCCTGGGCACATTCACTCCACTCAGCCAGGGCACATTCACTCCACTCAGCCTGGGCACTTCCCGTCCCACTCTGCCCAGGAACCTCCACTCCCACTCTGACTGGGAACCTCCGCTACTCCTCTCCACACCCGGCTATCCACCCGACTCGCGGGGGCCCACTCTTAAGCCCTCCCGCCGCAAGTTATAGGCCCTTTGCCGGGGCGGAAAGTGAACCGCGGAACTGTGTCCCGCCCTCAATTCTCGTCCGATCGGAACGCGGTTTGGACCCGTTCTCCTGGGCGGCCTCGCAGCCCCTCCAGACCCAGCCAGTTAGCTCCAAGGGGCCGCCCCGAGCACGGGGAGGTGTGACACTTGACGCTTTGGCGCAACGGTGCCCGCGCCACGAGCCAAAAAGCGCCCCCCTCTCTCCGCGCCCATTCAAGGCAATGGGGAAATGCACGTTTCGGGCTCCGGCGGCCGGGCACATTCACTCCACTCTGTCTAGGCACATTGACTCCCATTCAGCCTGGGCACATTCACTCCTCTCCGCTTGGGCACTTCCAGTCCCACTCTGCCTGGGAACCTGCACTCCACTCGGCCTGGGCACCTCCACTCCACTCAGCCTGGGCACATTCACTCCACTCAGCCTGGGCACTTCCAATCCCACTCTGCCTGGGAACCTGCACTCCTCTCAGCCTGGGCACCTGCACTCCACTCAGCCTGGGTACATTACTCCACTCAGCCTGGGCACTTCCAATCCCACTCTGCCTGGGAACCAGCACTCCACTCAGCCTGGGCACCTCCACTCCACTCAGCCTGGGCACATTCACTCCACTCAGCGTTGGCACTTCCAGTCCCACTCTGCCAGGGAACCCCAACTCCACTCAGCCTGGGCACCTCCACTCCACTCAGCCTGGGCACATTCACTCCACTCACCGTTGGCACTTCCAGTCCCACTCTGCCAGGGAACCCCAACTCCATTCAGCCTGGGCACCTCCACTCCAATCAGCCTGGGCACATTCACTCCACTCAGCCTGGGCACTTCCAATCCCACTCTGCCTGGGAACCTGCACTCCACTCAGCCTGGGCACCTCCACTCCATTCAGCCTGGGCACATTCACTCCACTCAGCCTGGGCACTTCCAGTCCCACTCTGCCTGGGAACCTGCACTCCACTCGGCCTGGGCACCTCCACTCCAGTCAGCCTGGGCACATTCACTCCACTCAGCCTGGGCACTTCCAATCCCACTCTGCCAGGGAACCTGCACTCCACTCAGCCTGGGCACATGCAATCCACTCAGCCTGGGCACATTCACTCCACTCACCGTTGGCACTTCCAGTTCCACTCTTCCAGGGAACCCCAACTCCATTCAGCCTGGGCACCTCCACTCCACTCAGCCTGGGCACATTCACTCCACTCAGCCTGGGCACTTCCAATCCCACTCTGCCTGGGAACCTGCACTCCACTCAGCCTGGGCACCTCCACTCCACTCAGCCTCGGCACATTCACTCCACTCTGCCTGGGCACATTCACTCCACTCAGCCTGGGCACATTCACTCCACTCAGCCTGGGCACTTCCAGTCCCACTCTGCTGGGAACCTGCACTCCACTCAGCCTGGGCACCTCCACTCCACTCAGCCTGGGTACATTCACTCCACTCAGCCTTGGCACTTCCAGTCCCACTCTGCCAGGGTACCCCAACTCCACTCAGCCTGGCACCTCCACTCCACTCAGCCTGGGCACATTCACTGCACTCAGCCTGGGCACTTCCAATCCCACTCTGCCTGGGAACCTGCACTCCACTCAGCCTTGGCACCTCCACTCCACTCAGCCTCGGCACATTCACTCCACTCTGCCTGGGCACATTCACTCCACTCAGCCTGGGGACATTCACTCCACTCAGCCTGGGAACTTCCAATCCCACTCTGCCTGGGAACCAGCACTCCACTCAGCCTGGGCACCTCCACTCCACTCAGCCTGGGTACATTCACTCCACTCAGCCTTGGCACTTCCAGTCCCACTCTGCCAGGGAACCCCAACTCCACTCAGCCTGGGCACCTCCACTCCACTCAGCCTGGGCACATTCACTCCACTCATCCTGGGCACTTCCAATCCCACTCTGCCTGGGAACCTGCACTCCACTCAGCCTGGGCACCTCCACTCCACTCAGCCTGGGTACTTCCAATCCCACTCCTGGGAACCTGCACTCCACTCAGCCTGGGAACCTCCACTCCACGCAGCCTGGGCACATTCACTCCACTCAGCCAGGGCACTTCCAGTCCCTCTCTGCCTGGGAAACCCAACTCCACTCAGCCTGGGCACCTCCACTCCACTCAGCCTGGGCACATTCACTCCACTCTGTCTAGGCACATTGACTCCCATTAAGCCTGGGAACATTCACTCCACTCAGCCTGGGCACATTCACTCCACTCAGCCTGGGCACTTCCAGTCCCACTCTGCCTGGGAACCTGCACTCCACTCAGCCTGGGCACCTCCAATCCACTCAGCCTGGGCACATTCTCTCCAGTCAGCCTGGGCACATTCACTCCACTCAGCCTGGGCACATTCACTCCACTCAGCCTGGGCACATTCACTCCACTCAGCCTGGGAACTTCCAATCCCACTCTGCCTGGGAAACTGCACTCCACTCAGCCTGGGCACCTCCACTCCACTCAGCCTCGGCACAGTCACTCCACTCTGCCTGGGCACATTCGCTCCACTCAGCCTGGGCACATTCACTCCACTCAGCCTGGGCACTTCCAGTCCCACTCTGCTGGGAACCTGCACTCCCACTCTGACTGGGAACCTCCGCTACTCCTCTCCACACCCGGCTCTCCACCCGACTCACGGGGGCCCACTCTTAAGCCCTCCCGCCGCAAGTAATAGGCCCTTTGCCCGGGCGGAAAGTGAACCGCGGAACTGTGTCCCGCCCTCAATTCTCGTCCGATCGGAACGCGGTTTGGACCCGTTCTCCTGGGCGGCCTCGCAGCCCCTCCAGACCCAGCCAGTTAGCTCCAAGGGGCCGCCCCGAGCACGGGGAGGGGTGACACTTGACGCTTTGGCGCAACGGTGCCCGCGCCACGAGCCAAAAAGCGCCCCCCTCTCTCCGCGCCCATTCAAGGCAATGGGGAAACGCACGTTTCGGGCTCCGGCGGCTGGGCACATTCACTCCACTCTGTCTAGGCACCTCCACTCCACTCAGCCTGGGCACATTCACTCCACTCAGCCTGGGCACTTCCAGTCCCACTCTGCTGGGAACCTGCACTCCACTCAGCCTGGGCACCTCCACTCCACTCAGCCTGGGTACCTTCACTCCACTCAGCCTTGGCACTTCCAGTCCCACTCTGCCAGGGAACCCCAACTCCACTCAGCCTGGGCACCTCCACTCCACTCAGCCTGGGCACATTCACTCCACTCAGCCTGGGCACTTCCAATCCCACTCTGCCAGGCAACCTGCACTCCACTCAGCCTGGGCACCTCCACTCCATTCAGCCTGGGGCACATTCACTCCACTCAGCCTGGGCACTTTCAGTCCCACTCTGCCTGGGAACCTGCACTCCACTCGGCATGGGCACCTCCACTCTATTCAGCCTGGGGCACATTCACTCCACTCAGCTTGGGCACTATCAGTCCCACTCTGCCTGGGAACCTGCACTCCACTCGGCCTGGGCACCTCCACTCCACTCAGCCTGGGCACATTCACTCCACTCAGCCTTGGCACTTCCAGTCCCACTCTGCCAGGGAACCCCAACTCCACTCAGCCTGGGCACCTCCACTCCACTCAGCCTGGGCACATTCACTCCACTCAGCCTGGGCACTTCCAATCCCACTCTGCATGGGTGCCTGCACTCTACTCAGCCTGGGCACCTCCACTCCACTCAGCCTGGGCACATTCACTCCACTCAGCCAGGGCACATTCACTCCACTCAGCCTGGGCACATTCACTCCACTCAGCCTGGGCACATTCACTCCACTCAGCCTGGGCACTTTCAATCCCACTCTGCCTGGGAACCTGCACTCCACTCGGCCTGGGCACCTCCACTCCACTCAGCCTGGGCACATTCACTCCACTCAGCCTGGGCACCTCCAATCCACTCAGCCTGGGCACATTCTCTCCAGTCAGCCTGGGCACATTCACTCCACTCAGCCAGGGCACATTCACTCCACTCAGCCTGGGTACTTCCAGTCCCACTCTGCCCAGGAACCTCCACTCCCACTCTGACTGGGAACCTCCGCTACTCCTCTCCACACCCGGCTCTCCACCCGACTCGCGGGGGCCCACTCTTAAGCCCTCCCGCCGCAAGTTATAGGCCCTTTGCCCGGGCGGAAAGTGAACCGCGGAACTGTGTCCCGCCCTCAATTCTCGTCCAATCGGAACGCGGTTTGGACCCGTTCTCCTGGGCGGCCTCGCAGCCCCTCCAGACCCAGCTAGTTAGCTCCAAGGGGCCGCCCCGAGCACAGGGAGGTGTGACACTTGACGCTTTGGCGCAACGGTGCCCGCGCCACGAGCCAAAAAGCGCCCCCCTCTCTCCGCGCCCATTCAAGGCAATGGGGAAACGCACGTTTCAGGCTCCGGCGGGCGGGCACATTCACTCCACTCTGTCTAGGCACATTGACTCCCATTCAGCCTGGGCACATTCACTCCACTCCGCCTGGGCACTTCCAGTCCCACTCTGCCTGGGAACCTGCACTCCACTCGGCCTGGGCACCTCCACTCCACTCAGCCTGGGCACATTCACTCCACTCAGCCTGGGCACTTCCAATCCCACTCTTCCAGGCAACCTGCACTCCACTCAGCCTGGGCACCTCCACTCCATTCAGCCTGGGGCACATTCACTCCACTCAGCCTGGGCACTTTCAGTCCCACTCTGCCTGGGAACCTGCACTCCACTCGGCATGGGCACCTCCACTCTATTCAGCCTGGGGCACATTCACTCCACTCAGCTTGGGCACTTTCAGTCCCACTCTGCCTGGGAACCTGCACTCCACTCGGCCTGGGCACCTCCACTCCACTCAGCCTGGGCACATTCACTCCACTCAGCCTTGGCACTTCCAGTCCCACTCTGCCAGGGAACCCCAACTCCACTCAGCCTGGGCACCTCCACTCCACTCAGCCTGGGCACATTCACTCCACTCAGCCTGGGCACTTCCAATCCCACTCTGCCTGGGTGCCTGCACTCTACTCAGCCTGGGCACCTCCACTCCACTCAGCCTGGGCACATTCACTCCACTCAGCCAGGGCACATTCACTCCACTCAGCCTGGGCACATTCACTCCACTCAGCCTGGGCACATTCACTCCACTCAGCCTGGGCACTTTCAGTCCCACTCTGCCTGGGAACCTGCACTCCACTCGGCCTGGGCACCTCCACTCCACTCAGCCTGGGCACATTCACTCCACTCAGCCTTGGCACTTCCAGTCCCACTCTGCCAGGGAACCCCAACTCCACTCAGCCTGGGCACCTCCACTCCACTCAGCCTGGGCACATTCACTCCACTCAGCCTGGGCACTTCCAGTCCCACTCTGGCTGGGAACCTGCACTCCACTCGGCCTGGGCACCTCCACTCCACTCAGCCTGGGCACATTCACTCCACTCAGCCTGGGCACTTCCAATCCCACTCTGCCAGGGAACCTGCACTCCACTCAGCCTGGGCACATGCAATCCACTCAGCCTGGGGACATTCACTCCACTCAGCCTGGGAACTTCCAAACCCACTCTGCCTGGGAACCAGCACTCCACTCAGCCTGGGCACCTCCACTCCACTCAGCCTGGGTACTTCCAATCCCACTCTGCTGGGAACCTGCACTCCACTCAGCCTGGGAACCTCCACTCCACGCAGCCTGGGCACATTCACTCCACTCAGCCAGGGCACTTCCAGTCCCTCTCTGCCTGGGAACCCCAACTCCACTCAGCCTGGGCACCTCCACTCCACTCAGCCTGGGCACATTCACTCCACTCAGCCTGGGCACTTCCAATCCCACTCTGCCTGGGAACCTGCACTCCACTCAGCCTGGGCACCTCCACTCCATTCAGCCTGGGCACATTCACTCCACTCAGCCTGGGCACTTTCAGTCACACTCTGCCAGGGAACCTGCACTCCACTCAGCCTGGGCACCTCCACACCACTCAGCCTGGGCACATTCACTCCACTCAGCCTGGGCACATTCACTCCACTCAGCCTGGGCACTTCCAGTCCCACTCTGCCTGGGAACCTGCACTCCACTCGGCCTGGGCACCTCCACTCCACTCAGCCTGGGCACATTCACTCCACTCAGCCTGGGCACTTCCAATCCCACTCTGCCTGGGTGCCTGCACTCCACTCAGCCTGGGCACCTCCACTCCACTCAGCCTGGCCACATTCACTCCACTCAGCCAGGGCACATTCACTCCACTCAACCTGGGCACTTCCAGTCCCACTCTGCCCAGGAACCTCCACTCCCACTCTGACTGGGAACCTCCGCTACTCCTCTCCACACCCGGCTCTCCACCCGACTCACGGGGGCCCACTCTTAAGCCCTCCCGCCGCAAGTAATAGGCCCTTTGCCCGGGCGGAAAGTGAACCGCGGAACTGTGTCCCGCCCTCAATTCTCGTCCGATCGGAACGCGGTTTGGACCCGTTCTCCTTGGCGGTTTCGCAGCCCCTCCAGACCCAGCCAGTTAGCTCCAAGGGGCCGCCCCGAGCACGGGGAGGGGTGACACTTGACGCTTTGGCGCAACGGTGCCCGCGCCACGAGCCAAAAAGCGCCCCCCTCTCTCCGCGCCCATTCAAGGCAAAAGGGAAACGCACGTTTCGGGCTCCGGCGGCTGGGCACATTCACTCCACTCTGTCTAGGCACCTCCACTCCACTCAGCCTGGGCACATTCACTCCACTCAGCCTGGGCACTTCCAGTCCCACTCTGCAGGGAACCTGCACTCCACTCAGCCTGGGCACCTCCACTCCACTCAGCCTGGGTACCTTCACTCCACTCAGCCTTGGCACTTCCAGTCCCACTCTGCCAGGGAACCCCAACTCCACTCAGCCTGGGCACCTCCACTCCACTCAGCCTGGGCACATTCACTCCACTCAGCCTGGGCGCTTCCAATCCCACTCTGCCAGGCAACCTGCACTCCACTCAGCCTGGGCACCTCCACTCCATTCAGCCTGGGGCACATTCACTCCACTCAGCCTGGGCACTTTCAGTCCCACTCTGCCTGGGAACCTGCACTCCACTCGGCATGGGCACCTCCACTCCATTCAGCCTGGGGCACATTCACTCCACTCAGCTTGGGCACTTTCAGTCCCAC
Source organism: Conger conger (assembly GCF_963514075.1). Lineage (NCBI taxonomy): Eukaryota > Metazoa > Chordata > Actinopteri > Anguilliformes > Congridae > Conger > Conger conger. The sequence continues at coordinate 235,716 of NW_026890256.1, read as the reverse complement.
TCTGCCTGGGAACCTGCACTCCACTCGGCCTGGGGACGTCCACTCCACTCAGCCTGGGCACATTCACTCCACTCAGCCTTGGCACTTCCAGTCCCACTCTGCCAGGGAACCCCAACTCCACTCAGCCTGGGCACCTCCACTCCACTCAGCCTGGGCACATTCACTCCACTCAGCCTGGGCACTTCCAGTCCCACTCTGCCTGGGAACCTGCACTCCACTCGGCCTGGGCACCTCCACTCCACTCAGCCTGGGCACATTCACTCCACTCAGCCTGGGCACTTCCAATCCCACTCTGCCTGGGTGCCTGCACTCTACTCAGCCTGGGCACCTCCACTCCACTCAGCCTGGGCACATTCACTCCACTCAGCCAGGGCACATTCACTCCACTCAGCCTGGGCACTTCCCGTCCCACTCTGCCCAGGAACCTCCACTCCCACTCTGACTGGGAACCTCCGCTACTCCTCTCCACACCCGGCTATCCACCCGACTCGCGGGGGCCCACTCTTAAGCCCTCCCGCCGCAAGTTATAGGCCCTTTGCCGGGGCGGAAAGTGAACCGCGGAACTGTGTCCCGCCCTCAATTCTCGTCCGATCGGAACGCGGTTTGGACCCGTTCTCCTGGGCGGCCTCGCAGCCCCTCCAGACCCAGCCAGTTAGCTCCAAGGGGCCGCCCCGAGCACGGGGAGGTGTGACACTTGACGCTTTGGCGCAACGGTGCCCGCGCCACGAGCCAAAAAGCGCCCCCCTCTCTCCGCGCCCATTCAAGGCAATGGGGAAACGCACGTTTCGGGCTCCGGCGGCCGGGCACATTCACTCCACTCTGTCTAGGCACATTGACTCCCATTCAGCCTGGGCACATTCACTCCTCTCCGCTTGGGCACTTCCAGTCCCACTCTGCCTGGGAACCTGCACTCCACTCGGCCTGGGCACCTCCACTCCACTCAGCCTGGGCACATTCACTCCACTCAGCCTGGGCACTTCCAATCCCACTCTGCCTGGGAACCTGCACTCCTCTCAGCCTGGGCACCTGCACTCCACTCAGCCTGGGTACATTACTCCACTCAGCCTGGGCACTTCCAATCCCACTCTGCCTGGGAACCAGCACTCCACTCAGCCTGGGCACCTCCACTCCACTCAGCCTGGGCACATTCACTCCACTCAGCGTTGGCACTTCCAGTCCCACTCTGCCAGGGAACCCCAACTCCACTCAGCCTGGGCACCTCCACTCCACTCAGCCTGGGCACATTCACTCCACTCACCGTTGGCACTTCCAGTCCCACTCTGCCAGGGAACCCCAACTCCATTCAGCCTGGGCACCTCCACTCCAATCAGCCTGGGCACATTCACTCCACTCAGCCTGGGCACTTCCAATCCCACTCTGCCTGGGAACCTGCACTCCACTCAGCCTGGGCACCTCCACTCCATTCAGCCTGGGCACATTCACTCCACTCAGCCTGGGCACTTCCAGTCCCACTCTGCCTGGGAACCTGCACTCCACTCGGCCTGGGCACCTCCACTCCAGTCAGCCTGGGCACATTCACTCCACTCAGCCTGGGCACTTCCAATCCCACTCTGCCAGGGAACCTGCACTCCACTCAGCCTGGGCACATGCAATCCACTCAGCCTGGGCACATTCACTCCACTCACCGTTGGCACTTCCAGTTCCACTCTTCCAGGGAACCCCAACTCCATTCAGCCTGGGCACCTCCACTCCACTCAGCCTGGGCACATTCACTCCACTCAGCCTGGGCACTTCCAATCCCACTCTGCCTGGGAACCTGCACTCCACTCAGCCTGGGCACCTCCACTCCACTCAGCCTCGGCACATTCACTCCACTCTGCCTGGGCACATTCACTCCACTCAGCCTGGGCACATTCACTCCACTCAGCCTGGGCACTTCCAGTCCCACTCTGCTGGGAACCTGCACTCCACTCAGCCTGGGCACCTCCACTCCACTCAGCCTGGGTACATTCACTCCACTCAGCCTTGGCACTTCCAGTCCCACTCTGCCAGGGTACCCCAACTCCACTCAGCCTGGCACCTCCACTCCACTCAGCCTGGGCACATTCACTGCACTCAGCCTGGGCACTTCCAATCCCACTCTGCCTGGGAACCTGCACTCCACTCAGCCTTGGCACCTCCACTCCACTCAGCCTCGGCACATTCACTCCACTCTGCCTGGGCACATTCACTCCACTCAGCCTGGGGACATTCACTCCACTCAGCCTGGGAACTTCCAATCCCACTCTGCCTGGGAACCAGCACTCCACTCAGCCTGGGCACCTCCACTCCACTCAGCCTGGGTACATTCACTCCACTCAGCCTTGGCACTTCCAGTCCCACTCTGCCAGGGAACCCCAACTCCACTCAGCCTGGGCACCTCCACTCCACTCAGCCTGGGCACATTCACTCCACTCATCCTGGGCACTTCCAATCCCACTCTGCCTGGGAACCTGCACTCCACTCAGCCTGGGCACCTCCACTCCACTCAGCCTGGGTACTTCCAATCCCACTCCTGGGAACCTGCACTCCACTCAGCCTGGGAACCTCCACTCCACGCAGCCTGGGCACATTCACTCCACTCAGCCAGGGCACTTCCAGTCCCTCTCTGCCTGGGAAACCCAACTCCACTCAGCCTGGGCACCTCCACTCCACTCAGCCTGGGCACATTCACTCCACTCTGTCTAGGCACATTGACTCCCATTAAGCCTGGGAACATTCACTCCACTCAGCCTGGGCACATTCACTCCACTCAGCCTGGGCACTTCCAGTCCCACTCTGCCTGGGAACCTGCACTCCACTCAGCCTGGGCACCTCCAATCCACTCAGCCTGGGCACATTCTCTCCAGTCAGCCTGGGCACATTCACTCCACTCAGCCTGGGCACATTCACTCCACTCAGCCTGGGCACATTCACTCCACTCAGCCTGGGAACTTCCAATCCCACTCTGCCTGGGAAACTGCACTCCACTCAGCCTGGGCACCTCCACTCCACTCAGCCTCGGCACAGTCACTCCACTCTGCCTGGGCACATTCGCTCCACTCAGCCTGGGCACATTCACTCCACTCAGCCTGGGCACTTCCAGTCCCACTCTGCTGGGAACCTGCACTCCCACTCTGACTGGGAACCTCCGCTACTCCTCTCCACACCCGGCTCTCCACCCGACTCACGGGGGCCCACTCTTAAGCCCTCCCGCCGCAAGTAATAGGCCCTTTGCCCGGGCGGAAAGTGAACCGCGGAACTGTGTCCCGCCCTCAATTCTCGTCCGATCGGAACGCGGTTTGGACCCGTTCTCCTGGGCGGCCTCGCAGCCCCTCCAGACCCAGCCAGTTAGCTCCAAGGGGCCGCCCCGAGCACGGGGAGGGGTGACACTTGACGCTTTGGCGCAACGGTGCCCGCGCCACGAGCCAAAAAGCGCCCCCCTCTCTCCGCGCCCATTCAAGGCAATGGGGAAACGCACGTTTCGGGCTCCGGCGGCTGGGCACATTCACTCCACTCTGTCTAGGCACCTCCACTCCACTCAGCCTGGGCACATTCACTCCACTCAGCCTGGGCACTTCCAGTCCCACTCTGCTGGGAACCTGCACTCCACTCAGCCTGGGCACCTCCACTCCACTCAGCCTGGGTACCTTCACTCCACTCAGCCTTGGCACTTCCAGTCCCACTCTGCCAGGGAACCCCAACTCCACTCAGCCTGGGCACCTCCACTCCACTCAGCCTGGGCACATTCACTCCACTCAGCCTGGGCACTTCCAATCCCACTCTGCCAGGCAACCTGCACTCCACTCAGCCTGGGCACCTCCACTCCATTCAGCCTGGGGCACATTCACTCCACTCAGCCTGGGCACTTTCAGTCCCACTCTGCCTGGGAACCTGCACTCCACTCGGCATGGGCACCTCCACTCTATTCAGCCTGGGGCACATTCACTCCACTCAGCTTGGGCACTATCAGTCCCACTCTGCCTGGGAACCTGCACTCCACTCGGCCTGGGCACCTCCACTCCACTCAGCCTGGGCACATTCACTCCACTCAGCCTTGGCACTTCCAGTCCCACTCTGCCAGGGAACCCCAACTCCACTCAGCCTGGGCACCTCCACTCCACTCAGCCTGGGCACATTCACTCCACTCAGCCTGGGCACTTCCAATCCCACTCTGCATGGGTGCCTGCACTCTACTCAGCCTGGGCACCTCCACTCCACTCAGCCTGGGCACATTCACTCCACTCAGCCAGGGCACATTCACTCCACTCAGCCTGGGCACATTCACTCCACTCAGCCTGGGCACATTCACTCCACTCAGCCTGGGCACTTTCAATCCCACTCTGCCTGGGAACCTGCACTCCACTCGGCCTGGGCACCTCCACTCCACTCAGCCTGGGCACATTCACTCCACTCAGCCTGGGCACCTCCAATCCACTCAGCCTGGGCACATTCTCTCCAGTCAGCCTGGGCACATTCACTCCACTCAGCCAGGGCACATTCACTCCACTCAGCCTGGGTACTTCCAGTCCCACTCTGCCCAGGAACCTCCACTCCCACTCTGACTGGGAACCTCCGCTACTCCTCTCCACACCCGGCTCTCCACCCGACTCGCGGGGGCCCACTCTTAAGCCCTCCCGCCGCAAGTTATAGGCCCTTTGCCCGGGCGGAAAGTGAACCGCGGAACTGTGTCCCGCCCTCAATTCTCGTCCAATCGGAACGCGGTTTGGACCCGTTCTCCTGGGCGGCCTCGCAGCCCCTCCAGACCCAGCTAGTTAGCTCCAAGGGGCCGCCCCGAGCACGGGGAGGTGTGACACTTGACGCTTTGGCGCAACGGTGCCCGCGCCACGAGCCAAAAAGCGCCCCCCTCTCTCCGCGCCCATTCAAGGCAATGGGGAAACGCACGTTTCAGGCTCCGGCGGGCGGGCACATTCACTCCACTCTGTCTAGGCACATTGACTCCCATTCAGCCTGGGCACATTCACTCCACTCCGCCTGGGCACTTCCAGTCCCACTCTGCCTGGGAACCTGCACTCCACTCGGCCTGGGCACCTCCACTCCACTCAGCCTGGGCACATTCACTCCACTCAGCCTGGGCACTTCCAATCCCACTCTTCCAGGCAACCTGCACTCCACTCAGCCTCGGCACCTCCACTCCATTCAGCCTGGGGCACATTCACTCCACTCAGCCTGGGCACTTTCAGTCCCACTCTGCCTGGGAACCTGCACTCCACTCGGCATGGGCACCTCCACTCTATTCAGCCTGGGGCACATTCACTCCACTCAGCTTGGGCACTTTCAGTCCCACTCTGCCTGGGAACCTGCACTCCACTCGGCCTGGGCACCTCCACTCCACTCAGCCTGGGCACATTCACTCCACTCAGCCTTGGCACTTCCAGTCCCACTCTGCCAGGGAACCCCAACTCCACTCAGCCTGGGCACCTCCACTCCACTCAGCCTGGGCACATTCACTCCACTCAGCCTGGGCACTTCCAATCCCACTCTGCCTGGGTGCCTGCACTCTACTCAGCCTGGGCACCTCCACTCCACTCAGCCTGGGCACATTCACTCCACTCAGCCAGGGCACATTCACTCCACTCAGCCTGGGCACATTCACTCCACTCAGCCTGGGCACATTCACTCCACTCAGCCTGGGCACTTTCAGTCCCACTCTGCCTGGGAACCTGCACTCCACTCGGCCTGGGCACCTCCACTCCACTCAGCCTGGGCACATTCACTCCACTCAGCCTTGGCACTTCCAGTCCCACTCTGCCAGGGAACCCCAACTCCACTCAGCCTGGGCACCTCCACTCCACTCAGCCTGGGCACATTCACTCCACTCAGCCTGGGCACTTCCAGTCCCACTCTGGCTGGGAACCTGCACTCCACTCGGCCTGGGCACCTCCACTCCACTCAGCCTGGGCACATTCACTCCACTCAGCCTGGGCACTTCCAATCCCACTCTGCCAGGGAACCTGCACTCCACTCAGCCTGGGCACATGCAATCCACTCAGCCTGGGGACATTCACTCCACTCAGCCTGGGAACTTCCAAACCCACTCTGCCTGGGAACCAGCACTCCACTCAGCCTGGGCACCTCCACTCCACTCAGCCTGGGTACTTCCAATCCCACTCTGCTGGGAACCTGCACTCCACTCAGCCTGGGAACCTCCACTCCACGCAGCCTGGGCACATTCACTCCACTCAGCCAGGGCACTTCCAGTCCCTCTCTGCCTGGGAACCCCAACTCCACTCAGCCTGGGCACCTCCACTCCACTCAGCCTGGGCACATTCACTCCACTCAGCCTGGGCACTTCCAATCCCACTCTGCCTGGGAACCTGCACTCCACTCAGCCTGGGCACCTCCACTCCATTCAGCCTGGGCACATTCACTCCACTCAGCCTGGGCACTTTCAGTCACACTCTGCCAGGGAACCTGCACTCCACTCAGCCTGGGCACCTCCACACCACTCAGCCTGGGCACATTCACTCCACTCAGCCTGGGCACATTCACTCCACTCAGCCTGGGCACTTCCAGTCCCACTCTGCCTGGGAACCTGCACTCCACTCGGCCTGGGCACCTCCACTCCACTCAGCCTGGGCACATTCACTCCACTCAGCCTGGGCACTTCCAATCCCACTCTGCCTGGGTGCCTGCACTCCACTCAGCCTGGGCACCTCCACTCCACTCAGCCTGGCCACATTCACTCCACTCAGCCAGGGCACATTCACTCCACTCAACCTGGGCACTTCCAGTCCCACTCTGCCCAGGAACCTCCACTCCCACTCTGACTGGGAACCTCCGCTACTCCTCTCCACACCCGGCTCTCCACCCGACTCACGGGGGCCCACTCTTAAGCCCTCCCGCCGCAAGTAATAGGCCCTTTGCCCGGGCGGAAAGTGAACCGCGGAACTGTGTCCCGCCCTCAATTCTCGTCCGATCGGAACGCGGTTTGGACCCGTTCTCCTTGGCGGTTTCGCAGCCCCTCCAGACCCAGCCAGTTAGCTCCAAGGGGCCGCCCCGAGCACGGGGAGGGGTGACACTTGACGCTTTGGCGCAACGGTGCCCGCGCCACGAGCCAAAAAGCGCCCCCCTCTCTCCGCGCCCATTCAAGGCAAAAGGGAAACGCACGTTTCGGGCTCCGGCGGCTGGGCACATTCACTCCACTCTGTCTAGGCACCTCCACTCCACTCAGCCTGGGCACATTCACTCCACTCAGCCTGGGCACTTCCAGTCCCACTCTGCAGGGAACCTGCACTCCACTCAGCCTGGGCACCTCCACTCCACTCAGCCTGGGTACCTTCACTCCACTCAGCCTTGGCACTTCCAGTCCCACTCTGCCAGGGAACCCCAACTCCACTCAGCCTGGGCACCTCCACTCCACTCAGCCTGGGCACATTCACTCCACTCAGCCTGGGCGCTTCCAATCCCACTCTGCCAGGCAACCTGCACTCCACTCAGCCTGGGCACCTCCACTCCATTCAGCCTGGGGCACATTCACTCCACTCAGCCTGGGCACTTTCAGTCCCACTCTGCCTGGGAACCTGCACTCCACTCGGCATGGGCACCTCCACTCCATTCAGCCTGGGGCACATTCACTCCACTCAGCTTGGGCACTTTCAGTCCCACTCTGCCTGGGAACCTGCACTCCACTCGGCCTGGGGACGTCCACTCCACTCAGCCTGGGCACATTCACTCCACTCAGCCTTGGCACTTCCAGTCCCACTCTGCCAGGGAACCCCAACTCCACTCAGCCTGGGCACCTCCACTCCACTCAGCCTGGGCACATTCACTCCACTCAGCCTGGGCACTTCCAGTCCCACTCTGCCTGGGAACCTGCACTCCACTCGGCCTGGGCACCTCCACTCCACTCAGCCTGGGCACATTCACTCCACTCAGCCTGGGCACTTCCAATCCCACTCTGCCTGGGTGCCTGCACTCTACTCAGCCTGGGCACCTCCACTCCACTCAGCCTGGGCACATTCACTCCACTCAGCCAGGGCACATTCACTCCACTCAGCCTGGGCACTTCCCGTCCCACTCTGCCCAGGAACCTCCACTCCCACTCTGACTGGGAACCTCCGCTACTCCTCTCCACACCCGGCTATCCACCCGACTCGCGGGGGCCCACTCTTAAGCCCTCCCGCCGCAAGTTATAGGCCCTTTGCCGGGGCGGAAAGTGAACCGCGGAACTGTGTCCCGCCCTCAATTCTCGTCCGATCGGAACGCGGTTTGGACCCGTTCTCCTGGGCGGCCTCGCAGCCCCTCCAGACCCAGCCAGTTAGCTCCAAGGGGCCGCCCCGAGCACGGGGAGGTGTGACACTTGACGCTTTGGCGCAACGGTGCCCGCGCCACGAGCCAAAAAGCGCCCCCCTCTCTCCGCGCCCATTCAAGGCAATGGGGAAACGCACGTTTCGGGCTCCGGCGGCCGGGCACATTCACTCCACTCTGTCTAGGCACATTGACTCCCATTCAGCCTGGGCACATTCACTCCTCTCCGCTTGGGCACTTCCAGTCCCACTCTGCCTGGGAACCTGCACTCCACTCGGCCTGGGCACCTCCACTCCACTCAGCCTGGGCACATTCACTCCACTCAGCCTGGGCACTTCCAATCCCACTCTGCCTGGGAACCTGCACTCCTCTCAGCCTGGGCACCTGCACTCCACTCAGCCTGGGTACATTACTCCACTCAGCCTGGGCACTTCCAATCCCACTCTGCCTGGGAACCAGCACTCCACTCAGCCTGGGCACCTCCACTCCACTCAGCCTGGGCACATTCACTCCACTCAGCGTTGGCACTTCCAGTCCCACTCTGCCAGGGAACCCCAACTCCACTCAGCCTGGGCACCTCCACTCCACTCAGCCTGGGCACATTCACTCCACTCACCGTTGGCACTTCCAGTCCCACTCTGCCAGGGAACCCCAACTCCATTCAGCCTGGGCACCTCCACTCCAATCAGCCTGGGCACATTCACTCCACTCAGCCTGGGCACTTCCAATCCCACTCTGCCTGGGAACCTGCACTCCACTCAGCCTGGGCACCTCCACTCCATTCAGCCTGGGCACATTCACTCCACTCAGCCTGGGCACTTCCAGTCCCACTCTGCCTGGGAACCTGCACTCCACTCGGCCTGGGCACCTCCACTCCAGTCAGCCTGGGCACATTCACTCCACTCAGCCTGGGCACTTCCAATCCCACTCTGCCAGGGAACCTGCACTCCACTCAGCCTGGGCACATGCAATCCACTCAGCCTGGGCACATTCACTCCACTCACCGTTGGCACTTCCAGTTCCACTCTTCCAGGGAACCCCAACTCCATTCAGCCTGGGCACCTCCACTCCACTCAGCCTGGGCACATTCACTCCACTCAGCCTGGGCACTTCCAATCCCACTCTGCCTGGGAACCTGCACTCCACTCAGCCTGGGCACCTCCACTCCACTCAGCCTCGGCACATTCACTCCACTCTGCCTGGGCACATTCACTCCACTCAGCCTGGGCACATTCACTCCACTCAGCCTGGGCACTTCCAGTCCCACTCTGCTGGGAACCTGCACTCCACTCAGCCTGGGCACCTCCACTCCACTCAGCCTGGGTACATTCACTCCACTCAGCCTTGGCACTTCCAGTCCCACTCTGCCAGGGTACCCCAACTCCACTCAGCCTGGCACCTCCACTCCACTCAGCCTGGGCACATTCACTGCACTCAGCCTGGGCACTTCCAATCCCACTCTGCCTGGGAACCTGCACTCCACTCAGCCTTGGCACCTCCACTCCACTCAGCCTCGGCACATTCACTCCACTCTGCCTGGGCACATTCACTCCACTCAGCCTGGGGACATTCACTCCACTCAGCCTGGGAACTTCCAATCCCACTCTGCCTGGGAACCAGCACTCCACTCAGCCTGGGCACCTCCACTCCACTCAGCCTGGGTACATTCACTCCACTCAGCCTTGGCACTTCCAGTCCCACTCTGCCAGGGAACCCCAACTCCACTCAGCCTGGGCACCTCCACTCCACTCAGCCTGGGCACATTCACTCCACTCATCCTGGGCACTTCCAATCCCACTCTGCCTGGGAACCTGCACTCCACTCAGCCTGGGCACCTCCACTCCACTCAGCCTGGGTACTTCCAATCCCACTCCTGGGAACCTGCACTCCACTCAGCCTGGGAACCTCCACTCCACGCAGCCTGGGCACATTCACTCCACTCAGCCAGGGCACTTCCAGTCCCTCTCTGCCTGGGAAACCCAACTCCACTCAGCCTGGGCACCTCCACTCCACTCAGCCTGGGCACATTCACTCCACTCTGTCTAGGCACATTGACTCCCATTAAGCCTGGGAACATTCACTCCACTCAGCCTGGGCACATTCACTCCACTCAGCCTGGGCACTTCCAGTCCCACTCTGCCTGGGAACCTGCACTCCACTCAGCCTGGGCACCTCCAATCCACTCAGCCTGGGCACATTCTCTCCAGTCAGCCTGGGCACATTCACTCCACTCAGCCTGGGCACATTCACTCCACTCAGCCTGGGCACATTCACTCCACTCAGCCTGGGAACTTCCAATCCCACTCTGCCTGGGAAACTGCACTCCACTCAGCCTGGGCACCTCCACTCCACTCAGCCTCGGCACAGTCACTCCACTCTGCCTGGGCACATTCGCTCCACTCAGCCTGGGCACATTCACTCCACTCAGCCTGGGCACTTCCAGTCCCACTCTGCTGGGAACCTGCACTCCACTCAGCCTGGGCACCTCCACTCCACTCAGCCTAGGTACATTCACTCCACTCAGCCTTGGCACTTCCAGTCCCACTCTGCCAGGGTACCCCAACTCCACTCAGCCTGGCACCTCCACTCCACTCAGCCTGGGCACATTCACTCCACTCAGCCTGGGCACTTCCAATCCCACTCTGCCTGGGTGCCTGCACTCCACTCAGCCTGGGCACCTCCACTCCACTCAGCCTGGCCACATTCAGTCCACTCAGCCAGGGCACATTCACTCCACTCAACCTGGGCACTTCCAGTCCCACTCTGCCCAGGAACCTCCACTCCCACTCTGACTGGGAACCTCCGCTACTCCTCTCCACACCCGGCTCTCCACCCGACTCACGGGGGCCCACTCTTAAGCCCTCCCGCCGCAAGTAATAGGCCCTTTGCCCGGGCGGAAAGTGAACCGCGGAACTGTGTCCCGCCCTCAATTCTCGTCCGATCGGAACGCGGTTTGGACCCGTTCTCCTGGGCGGCCTCGCAGCCCCTCCAGACCCAGCCAGTTAGCTCCAAGGGGCCGCCCCGAGCACGGGGAGGGGTGACACTTGACGCTTTGGCGCAACGGTGCCCGCGCCACGAGCCAAAAAGCGCCCCCCTCTCTCCGCGCCCATTCAAGGCAATGGGGAAACGCATGTTTCGGGCTCCGGCGGCTGGGCACAATCACTCCACTCTGTCTAGGCACCTCCACTCCACTCAGCCTGGGCACATTCACTCCACTCAGCCTGGGCACTTCCAGTCCCACTCTGCTGGGAACCTGCACTCCACTCAGCCTGGGCACCTCCACTCCACTCAGCCTGGGTACCTTCACTCCACTCAGCCTTGGCACTTCCAGTCCCACTCTGCCAGGGAACCCCAACTCCACTCAGCCTGGGCACCTCCACTCCACTCAGCCTGGGCACATTCACTCCACTCAGCCTGGGCACTTCCAATCCCACTCTGCCAGGCAACCTGCACTCCACTCAGCCTGGGCACCTCCACTCCATTCAGCTTGGGGCACATTCACTCTACTCAGCCTGGGCACTTTCAGTCCCACTCTGCCTGGGAACCTGCACTCCACTCGGCATGGGCACCTCCACTCCATTCAGCCTGGGGCACATTCACTCCACTCAGCTTGGGCACATTCACTCCACTCTGTCTAGGCACATTGACTCCCATTAAGCCTGGGAACATTCACTCCACTCAGCCTGGGCACATTCACTCCACTCAGCCTGGGCACTTCCAGTCCCACTCTGCCTGGGAACCTGCACTCCACTCAGCCTGGGCACCTCCAATCCACTCAGCCTGGGCACATTCTCTCCAGTCAGCCTGGGCACATTCACTCCACTCAGCCTGGGCACATTCACTCCACTCAGCCTGGGCACATTCACTCCACTCAGCCTGGGAACTTCCAATCCCACTCTGCCTGGGAAACTGCACTCCACTCAGCCTGGGCACCTCCACTCCACTCAGCCTCGGCACAGTCACTCCACTCTGCCTGGGCACATTCGCTCCACTCAGCCTGGGCACATTCACTCCACTCAGCCTGGGCACTTCCAGTCCCACTCTGCTGGGAACCTGCACTCCACTCAGCCTGGGCACCTCCACTCCACTCAGCCTAGGTACATTCACTCCACTCAGCCTTGGCACTTCCAGTCCCACTCTGCCAGGGTACCCCAACTCCACTCAGCCTGGCACCTCCACTCCACTCAGCCTGGGCACATTCACTCCACTCAGCCTGGGCACTTCCAATCCCACTCTGCCTGGGTGCCTGCACTCCACTCAGCCTGGGCACCTCCACTCCACTCAGCCTGGCCACATTCAGTCCACTCAGCCAGGGCACATTCACTCCACTCAACCTGGGCACTTCCAGTCCCACTCTGCCCAGGAACCTCCACTCCCACTCTGACTGGGAACCTCCGCTACTCCTCTCCACACCCGGCTCTCCACCCGACTCACGGGGGCCCACTCTTAAGCCCTCCCGCCGCAAGTAATAGGCCCTTTGCCCGGGCGGAAAGTGAACCGCGGAACTGTGTCCCGCCCTCAATTCTCGTCCGATCGGAACGCGGTTTGGACCCGTTCTCCTGGGCGGCCTCGCAGCCCCTCCAGACCCAGCCAGTTAGCTCCAAGGGGCCGCCCCGAGCACGGGGAGGGGTGACACTTGACGCTTTGGCGCAACGGTGCCCGCGCCACGAGCCAAAAAGCGCCCCCCTCTCTCCGCGCCCATTCAAGGCAATGGGGAAACGCATGTTTCGGGCTCCGGCGGCTGGGCACAATCACTCCACTCTGTCTAGGCACCTCCACTCCACTCAGCCTGGGCACATTCACTCCACTCAGCCTGGGCACTTCCAGTCCCACTCTGCTGGGAACCTGCACTCCACTCAGCCTGGGCACCTCCACTCCACTCAGCCTGGGTACCTTCACTCCACTCAGCCTTGGCACTTCCAGTCCCACTCTGCCAGGGAACCCCAACTCCACTCAGCCTGGGCACCTCCACTCCACTCAGCCTGGGCACATTCACTCCACTCAGCCTGGGCACTTCCAATCCCACTCTGCCAGGCAACCTGCACTCCACTCAGCCTGGGCACCTCCACTCCATTCAGCCTGGGGCACATTCACTCTACTCAGCCTGGGCACTTTCAGTCCCACTCTGCCTGGGAACCTGCACTCCACTCGGCATGGGCACCTCCACTCCATTCAGCCTGGGGCACATTCACTCCACTCAGCTTGGGCACTTTCAGTCCCACTCTGCCTGGGAACCTGCACTCCACTCGGCCTGGGCACCTCCACTCCACTCAGCCTGGGCACATTCACTCCACTCAGCCTTGGCACTTCCAGTCCCACTCTGCCAGGGAACCCCAACTCCACTCAGCCTGGGCACCTCCACTCCACTCAGCCTGGGCACATTCACTCCACTCAGCCTGGGCACTTCCAGTCCCACTCTGCCTGGGAACCTGCACTCCACTCGGCCTGGGCACCTCCACTCCACTCAGCCTGGGCACATTCACTCCACTCAGCCTGGGCACTTCCAATCCCACTCTGCCTGGGTGCCTGCACTCTACTCAGCTTGGGCACCTCCACTCCACTCAGCCTGGGCACATTCACTCCACTCAGCCAGGGCACATTCACTCCACTCAGCCTGGGCACATTCACTCCACTCAGCCTGGGCACATGCAATCCACTCAGCCTGGGGACATTCACTCCACTCAGCCTGGGAACTTCCAATCCCACTCTGCCTGGGAACCAGCACTCCACTCAGCCTGGGCACCTCCACTCCACTCAGCCTGGGTACTTCCAATCCCACTCTGCTGGGCACCTCCACTCCACTCAGCCTGGGCACATTCACTCCACTCAGCCTGGGCACCTCCACTCCATTCAGCCTGGGCACATTCACTCCACTCAGCCTGGGCACTTTCAGTCATACTCTGCCTGGGAACCTGCACTCCACTCAGCCTGGGCACCTCCACACCACTCAGCCTGGGCACATTCACTCCACTCAGCCTGGGCACATTCACTCCACTCAGCCTGGGCACTTCCAGTCCCACTCTGCCTGGGAACCTGCACTCCACTCGGCCTGGGCACCTCCACTCCACTCAGCCTGGGCACATTCACTCCACTCAGCCTGGGCACTTCCAATCCCACTCTGCCTGGGTGCCTGCACTCCACTCAGCCTGGGCACCTCCACTCCACTCAGCCTGGCCACATTCACTCCACTCAGCCAGGGCACATTCACTCCACTCAACCTGGGCACTTCCAGTCCCACTCTGCCCAGGAACCTCCACTCCCACTCTGACTGGGAACCTCCGCTACTCCTCTCCACACCCGGCTCTCCACCCGACTCACGGGGGCCCACTCTTAAGCCCTCCCGCCGCAAGTAATAGGCCCTTTGCCCGGGCGGAAAGTGAACCGCGGAACTGTGTCCCGCCTTCAATTCTCGTCCGATCGGAACGCGGTTTGGACCCGTTCTCCTGGGCGGCCTCGCAGCCCCTCCAGACCCAGCCAGTTAGCTCCAAGGGGCCGCCCCGAGCACGGGGAGGGGTGACACTTGACGCTTTGGCGCAACGGTGCCCGCGCCACGAGCCAAAAAGCGCCCCCCTCTCTCCGCGCCCATTCAAGGCAATGGGGAAACGCACGTTTCGGGCTCCGGCGGCTGGGCACATTCACTCCACTCTGTCTAGGCACCTCCACTCCACTCAGCCTGGGCACATTCACTCCACTCAGCCTGGGCACTTCCAGTCCCACTCTGCCTGGGAACCTGCACTCCACTCAGCCTGGGCACCTCCACTCCACTCAGCCTGGGTACCTTCACTCCACTC
This sequence comes from Conger conger, assembly GCF_963514075.1. Classification (NCBI taxonomy): domain Eukaryota; kingdom Metazoa; phylum Chordata; class Actinopteri; order Anguilliformes; family Congridae; genus Conger; species Conger conger. Next base: position 220,675 of record NW_026890256.1, on the reverse strand, counting down.
AGCCTTGGCACTTCCAGTCCCACTCTGCCAGGGAACCCCAACTCCACTCAGCCTGGGCACCTCCACTCCACTCAGCCTGGGCACATTCACTCCACTCAGCCAGGGCACTTCCAGTCCCTCTCTGCCTGGGAACCCCAACTCCACTCAGCCTGGGCACCTCCACTCCACTCAGCCTGGGCACATTCACTCCACTCTGTCTAGGCACATTGACTCCCATTCAGCCTGGGAACATTCACTCCACTCAGCCTGGGCACATTCACTCCACTCAGCCTGGGCACTTCCAGTCCCACTCTGCCTGGGAACCTGCACTCCACTCAGCCTGGGCACCTCCAATCCACTCAGCCTGGGCACATTCTCTCCAGTCAGCCTGGGCACATTCACTCCACTCAGCCAGGGCACATTCACTCCACTCAGCCTGGGTACTTCCAGTCCCACTCTGCCCAGGAACCTCCACTCCCACTCTGACTGGGAACCTCCGCTACTCCTCTCCACACCCGGCTCTCCACCCGACTCGCGGGGGCCCACTCTTAAGCCCTCCCGCCGCAAGTTATAGGCCCTTTGCCCGGGCGGAAAGTGAACCGCGGAACTGTGTCCCGCCCTCAATTCTCGTCCAATCGGAACGCGGTTTGGACCCGTTCTCCTGGGCGGCCTCGCAGCCCCTCCAGACCCAGCTAGTTAGCTCCAAGGGGCCGCCCCGAGCACGGGGAGGTGTGACACTTGACGCTTTGGCGCAACGGTGCCCGCGCCACGAGCCAAAAAGCGCCCCCCTCTCTCCGCGCCCATTCAAGGCAATGGGGAAACGCACATTTCGGGCTCCGGCGGGCGGGCACATTCACTCCACTCTGTCTAGGCACATTGACTCCCATTCAGCCTGGGCACATTCACTCCACTCCGCCTGGGCACTTCCAGTCCCACTCTGCCTGGGAACCTGCACTCCACTCGGCCTGGGCACCTCCACTCCACTCAGCCTGGGCACATTCACTCCACTCAGCCTGGGCACTTCCAATCCCACTCTGCCTGGGAACCTGCACTCCACTCAGCCTGGGCACCTCCACTCCATTCAGCCTGGGCACATTCACTCCACTCAGCCTGGGCACTTTCAGTCACACTCTGCCTGGGAACCTGCACTCCACTCAGCCTGGGCACCTCCACACCACTCAGCCTGGGCACATTCACTCCACTCAGCCTGGGCACATTCACTCCACTCAGCCTGGGCACTTCCAGTCCCACTCTGCCTGGGAACCTGCACTCCACTCGGCCTGGGCACCTCCACTCCACTCAGCCTGGGCACATTCACTCCACTCAGCCTGGGCACTTTCAGTCCCACTCTGCCTGGGAACCTGCACTCCACTCGGCCTGGGCACCTCCACTCCACTCAGCCTGGGCACATTCACTCCACTCAGCCTGGGCACCTCCACTCCATTCAGCCTGGGCACATTCACTCCACTCAGCCTGGGCACTTCCAATCCCACTCTGCCAGGCAACCTGCACTCCACTCAGCCTGGGCACCTCCACTCCATTCAGCCTGGGGCACATTCACTCCACTCAGCCTGGGCACTTTCAGTCCCACTCTGCCTGGGAACCTGCACTCCACTCGGCATGGGCACCTCCACTCTATTCAGCCTGGGGCACATTCACTCCACTCAGCATGGGCACTTTCAGTCCCACTCTGCCTGGGAACCTGCACTCCACTCGGCCTGGGCACCTCCACTCCACTCAGCCTGGGCACATTCACTCCACTCAGCCTTGGCACTTCCAGTCCCACTCTGCCAGGGAACCCCAACTCCACTCAGCCTGGGCACCTCCACTCCACTCAGCCTGGGCACATTCACTCCACTCAGCCTGGGCACTTCCAATCCCACTCTGCCTGGGTGCCTGCACTCTACTCAGCCTGGGCACCTCCACTCCACTCAGCCTGGGCACATTCACTCCACTCAGCCAGGGCACATTCACTCCACTCAGCCTGGGCACATTCACTCCACTCAGCCTGGGCACATTCACTCCACTCAGCCTGGGCACTTTCAGTCCCACTCTGCCTGGGAACCTGCACTCCACTCGGCCTGGGCACCTCCACTCCACTCAGCCTGGGCACATTCACTCCACTCAGCCTAGGCACTTCCAGTCCCACTCTGCCAGGGAACCCCAACTCCACTCAGCCTGGGCACCTCCACTCCACTCAGCCTGGGCACATTCACTCCACTCAGCCTGGGCACTTCCAGTCCCACTCTGGCTGGGAACCTGCACTCCACTCGGCCTGGGCACCTCCACTCCACTCAGCCTGGGCACATTCACTCCACTCAGCCTGGGCACTTCCAATCCCACTCTGCCAGGGAACCTGCACTCCACTCAGCCTGGGCACATGCAATCCACTCAGCCTGGGGACATTCACTCCACTCAGCCAGGGCACTTCCAGTCCCTCTCTGCCTGGGAACCCCAACTCCACTCAGCCTGGGCACCTCCACTCCACTCAGCCTGGGCACATTCACTCCACTCTGTCTAGGCACATTGACTCCCATTCAGCCTGGGAACATTCACTCCACTCAGCCTGGGCACATTCACTCCACTCAGCCTGGGCACTTCCAGTCCCACTCTGCCTGGGAACCTGCACTCCACTCAGCCTGGGCACCTCCAATCCACTCAGCCTGGGCACATTCTCTGCAGTCAGCCTGGGCACATTCACTCCACTCAGCCAGGGCACATTCACTCCACTCAGCCTGGGCACTTCCAGTCCCACTCTGCCCAGGAACCTCCACTCCCACTCTGACTGGGAACCTCCGCTACTCCTCTCCACACCCGGCTCTCCACCCGACTCACGGGGGCCCACTCTTAAGCCCTCCCGCCGCAAGTAATAGGCCCTTTGCCCGGGCGGAAAGTGAACCGCGGAACTGTGTCCCGCCCTCAATTCTCGTCCGATCGGAACGCGGTTTGGACCCGTTCTCCTGGGCGGCCTCGCAGCCCCTCCAGACCCAGCCAGTTAGCTCCAAGGGGCCGCCCCGAGCACGGGGAGGGGTGACACTTGACGCTTTGGCGCAACGGTGCCCGCGCCACGAGCCAAAAAGCGCCCCCCTCTCTCCGCGCCCATTCAAGGCAAAGGGGAAACGCACGTTTCGGGCTCCGGCGGCTGGGCACATTCACTCCACTCTGTCTAGGCACCTCCACTCCACTCAGCCTGGGCACATTCACTCCACTCAGCCTGGGCACTTCCAGTCCCACTCTGCTGGGAACCTGCACTCCACTCAGCCTGGGCACCTCCACTCCACTCAGCCTGGGTACTTCCAGTCCCACTCTGCCCAGGAACCTCCACTCCCACTCTGACTGGGAACCTGCACTCCACTCAGCCAGGGCACATTCACTCCACTCAGCCTGGGTACTTCCAGTCCCACTCTGCCCAGGAACCTCCACTCCCACTCTGACTGGGAACCTCCGCTACTCCTCTCCACACCCGGCTCTCCACCCGACTCGCGGGGGCCCACTCTTAAGCCCTCCCGCCGCAAGTTATAGGCCCTTTGCCCGGGCGGAAAGTGAACCGCGGAACTGTGTCCCGCCCTCAATTCTCGTCCAATCGGAACGCGGTTTGGACCCGTTCTCCTGGGCGGCCTCGCAGCCCCTCCAGACCCAGCTAGTTAGCTCCAAGGGGCCGCCCCGAGCACGGGGAGGTGTGACACTTGACGCTTTGGCGCAACGGTGCCCGCGCCACGAGCCAAAAAGCGCCCCCCTCTCTCCGCGCCCATTCAAGGCAATGGGGAAACGCACATTTCGGGCTCCGGCGGGCGGGCACATTCACTCCACTCTGTCTAGGCACATTGACTCCCATTCAGCCTGGGCACATTCACTCCACTCCGCCTGGGCACTTCCAGTCCCACTCTGCCTGGGAACCTGCACTCCACTCGGCCTGGGCACCTCCACTCCACTCAGCCTGGGCACATTCACTCCACTCAGCCTGGGCACTTCCAATCCCACTCTGCCTGGGAACCTGCACTCCACTCAGCCTGGGCACCTCCACTCCATTCAGCCTGGGCACATTCACTCCACTCAGCCTGGGCACTTTCAGTCACACTCTGCCTGGGAACCTGCACTCCACTCAGCCTGGGCACCTCCACACCACTCAGCCTGGGCACATTCACTCCACTCAGCCTGGGCACATTCACTCCACTCAGCCTGGGCACTTCCAGTCCCACTCTGCCTGGGAACCTGCACTCCACTCGGCCTGGGCACCTCCACTCCACTCAGCCTGGGCACATTCACTCCACTCAGCCTGGGCACTTTCAGTCCCACTCTGCCTGGGAACCTGCACTCCACTCGGCCTGGGCACCTCCACTCCACTCAGCCTGGGCACATTCACTCCACTCAGCCTGGGCACCTCCACTCCATTCAGCCTGGGCACATTCACTCCACTCAGCCTGGGCACTTCCAATCCCACTCTGCCAGGCAACCTGCACTCCACTCAGCCTGGGCACCTCCACTCCATTCAGCCTGGGGCACATTCACTCCACTCAGCCTGGGCACTTTCAGTCCCACTCTGCCTGGGAACCTGCACTCCACTCGGCATGGGCACCTCCACTCTATTCAGCCTGGGGCACATTCACTCCACTCAGCATGGGCACTTTCAGTCCCACTCTGCCTGGGAACCTGCACTCCACTCGGCCTGGGCACCTCCACTCCACTCAGCCTGGGCACATTCACTCCACTCAGCCTTGGCACTTCCAGTCCCACTCTGCCAGGGAACCCCAACTCCACTCAGCCTGGGCACCTCCACTCCACTCAGCCTGGGCACATTCACTCCACTCAGCCTGGGCACTTCCAATCCCACTCTGCCTGGGTGCCTGCACTCTACTCAGCCTGGGCACCTCCACTCCACTCAGCCTGGGCACATTCACTCCACTCAGCCAGGGCACATTCACTCCACTCAGCCTGGGCACATTCACTCCACTCAGCCTGGGCACATTCACTCCACTCAGCCTGGGCACTTTCAGTCCCACTCTGCCTGGGAACCTGCACTCCACTCGGCCTGGGCACCTCCACTCCACTCAGCCTGGGCACATTCACTCCACTCAGCCTAGGCACTTCCAGTCCCACTCTGCCAGGGAACCCCAACTCCACTCAGCCTGGGCACCTCCACTCCACTCAGCCTGGGCACATTCACTCCACTCAGCCTGGGCACTTCCAGTCCCACTCTGGCTGGGAACCTGCACTCCACTCGGCCTGGGCACCTCCACTCCACTCAGCCTGGGCACATTCACTCCACTCAGCCTGGGCACTTCCAATCCCACTCTGCCAGGGAACCTGCACTCCACTCAGCCTGGGCACATGCAATCCACTCAGCCTGGGGACATTCACTCCACTCAGCCAGGGCACTTCCAGTCCCTCTCTGCCTGGGAACCCCAACTCCACTCAGCCTGGGCACCTCCACTCCACTCAGCCTGGGCACATTCACTCCACTCTGTCTAGGCACATTGACTCCCATTCAGCCTGGGAACATTCACTCCACTCAGCCTGGGCACATTCACTCCACTCAGCCTGGGCACTTCCAGTCCCACTCTGCCTGGGAACCTGCACTCCACTCAGCCTGGGCACCTCCAATCCACTCAGCCTGGGCACATTCTCTGCAGTCAGCCTGGGCACATTCACTCCACTCAGCCAGGGCACATTCACTCCACTCAGCCTGGGCACTTCCAGTCCCACTCTGCCCAGGAACCTCCACTCCCACTCTGACTGGGAACCTCCGCTACTCCTCTCCACACCCGGCTCTCCACCCGACTCACGGGGGCCCACTCTTAAGCCCTCCCGCCGCAAGTAATAGGCCCTTTGCCCGGGCGGAAAGTGAACCGCGGAACTGTGTCCCGCCCTCAATTCTCGTCCGATCGGAACGCGGTTTGGACCCGTTCTCCTGGGCGGCCTCGCAGCCCCTCCAGACCCAGCCAGTTAGCTCCAAGGGGCCGCCCCGAGCACGGGGAGGGGTGACACTTGACGCTTTGGCGCAACGGTGCCCGCGCCACGAGCCAAAAAGCGCCCCCCTCTCTCCGCGCCCATTCAAGGCAAAGGGGAAACGCACGTTTCGGGCTCCGGCGGCTGGGCACATTCACTCCACTCTGTCTAGGCACCTCCACTCCACTCAGCCTGGGCACATTCACTCCACTCAGCCTGGGCACTTCCAGTCCCACTCTGCTGGGAACCTGCACTCCACTCAGCCTGGGCACCTCCACTCCACTCAGCCTGGGTACCTTCACTCCACTCAGCCTTGGCACTTCCAGTCCCACTCTGCCAGGGAACCCCAACTCCACTCAGCCTGGGCACCTCCACTCCACTCAGCCTGTGCACATTCACTCCACTCAGCCTGGGCACTTCCAATCCCACTCTGCCAGGCAACCTGCACTCCACTCAGCCTGGGCACCTCCACTCCATTCAGCCTGGGGCACATTCACTCCACTCAGCCTGGGCACTTTCAGTCCCACTCTGCCTGGGAACCTGCACTCCACTCGGCATGGGCACCTCCACTCCATTCAGCCTGGGGCACATTCACTCCACTCAGCTTGGGCACTTTCAGTCCCACTCTGCCTGGGAACCTGCACTCCACTCGGCCTGGGGACCTCCACTCCACTCAGCCTGGGCACATTCACTCCACTCAGCCTTGGCACTTCCAGTCCCACTCTGCCAGGGAACCCCAACTCCACTCAGCCTGGGCACCTCCACTCCACTCAGCCTGGGCACATTCACTCCACTCAGCCTGGGCACTTCCAGTCCCACTCTGCCTGGGAACCTGCACTCCACTCGGCCTGGGCACCTCCACTCCACTCAGCCTGGGCACATTCACTCCACTCAGCCTGGGCACTTCCAATCCCACTCTGCCTGGGTGCCTGCACTCTACTCAGCCTGGGCACCTCGACTCCACTCAGCCTGGGCACATTCACTCCACTCAGCCAGGGCACATTCACTCCACTCAGCCTGGGCACTTCCAGTCCCACTCTGCCCAGGAACCTCCACTCCCACTCTGACTGGGAACCTCCGCTACTCCTCTCCACACCCGGCTCTCCACCCGACTCGCGGGGGCCCACTCTTAAGCCCTCCCGCCGCAAGTAATAGGCCCTTTGCCCGGGCGGAAAGTGAACCGCGGAACTGTGTCCCGCCCTCAATTCTCGTCCGATCGGAACGCGGTTTGGACCCGTTCTCCTGGGCGGCCTCGCAGCCCCTCCAGACCCAGCCAGTTAGCTCCAAGGGGCCGCCCCGAGCACGGGGAGGGGTGACACTTGACGCTTTGGCGCAACGGTGCCCGCGCCACGAGCCAAAAAGCGCCCCCCTCTCTCCGCGCCCATTCAAGGCAAAGGGGAAACGCACGTTTCGGGCTCCGGCGGCTGGGCACATTCACTCCACTCTGTCTAGGCACCTCCACTCCACTCAGCCTGGGCACATTCACTCCACTCAGCCTGGGCACTTCCAGTCCCACTCTGCTGGGAACCTGCACTCCACTCAGCCTGGGCACCTCCACTCCACTCAGCCTGGGTACCTTCACTCCACTCAGCCTTGGCACTTCCAGTCCCACTCTGCCAGGGAACCCCAACTCCACTCAGCCTGGGCACCTCCACTCCACTCAGCCTGTGCACATTCACTCCACTCAGCCTGGGCACTTCCAATCCCACTCTGCCAGGCAACCTGCACTCCACTCAGCCTGGGCACCTCCACTCCATTCAGCCTGGGGCACATTCACTCCACTCAGCCTGGGCACTTTCAGTCCCACTCTGCCTGGGAACCTGCACTCCACTCGGCATGGGCACCTCCACTCCATTCAGCCTGGGGCACATTCACTCCACTCAGCTTGGGCACTTTCAGTCCCACTCTGCCTGGGAACCTGCACTCCACTCGGCCTGGGGACCTCCACTCCACTCAGCCTGGGCACATTCACTCCACTCAGCCTTGGCACTTCCAGTCCCACTCTGCCAGGGAACCCCAACTCCACTCAGCCTGGGCACCTCCACTCCACTCAGCCTGGGCACATTCACTCCACTCAGCCTGGGCACTTCCAGTCCCACTCTGCCTGGGAACCTGCACTCCACTCGGCCTGGGCACCTCCACTCCACTCAGCCTGGGCACATTCACTCCACTCAGCCTGGGCACTTCCAATCCCACTCTGCCTGGGTGCCTGCACTCTACTCAGCCTGGGCACCTCGACTCCACTCAGCCTGGGCACATTCACTCCACTCAGCCAGGGCACATTCACTCCACTCAGCCTGGGCACTTCCAGTCCCACTCTGCCCAGGAACCTCCACTCCCACTCTGACTGGGAACCTCCGCTACTCCTCTCCACACCCGGCTCTCCACCCGACTCGCGGGGGCCCACTCTTAAGCCCTCCCGCCGCAAGTTATAGGCCCTTTGCCGGGGCGGAAAGTGAACCGCGGAACTGTGTCCCGCCCTCAATTCTCGTCCGATCGGAACGCGGTTTGGACCCGTTCTCCTGGGCGGCCTCGCAGCCCCTCCAGACCCAGCCAGTTAGCTCCAAGGGGCCGCCCCGAGCACGGGGAGGTGTGACACTTGACGCTTTGGCGCAACGGTGCCCGCGCCACGAGCCAAAAAGCGCCCCCCTCTCTCCGCGCCCATTCAAGGCAATGGGGAAACGCACGTTTCGGGCTCCGGCGGCCGGGCACATTCACTCCACTCTGTCTAGGCACATTGACTCCCATTCAGCCTGGGCACATTCACTCCTCTCCGCTTGGGCACTTCCAGTCCCACTCTGCCTGGGAACCTGCACTCCACTCGGCCTGGGCACCTCCACTCCACTCAGCCTGGGCACATTCACTCCACTCAGCCTGGGCACTTCCAATCCCACTCTGCCTGGGAACCTGCACTCCTCTCAGCCTGGGCACCTGCACTCCACTCAGCCTGGGTACATTACTCCACTCAGCCTGGGCACTTCCAATCCCACTCTGCCTGGGAACCAGCACTCCACTCAGCCTGGGCACCTCCACTCCACTCAGCCTGGGCACATTCACTCCACTCAGCGTTGGCACTTCCAGTCCCACTCTGCCAGGGAACCCCAACTCCACTCAGCCTGGGCACCTCCACTCCACTCAGCCTGGGCACATTCACTCCACTCACCGTTGGCACTTCCAGTCCCACTCTGCCAGGGAACCCCAACTCCATTCAGCCTGGGCACCTCCACTCCAATCAGCCTGGGCACATTCACTCCACTCAGCCTGGGCACTTCCAATCCCACTCTGCCTGGGAACCTGCACTCCACTCAGCCTGGGCACCTCCACTCCATTCAGCCTGGGCACATTCACTCCACTCAGCCTGGGCACTTCCAGTCCCACTCTACCTGGGAACCTGCACTCCACTCGGCCTGGGCACCTCCACTCCAGTCAGCCTGGGCACATTCACTCCACTCAGCCTGGGCACTTCCAATCCCACTCTGCCAGGGAACCTGCACTCCACTCAGCCTGGGCACATGCAATCCACTCAGCCTGGGCACATTCACTCCACTCACCGTTGGCACTTCCAGTTCCACTCTGCCAGGGAACCCCAACTCCATTCAGCCTGGGCACCTCCACTCCACTCAGCCTGGGCACATTCACTCCACTCAGCCTGGGCACTTCCAATCCCACTCTGCCTGGGAACCTGCACTCCACTCAGCCTGGGCACCTCCACTCCACTCAGCCTCGGCACATTCACTCCACTCTGCCTGGGCACATTCACTCCACTCAGCCTGGGCACATTCACTCCACTCAGCCTGGGCACTTCCATTCCCACTCTGCTGGGAACCTGCACTCCACTCAGCCTGGGCACCTCCACTCCACTCAGCCTGGGTACATTCACTCCACTCAGCCTTGGCACTTCCAGTCCCACTCTGCCAGGGTACCCCAACTCCACTCAGCCTGGCACCTCCACTCCACTCAGCCTGGGCACATTCACTGCACTCAGCCTGGGCACTTCCAATCCCACTCTGCCTGGGAACCTGCACTCCACTCAGCCTTGGCACCTCCACTCCACTCAGCCTCGGCACATTCACTCCACTCTGCCTGGGCACATTCACTCCACTCAGCCTGGGGACATTCACTCCACTCAGCCTGGGAACTTCCAATCCCACTCTGCCTGGGAACCAGCACTCCACTCAGCCTGGGCACCTCCACTCCACTCAGCCTGGGTACATTCACTCCACTCAGCCTTGGCACTTCCAGTCCCACTCTGCCAGGGAACCCCAACTCCACTCAGCCTGGGCACCTCCACTCCACTCAGCCTGGGCACATTCACTCCACTCATCCTGGGCACTTCCAATCCCACTCTGCCTGGGAACCTGCACTCCACTCAGCCTGGGCACCTCCACTCCACTCAGCCTGGGTACTTCCAATCCCACTCCTGGGAACCTGCACTCCACTCAGCCTGGGAACCTCCACTCCACGCACCCTGGGCACATTCACTCCACTCAGCCAGGGCACTTCCAGTCCCTCTCTGCCTGGGAAACCCAACTCCACTCAGCCTGGGCACCTCCACTCCACTCAGCCTGGGCACATTCACTCCACTCTGTCTAGGCACATTGACTCCCATTAAGCCTGGGAACATTCACTCCACTCAGCCTGGGCACATTCACTCCACTCAGCCTGGGCACTTCCAGTCCCACTCTGCCTGGGAACCTGCACTCCACTCAGCCTGGGCACCTCCAATCCACTCAGCCTGGGCACATTCTCTCCAGTCAGCCTGGGCACATTCACTCCACTCAGCCTGGGCACATTCACTCCACTCAGCCTGGGCACATTCACTCCACTCAGCCTGGGAACTTCCAATCCCACTCTGCCTGGGAAACTGCACTCCACTCAGCCTGGGCACCTCCACTCCACTCAGCCTCGGCACAGTCACTCCACTCTGCCTGGGCACATTCGCTCCACTCAGCCTGGGCACATTCACTCCACTCAGCCTGGGCACTTCCAGTCCCACTCTGCTGGGAACCTGCACTCCACTCAGCCTGGGCACCTCCACTCCACTCAGCCTGGGTACATTCACTCCACTCAGCCTTGGCACTTCCAGTCCCACTCTGCCAGGGTACCCCAACTCCACTCAGCCTGGCACCTCCACTCCACTCAGCCTGGGCACATTCACTGCACTCAGCCTGGGCGCTTCCAATCCCACTCTGCCAGGGAACCTGCACTCCACTCAGCCTGGGAACCTCCACTCCATTCAGCCTGGGCACATTCATTCCACTCAGCCTGGGCACATTCACTCCACTCAGCCTGGGCACTTCCAGTCCCACTCTGCCTGGGAACCTGCACTCCACTCGGCCTGGGCACCTCCACTCCACTCAGCCTGGGCACATTCACTCCACTCAGCCTGGGCACTTCCAATCCCACTCTGCCTGGGTGCCTGCACTCCACTCAGCCTGGGCACCTCCACTCCACTCAGCCTGGCCACATTCAGTCCACTCAGCCAGGGCACATTCACTCCACTCAACCTGGGCACTTCCAGTCCCACTCTGCCCAGGAACCTCCACTCCCACTCTGACTGGGAACCTCCGCTACTCCTCTCCACACCCGGCTCTCCACCCGACTCACGGGGGCCCACTCTTAAGCCCTCCCGCCGCAAGTAATAGGCCCTTTGCCCGGGCGGAAAGTGAACCGCGGAACTATGTCCCGCCCTCAATTCTCGTCCGATCGGAACGCGGTTTGGACCCGTTCTCCTGGGCGGCCTCGCAGCCCCTCCAGACCCAGCCAGTTAGCTCCAAGGGGCCGCCCCGAGCACGGGGAGGGGTGACACTTGACGCTTTGGCGCAACGGTGCCCGCGCCACGAGCCAAAAAGCGCCCCCCTCTCTCCGCGCCCATTCAAGGCAATGGGGAAACGCACGTTTCGGGCTCCGGCGGCTGGGCACATTCACTCCACTCTGTCTAGGCACCTCCACTCCACTCAGCCTGGGCACATTCACTCCACTCAGCCTGGGCACTTCCAGTCCCACTCTGCTGGGAACCTGCACTCCACTCAGCCTGGGCACCTCCACTCCACTCAGCCTGGGTACCTTCACTCCACTCAGCCTTGGCACTTCCAGTCCCACTCTGCCAGGGAACCCCAACTCCACTCAGCCTGGGCACCTCCACTCCACTCAGCCTGGGCACATTCACTCCACTCAGCCTGGGCACTTCCAATCCCACTCTGCCAGGCAACCTGCACTCCACTCAGCCTGGGCACCTCCACTCCATTCAGCCTGGGGCACATTCACTCTACTCAGCCTGGGCACTTTCAGTCCCACTCTGCCTGGGAACCTGCACTCCACTCGGCATGGGCACCTCCACTCCATTCAGCCTGGGGCACATTCACTCCACTCAGCTTGGGCACTTTCAGTCCCACTCTGCCTGGGAACCTGCACTCCACTCGGCCTGGGCACCTCCACTCCACTCAGCCTGGGCACATTCACTCCACTCAGCCTTGGCACTTCCAGTCCCACTCTGCCAGGGAACCCCAACTCCACTCAGCCTGGGCACCTCCACTCCACTCAGCCTGGGCACATTCACTCCACTCAGCCTGGGCACTTCCAGTCCCACTCTGCCTGGGAACCTGCACTCCACTCGGCCTGGGCACCTCCACTCCACTCAGCCTGGGCACATTCACTCCACTCAGCCTGGGCACTTCCAATCCCACTCTGCCTGGGTGCGTGCACTCTACTCAGCCTGGGCACCTCCACTCCACTCAGCCTGGGCACATTCACTCCACTCAGCCAGGGCACATTCACTCCACTCAGCCTGGGCACATTCACTCCACTCAGCCTGGGCACATGCAATCCACTCAGCCTGGGGACATTCACTCCACTCAGCCTGGAACTTCCAATCCCACTCTGCCTGGGAACCAGCACTCCACTCAGCCTGGGCACCTCCACTCCACTCAGCCTGGGTACTTCCAATCCCACTCTGCTGGGAACCTGCACTCCACTCAGCCTGGGAACCTCCACTCCACGCAGCCTGGGCACATTCACTCCACTCAGCCAGGGCACTTCCAGTCCCTCTCTGCCTGGGAACCCCAACTCCACTCAGCCAGGGCACATTCACTCCACTCAGCCTGGGCACATTCACTCCACTCAGCCTGGGCACATTCACTCCACTCAGCCTGGGCACTTCCAGTCCCACTCTGCCTGGGAACCTGCACTCCACTCAGCCTGGGCACCTCCAATCGACTCAGCCTGGGCACATTCTCTCCAGTCAGCCTGGGCACATTCACTCCACTCAGCCAGGGCACATTCACTCCACTCAGCCTGGGCACTTCCAGTCCCACTCTGCCCAGGAACCTCCACTCCCACTCTGACTGGGAACCTCCGCTACTCCTCTCCACACCCGGCTCTCCACCCGACTCGCGGGGGCCCACTCTTAAGCCCTCCCGCCGCAAGTTATAGGCCCTTTGCCGGAACTGTGTCCCGCCCTCAATTCTCGTCCGATCGGAACGCGGTTTGGACCCGTTCTCCTGGGCGGCCTCGCAGCCCCTCCAGACCCAGCTAGTTAGCTCCAAGGGGCCGCCCCGAGCACGGGGAGGTGTGACACTTGACGCTTTGGCGCAACGGTGCCCGCGCCACGAGCCAAAAAGCGCCCCCCTCCCTCCGCGCCCATTCAAGGCAATGGGGAAACGCACGTTTCGGGCTCCGGCGGCTGGGCACATTCACTCCACTCTGTCTAGGCACCTCCACTCCACTCAGCCTGGGCACATTCACTCCACTCAGCCTGGGCACTTCCAGTCCCACTCTGCCTGGGAACCTGCACTCCACTCAGCCTGGGCACCTCCACTCCACTCAGCCTGGGTACCTTCACTCCACTCAGCCTTGGCACTTCCAGTCCCACTCTGCCTGGGAACCTGCACTCCACTCGGCCTGGGCACCTCCACTCCACTCAGCCTGGGCACATTCACTCCACTCAGCCTGGGCACTTCCAATCCCACTCTGCCTGGGAACCTGCACTCCACTCAGCCTGGGCACCTCCACTCCATTCAGCCTGGGCACATTCACTCCACTCAGCCTGGGCACTTTCAGTCACACTCTGCCTGGGAACCTGCACTCCACTCAGCCTGGGCACCTCCAAACCACTCAGCCTGGGCACATTCACTCCACTCAGCCTGGGCACATTCACTCCACTCAGCTTGGGCACTTCCAGTCCCACTCTGCCTGGGAACCTGCACTCCACTCGGCCTGGGCACCTCCACTCCACTCAGCCTGGGCACATTCACTCCACTCAGCCTGGGCACTTCCAATCCCACTCTGCCTGGGTGCCTGCACTCCACTCAGCCTGGGCACCTCCACTCCACTCAACCTGGCCACATTCACTCCACTCAGCCAGGGCACATTCACTCCACTCAACCTGGGCACTTCCAGTCCCACTCTGCCCAGGAACCTCCACTCCCACTCTGACTGGGAACCTCCGCTACTCCTCTCCACACCCGGCTCTCCACCCGACTCACGGGGGCCCACTCTTAAGCCCTCCCGCCGCAAGTAATAGGCCCTTTGCCCCGGCGGAAAGTGAACCGCGGAACTGTGTCCCGCCTTCAATTCTCGTCCGATCGGAACGCGGTTTGGACCCGTTCTCCTGGGCGGCCTCGCAGCCCCTCCAGACCCAGCCAGTTAGCTCCAAGGGGCCGCCCCGAGCACGGGGAGGGGTGACACTTGACGCTTTGGCGCAACGGTGCCCGCGCCACGAGCCAAAAAGCGCCCCCCTCCCTCCGCGCCCATTCAAGGCAATGGGGAAACGCACGTTTCGGGCTCCGGCGGCTGGGCACATTCACTCCACTCTGTCTAGGCACCTCCACTCCACTCAGCCTGGGCACATTCACTCCACTCAGCCTGGGCACTTCCAGTCCCACTCTGCCTGGGAACCTGCACTCCACTCAGCCTGGGCACCTCCACTCCACTCAGCCTGGGTACCTTCACTCCACTCAGCCTTGGCACTTCCAGTCCCACTCTGCCAGGGAACCCCAACTCCACTCAGCCTGGGCACCTCCACTCCACTCAGCCTGGGCACATTCACTCCACTCAGCCTGGGCACTTCCAATCCCACTCTGCCAGGCAACCTGCACTCCACTCAGCCTGGGCACCTCCACTCCATTCAGCCTGGGGCACATTCACTCCACTCAGCCTGGGCACTGTCAGTCCCACTCTGCCTGGGAACCTGCACTCCACTCGGCATGGGCACCTCCACTCCATTCAGCCTGGGGCACATTCACTCCACTCAGCTTGGGCACTTTCAGTCCCACTCTGCCTGGGAACCTGCACTCCACTCGGCCTGGGCACCTCCACTCCACTCAGCCTGGGCACATTCACTCCACTCAGCCTTGGCACTTCCAGTCCCACTCTGCCAGGGAACCCCAACTCCACTCAGCCTGGGCACCTCCACTCCACTCAGCCTGGGCACATTCACTCCACTCAGCCTGGGCACTTCCAGTCCCACTCTGCCTGGGAACCTGCCCTCCACTCGGCCTGGGCACCTCCACTCCACTCAGCCTGGGCACATTCACTCCACTCAGCCTGGGCACTTCCAATCCCACTCTGCCTGGGTGCCTGCACTCTACTCAGCCTGGGCACCTCCACTCCACTCAGCCTGGGCACATTCACTCCACTCAGCCAGGGCACATTCACTCCACTCAGCCTGGGCACTTCCAGTCCCACTCTGCCCAGGAACCTCCACTCCCACTCTGACTGGGAACCTCCGCTACTCCTCTCCACACCCGGCTCTCCACCCGACTCGCGGGGGCCCACTCTTAAGCCCTCCCGCCGCAAGTTATAGGCCCTTTGCCGGGGCGGAAAGTGAACCGCGGAACTATGTCCCGCTCTCAATTCTCTTCCGATCGGAACGCGGTTTGGACCCGTTCTCCTGGGCGGCCTCGCAGCCCCTCCAGACCCAGCCAGTTAGCTCCAAGGGGCCGCCCCGAGCACGGGGAGGTGTGACACTTGACGCTTTGGCGCAACGGTGCCCGCGCCACGAGCCAAAAAGCGCCCCCCTCTCTCCGCGCCCATTCAAGGCAAAGGGGAAACGCACGTTTCGGGCTCCGGCGGCCGGGCACATTCACTCCACTCTGTCTAGGCACATTGACTCCCATTCAGCCTGGGCACATTCACTCCTCTCCGCTTGGGAACTTCCAGTCCCACTCTGCCTGGGAACCTGCACTCCACTCGGCCTGGGCACCTCCACTCCACTCAGCCTGGGCACATTCACTCCACTCAGCCTGGGCACTTCCAATCCCACTCTGCCTGGGAACCTGCACTCCTCTCAGCCTGGGCACCTGCACTCCATTCAGCCTGGGCACATTCACTCCACTCCGCCTGGGCACATTCACTCCACTCAGCCTGGGCACATTCACTCCACTCAGCCTGGGCACTTCCAGTCCCACTCTACTGGGAACCTGCACTCCACTCAGCCTGGGCACCTGCACTCCACTCAGCCTGGGTACATTACTCCACTCAGCCTGGGCACTTCCAATCCCACTCTGCCTGGGAACCAGCACTCCACTCAGCCTGGGCACCTCCACTCCACTCAGCCTGGGCACATTCACTCCACTCAGCGTTGGCACTTCCAGTCCCACTCTGCCAGGGAACCCCAACTCCACTCAGCCTGGGCACATTCACTCCACTCAGCCTGGGCACTTTCAGTCACACTCTGCCTGGGAACCTGCACTCCACTTGGCCTGGGCATCTCCACTCCACTCAGCCTGGGCACATTCACTCCACTCAGCCTTGGCACTTCCAGTCCCACTCTGCCAGGGAACCCCAACTCCACTCAGCCTGGGCACCTCCACTCCACTCAGCCTGGGCACATTCACTCCACTCAGCCTGGGCACTTCCAGTCCCACTCTGCCTGGGAACCTGCACTCCACTCGGCCTGGGCACCTCCACTCCACTCAGCCTGGGCACATTCACTCCACTCAGCCTGGGCACCTCCACTCCACTCAGCCTGGCCACATTCACTCCACTCAGCCAGGGCACATTCACTCCACTCAGCCTGGGCACTTCCAGTCCCACTCTGCCCAGGAACCTCCACTCCCACTCTGACTGGGAACCTCCGCTACTCCTCTGCACACCCGGCTCTCCACCCGACTCGCGGGGGCCCACTCTTAAGCCCTCCCGCCGCAAGTTATAGGCCCTTTGCCCGGGCGGAAAGTGAACCGCGGAACTGTGTCCCGCCCTCAATTCTAGTCCGATCGGAACGCGGTTTGGACCCGTTCTCCTGGGCGGCCTCGCAGCCCCTCCAGACCCAGCCAGTTAGCTCCAACGGTGCCCGCGCCACGAGCCAAAAAGCGCCCCCCTCTCTCCGCGCCCATTCAAGGCAATGGGGAAACGCACGTTTCGGGCTCCGGCGGCCGGGCACATTCACTCCACTCTGTCTAGGCACATTGACTCCCATTCAGCCTGGGCACATTCACTCCACTCCGCCTGGGCACATTCACTCCACTCAGCCTGGGCACATTCACTCCACTCAGCCTGGGCACTTCCAGTCCCACTCTGCCTGGGAACCTGCACTCCACTCGGCCTGGGCACCTCCACTCCACTCAGCCTGGGCACATTCACTCCACTCAGCCTGGGCACTTTCAGTCCCACTCTGCCTGGGAACCTGTACTCCACTCGGCCTGGGCACCTCCACTCCACTCAGCCTGGGCACATTCACTCCACTCAGCCTGGGCACCTCCACTCCATTCAGCCTGGGGCACATTCACTCCACTCAGCCTGGGCACTTTCAGTCCCACTCTGCCTGGGAACCTGCACTCCACTCGGCATGGGCACCTCCACTCTATTCAGCCTGGGGCACATTCACTCCACTCAGCTTGGGCACTTTCAGTCCCACTCTGCCTGGGAACCTGCACTCCACTCGGCCTGGGCACCTCCACTCCACTCAGCCTGGGCACATTCACTCCACTCAGCCTTGGCACTTCCAGTCCCACTCTGCCAGGGAACCCCAACTCCACTCAGCCTGGGCACCTCCACTCCACTCAGCCTCGGCACATTCACTCCACTCAGCCTGGGCACTTCCAATCCCACTCTGCCTGGGTGCCTGCACTCTACTCAGCCTGGGCACCTCCACTCCACTCAGCCTGGGCACATTCACTCCACTCAGCCAGGGCACATTCACTCCACTCAGCCTGGGCACATTCACTCCACTCAGCCTGGGCACATTCACTCCACTCAGCCTGGGCACTTTCAGTCCCACTCTGCCTGGGAACCTGCACTCCACTCGGCCTGGGCACCTCCACTCCACTCAGCCTGGGCACATTCACTCCACTCAGCCTGGGCACCTCCAATCCACTCAGCCTGGGCACATTCTCTCCAGTCAGCCTGGGCACATTCACTCCACTCAGCCAGGGCACATTCACTCCACTCAGCCTGGGTACTTCCAGTCCCACTCTGCCCAGGAACCTCCACTCCCACTCTGACTGGGAACCTCCGCTACTCCTCTCCACACCCGGCTCTCCACCCGACTCGCGGGGGCCCACTCTTAAGCCCTCCCGCCGCAAGTTATAGGCCCTTTGCCCGGGCGGAAAGTGAACCGCGGAACTGTGTCCCGCCCTCAATTCTCGTCCAATCGGAACGCGGTTTGGACCCGTTCTCCTGGGCGGCCTCGCAGCCCCTCCAGACCCAGCTAGTTAGCTCCAAGGGGCCGCCCCGAGCACGGGGAGGTGTGACACTTGACGCTTTGGCGCAACGGTGCCCGCGCCACGAGCCAAAAAGCGCCCCCCTCTCTCCGCGCCCATTCAAGGCAATGGGGAAACGCACGTTTCGGGCTCCGGCGGGCGGGCACATTCACTCCACTCTGTCTAGGCACATTGACTCCCATTCAGCCTGGGCACATTCACTCCACTCCGCCTGGGCACTTCCAGTCCCACTCTGCCTGGGAACCTGCACTCCACTCGGCCTGGGCACCTCCACTCCACTCAGCCTGGGCACATTCACTCCACTCAGCCTGGGCACTTCCAATCCCACTCTGCCTGGGAACCTGCACTCCACTCAGCCTGGGCACCTCCACTCCATTCAGCCTGGGCACATTCACTCCACTCAGCCTGGGCACTTCCAGTCCCACTCTGCCTGGGAACCTGCACTCCACTCAGCCTGGGCACCTCCAATCCACTCAGCCTGGGCACATTCTCTCCACTCAGCCTGGGCACATTCACTCCACTCAGCCTGGGCACATTCACTCCACTGAGCCTGGCCACATTCACTCCACTCAGCCAGGGCACATTCACTCCACTCAGCCTGGGCACTTCCAGTCCCACTCTGCCCAGGAACCTCCACTCCCACTCTGACTGGGAACCTCCGCTACTCCTCTCCACACCCGGCTCTCCACCCGACTCGCGGGGGCCCACTCTTAAGCCCTCCCGCCGCAATTTATAGGCCCTGTGCCCGGGCGGAAAGTGAACCGCGGAACTATGTCTTGCCCTCAATTCTCGTCCGATTGGAACGCGGTTTGGACCCGTTCTCCTGGGCGGCCTCGCAGGCCCTCCAGACCCAGCCAGTTAGCTCCAAGGGGCCGCCCCGAGCACGGGGATGGGTGACACTTGACGCTTTGGCGCAACGGTGCCCGCGCCACGAGCCAAAAAGCGCCCCCCTCTCTCCGTGCCCATTCAAGGCAATGGGGAAACGCACGTTTCGGGCTCCGGCGGCCGGGCACATTCACTCCACTCTGTCTAGGCACATTGACTCCCATTCAGCCTGGGCACATTCACTCCACTCCGCCTGGGCACTTCCAGTCCCACTCTGCCTGGGAACCTGCACTCCACTCGGCATGGGCACCTCCACTCCACTCAGCCTCGGCACATTCACTCCACTCAGCCTGGGCACTTCCAATCCCACTCTGCCAGGGAACCTGCACTCCACTCAGCCTGGGCACATGCAATCCACTCATCCTGGGGACATTCACTCCACTCAGCCTGGGAACTTCCAATCCCACTCTGCCCGGGAACCAGCACTATACTCAGCCTGGGCACCTCCACTCCACTCAGCCTGGGTACATTCACTCCAGTCAGCCTTGGCACTTCCAGTCCCACTCTGCCAGGGAACCCCAACTCCACTCAGCCTGGGCACCTCCACTCCACTCAGCCTGGGCACATTCACTCCACTCAGCCTGGGCACTTCAAATCCCACTCTGCCTGGGAACCTGCACTCCACTCAGCCTGGGCACCTCCACTCCACTCAGCCTGGGTACATTCACTCCACTCAGCCTGGGCACTTCCACTCCACTCAGCCTGGGCACATTCACTCCACTCAGCCTGGGCACATTCACTCCACTCAGCCTGGGCACTTCCAGTCCCACTCTGCTGGGAACCTGCGCTCCACTCAGCCTGGGAACCTCCACTCCACGCAGCATGGGCACATTCACTCCACTCAGCCAGGGCACTTCCAGTCCCTCTCTGCCTGGGAACCCCAACTCCACTCAGCCTGGGTTCCTCCACTCCACTCAGCCTGGGCACATTCACTCCACTCTGTCTAGGCACATTGACTCCCATTCAGTCTGGGCACATTCACTCCACTCCGCCTGGGCACTTCCAGTCCCACTCTGCCTGGGAACCTGCACTCCACTCGGCCTGGGCACCTCCACTCCACTCAGCCTGGGCACATTCACTCCACTCAGCCTGGACACTTCCAATCCCACTCTGCCTGGGAACCTGCACTCCACTCAGCCTGGGCACCTCCACTCCACTCAGCCTGGGCACATTCACTCCACTCTGCCTGGGCACATTCACTCCACTCAGCCTGGGCACATTCACTCCACTCAGCCTGGGCACTTCCAGTCCCACTCTGCCTGGGTGCCTGCACTCCACTCAGCCTTGGCACTTCCAGTCCCACTCTGCCAGGGAACCCCAACTCCACTCAGCCTGGGCACCTCCACTCCACTCAGCCTGGGCACATTCACTCCACTCAGCCTGGGCACTTCCAGTCCCACTCTGCCTGGGAACCTGCACTCCACTCGGCCTGGGCACCTCCACTCCACTCAGCCTGGGCACATTCACTCCACTCAGCCTGGGCACTTCCAATCCCACTCTGCCTGGGTGCCTGCACTCTACTCATCCTGGGCACCTCCACTCCACTCAGCCTGGGCACATTCACTCCACTCAGCCAGGGCACATTCACTCCACTCAGCCTGGGCACTTCCAGTCCCACTCTGCCTGGGAACCTGCACTCCACTCTGCCTGGGCACCTCCACTCCACTCAGCCTGGGCACATTCACTCCACTCAGCCTGGGCACTTCCAATCCCACTCTGCCTGGGAACCTGCACTCCACTCAGCCTGGGCACTTTCAGTCCCACTCTGCCTGGGAACCTGCACTCCACTCGGCCTGGGCACCTCCACTCCACTCAGCCTGGGCACATTCACTCCACTCAGCCTTGGCACTTCCAGACCCACTCTGCCAGGGAACCCCAACTCCACTCAGCCTGGGCACCTCCACGCCACTCAGCCTGGGCACATTCACTCCACTCAGCCTGGGCACTTCCAGTCCCACTCTGCCTGGGAACCTGCACTCCACTCGGCCTGGGCACCTCCACTCCATTCAGCCTGGGGCACATTCACTCCACTCAGCCTGGGCACTTTCAGTCCCACTCTGCCTGGGAACCTGCACTCCACTCGGCCTGGGCACCTCCACTCCACTCAGCCTTGGCACTTCCAGTCCCACTCTGCCAGGGAACCCCAACTCCACTCAGCTTGGGCACCTCCACTCCACTCAGCCTGGGCACATTCACTCCACTCAGCCTGGGCACTTCCAATCCCACTCTGCCTGGGAACCTGCACTCCACTCAGCCTGGGCACCTCCACTCCACTCAGTCTGGGTACATTCACTCCACTCAGCCTGGGCACTTCCAATCCCACTCTGCCTGGGAACCTGCACTCCACTCAGCCTGGGCACCTCCACTCCATTCAGCCTGGGCACATTCACTCCACTCAGCCTGGGCACTTCCAGTCCCACTCTGCCTGGGAACCTGCACTCCACTCAGCCTGGGCACCTCCACTCCACTCAGTCTGGGTACATTCACTCCACTCAGCCTGGGCACTTCCAATCCCACTCTGCCTGGGAACCTGCACTCCACTCAGCCTGAGCACCTCCACTCCATTCAGCCTGGGCACATTCACTCCACTCAGCCAGGGCACATTCACTCCACTCAGCCTGGGTACTTCCAGTCCCACTCTGCCCAGGAACCTCCACTCCCACTCTGACTGGGAACCTCCGCTACTCCTCTCCACACCCGGCTCTCCACCCGACTCACGGGGGCCCACTCTTAAGCCCTCCCGCCGCAAGTAATAGGCCCTTTGCCCGGGCGGAAAGTGAACCGCGGAACTGTGTCCCGCCCTCAATTCTCGTCCGATCGGAACGCGGTTTGGACCCGTTCTCCTGGGCGGCCTCGCAGCCCCTCCAGACCCAGCCAGTTAGCTCCAAGGGGCCGCCCCGAGCACGGGGAGGGGTGACACTTGACGCTTTGGCGCAACGGTGCCCGCGCCACGAGCCAAAAAGCGCCCCCCTCTCTCCGCGCCCATTCAAGGCAATGGGGAAACGCACGTTTCGGGCTCCGGCGGCTGGGCACATTCACTCCACTCTGTCTAGGCACCTCCACTCCACTCAGCCTGGGCACATTCACTCCACTCAGCCTGGGCACTTCCAGTCCCACTCTGCTGGGAACCTGCACTCCACTCAGCCTGGGCACCTCCACTCCACTCAGCCTGGGTACCTTCACTCCACTCAGCCTTGGCACTTCCAGTCCCACTCTGCCAGGGAACCCCAACTCCACTCAGCCTGGGCACCTCCACTCCACTCAGCCTGGGCACATTCACTCCACTCAGCCTGGGCACTTCCAATCCCACTCTGCCAGGCAACCTGCACTCCACTCAGCCTGGGCACCTCCACTCCATTCAGCCTGGGGCACATTCACTCCACTCAGCCTGGGCACTTTCAGTCCCACTCTGCCTGGGAACCTGCACTCCACTCGGCATGGGCACCTCCACTCTATTCAGCCTGGGGCACATTCACTCCACTCAGCTTGGGCACTTTCAGTCCCACTCTGCCTGGGAACCTGCACTCCACTCGGCCTGGGCACCTCCACTCCACTCAGCCTGGGCACATTCACTCCACTCAGCCTTGGCACTTCCAGTCCCACTCTGCCAGGGAACCCCAACTCCACTCAGCCTGGGCACCTCCACTCCACTCAGCCTGGGCACATTCACTCCACTCAGCCTGGGCACTTCCAATCCCACTCTGCATGGGTGCCTGCACTCTACTCAGCCTGGGCACCTCCACTCCACTCAGCCTGGGCACATTCACTCCACTCAGCCAGGGCACATTCACTCCACTCAGCCTGGGCACATTCACTCCACTCAGCCTGGGCACATTCACTCCACTCAGCCTGGGCACTTTCAGTCCCACTCTGCCTGGGAACCTGCACTCCACTCGGCCTGGGCACCTCCACTCCACTCAGCCTGGGCACATTCACTCCACTCAGCCTGGGCACCTCCAATCCACTCAGCCTGGGCACATTCTCTCCAGTCAGCCTGGGCACTTCCAATCCCACTCTGCCTGGGAACCTGCACTCCACTCAGCCTGGGCACCTCCACTCCATTCAGTCTGGGTACATTCACTCCACTCAGCCTGGGCACTTCCAATCCCACTCTGCCTGGGAACCTGCACTCCACTCAGCCTGGGCACCTCCACTCCATTCAGCCTGGGCACATTCACTCCACTCAGCCAGGGCACATTCACTCCACTCAGCCTGGGTACTTCCAGTCCCACTCTGCCCAGGAACCTCCACTCCCACTCTGACTGGGAACCTCCGCTACTCCTCTCCACACCCGGCTCTCCACCCGACTCACGGGGGCCCACTCTTAAGCCCTCCCGCCGCAAGTAATAGGCCCTTTGCCCGGGCGGAAAGTGAACCGCGGAACTGTGTCCCGCCCTCAATTCTCGTCCGATCGGAACGCGGTTTGGACCCGTTCTCCTGGGCGGCCTCGCAGCCCCTCCAGACCCAGCCAGTTAGCTCCAAGGGGCCGCCCCGAGCACGGGGAGGGGTGACACTTGACGCTTTGGCGCAACGGTGCCCGCGCCACGAGCCAAAAAGCGCCCCCCTCTCTCCGCGCCCATTCAAGGCAATGGGGAAACGCACGTTTCGGGCTCCGGCGGCTGGGCACATTCACTCCACTCTGTCTAGGCACCTCCACTCCACTCAGCCTGGGCACATTCACTCCACTCAGCCTGGGCACTTCCAGTCCCACTCTGCTGGGAACCTGCACTCCACTCAGCCTGGGCACCTCCACTCCACTCAGCCTGTGTACCTTCACTCCACTCAGCCTTGGCACTTCCAGTCCCACTCTGCCAGGGAACCCCAACTCCACTCAGCCTGGGCACCTCCACTCCACTCAGCCTGGGCACATTCACTCCACTCAGCCTGGGCACTTCCAATCCCACTCTGCCAGGCAACCTGCACTCCACTCAGCCTGGGCACCTCCACTCCATTCAGCCTGGGGCACATTCACTCCACTCAGCCTGGGCACTTTCAGTCCCACTCTGCCTGGGAACCTGCACTCCACTCGGCATGGGCACCTCCACTCTATTCAGCCTGGGGCACATTCACTCCACTCAGCTTGGGCACTTTCAGTCCCACTCTGCCTGGGAACCTGCACTCCACTCAGCCTGGGCACCTCCACTCCATTCAGCCTGGGCACATTCACTCCACTCAGCCTGGGCACTTCCAGTCCCACTCTGCCTGGGAACCTGCACTCCAATCAGCCTGGGCACCTCCACTCCACTCAGCCAGGGCACATTCACTCCACTCGGCCTGGGCACATTCACTCCACTCACCGTTGGCACTTCCAGTCCCACTCTGCCAGGGAACCCCAACTCCACTCAGCCTGGGCACCTCCACTCCACTCAGCCTGGGCACATTCACTCCACTCAGCCTGGGCACTTCCAATCCCACTCTGCCTGGGAACCAGCACTCCACTCAGCCTGGGCACCTCCACTCCAGTCAGCCTGGGCACATTCACACCACTCAGCGTTGGCACTTCCAGTCCCACTCTGCCAGGGAACCCCAACTCCACTCAGCCTGGGCACCTCCACTCCACTCAGCCGGGGCACATTCACTCCACTCACCGTTGGCACTTCCAGTCCCACTCTGCCATGGAACCCCAACTCCATTCAGCCTGGGCACCTCCACTCAATCAGCCTGGGCACATTCACTCCACTCAGCCTGGGCACTTCCAATCCCACTCTGCCTGGGAACCTGCACTCCACTCAGCCTGGGCACCTCCACTCCATTCAGCCTGGGCACATTCACTCCACTCAGCCTGGGCACTTCCAGTCCCACTCTGCCTGGGAACCTGCACTCCACTCAGCCTGGGCACCTCCACTCCACTCAGCCTGGGCACATTCACTCCACTCTGCCTGGGCACATTCACTCCCATTCAGCCTGGGATCATTCACTCCACTCAGCCTGGGCACATTCACTCCACTCAGCCTGGGCACTTCCAGTCCCACTCTGCCTGGGAACCTGCACTCCACTCAGCCTGGGCACCTCCAATCCACTCAGCCTGGGCACATTCACTCCACTCAGCCTGGGCACATTCACTCCACTCAGCCTGTCCACATTCACTCCACTCAGCCAGGGCACATTCACTCCACTCAGCCTGGGCACTTCCAGTCCCACTCTGCCCAGGAACCTCCACTCCCACTCTGATTGGGAACCTCCGCTACTCCTCTCCACACCCGGCTCTCCACCCGACTCGCGGGGGCCCACTCTTAAGCCCTCCCGCCGCAAGTTATAGGCCCTTTGCCCGGGCGGAAAGTGAACCGCGGAACTGTGTCCCGCCCTCAATTCTCGTCCGATCGGAACGCGGTTTGGACCCGTTCTCCTGGGCGGCCTCGCAGCCCCTCCAGACCCAGCCAGTTAGCTCCAAGGGGCCGCCCCGAGCACGGGGAGGTGTGACACTTGACGCTTTGGCGCAACGGTGCCCGCGCCACGAGCCAAAAAGCGCCCCCCTCTCTCCGCGCCTATTCAAGGCAATGGGGAAACGCACGTTTCGGGCTCCGGCGGCCGGGCACATTCACTCCACTCTGTCTAGGCACATTGACTCCCATTCAGCCTGGGCACATTCACTCCACTCCGCCTGGGCACTTCCAGTCCCACTCTGCCTGGGAACCTGCACTCCACTCGGCCTGGGCACCTCCACTCCACTCAGCCTGGGCACATTCACTCCACTCAGCCTTGGCACTTCCAGTCCCACTCTGCCAGGGAACCCCAACTCCACTCAGCCTGGGCACCTCCACTCCACTCAGCCTGGGCACATTCACTCCACTCAGCCTGGGCACTTCCAGTCCCACTCTGCCTGGGAACCTCCACTCCCACTCTGACTGGGCACCTCCAATCCACTCAGCCTGGGCACATTCTCTCCAGTCAGCCTGGGCACATTCACTCCACTCAGCCTGGGCACCTCCACTCCACTCAGCCTGGCCACATTCACTCCACTCAGCCAGGGCACATTCACTCCACTCAGCCTGGGCACTTCCAGTCCCACTCTGCCCAGGAACCTCCACTCCCACTCTGACTGGGAACCTCCGCTACTCCTCTCCACACCCGGCTCTCCACCCGACTCACGGGGGCCCACTCTTAAGCCCTCCCGCCGCAAGTAATAGGCCCTTTGCCCGGGCGGAAAGTGAACCGCGGAACTGTGTCCCGCCCTCAATTCTCGTCCGATCGGAACGCGGTTTGGACCCGTTCTCCTGGGCGGCCTCGCAGCCCCTCCAGACCCAGCCAGTTAGCTCCAAGGGGCCGCCCCGAGCACGGGGAGGGGTGACACTTGACGCTTCGGCGCAACGGTGCCCGCGCCACGAGCCAAAAAGCGCCCCCCTCTCTCCGCGCCCATTCAAGGCAATGGGGAAACGCACGTTTCGGGCTCCGGCGGCTGGGCACATTCACTCCACTCTGTCTAGGCACATTGACTCCCATTCAGCCTGGGCACATTCACTCCACTCCGCCTGGGCACTTCCAGTCCCACTCTGTCTGGGAACCTGCACTCCACTCGGCCTGGGCACCTCCACTCCACTCAGCCTGGGCACATTCACTCCACTCAGCCTTGGCACTTCCAGTCCCACTCTGCCAGGGAACCCCAACTCCACTCAGCCTGGGCACCTCCACTCCACTCAGCCTGGGCACATTCACTCCACTCAGCCAGGGCACTTCCAATCCCACTCTGCCTGGGAACCTGCACTCCACTCAGCCTGGGCACCTCCACTCCACTCAGCCTGGGCACATTCACTCCACTCACCGTTGGCACTTCAAGTCCCACTCTGCCAGGGAACCCCAACTCTACTCAGCCTGGGCACCTCCACTCCACTCAGCCTGGGCACATTCACTCCACTCAGCCTGGGCACTTCCAATCCCACTCTGCCTGGGAACCTGCACTCGACTCAGCCTGGGCCCCTCCACTCCACTCAGCCTGGGTACATTCACTCCACTCAGCCTGGGCACTTCCAATCCCACTCTGCCTGGGAACCTGCACTCCACTCAGCCTGGGCACCTCCACTCAGCCTGGGCACCTCCACTCCATTCAGCCTGGGCACCTTCACTCCACTCAGCCTGGGCACTTCCAGTCCCACTCTGCTGGGAACCTGCACTCCACTCAGCCTGGGAACCTCCACTCCATTCAGCCTGGGCACATTCACTCCACTCAGCCTGGGCACTTCCAGTCCCACTCTGCCTGGGAACCTGCACTCCACTCAGCCTGGGCACCTTCAATCCACTCAGCCTGGGCACATTCTCTCCAGTCAGCCTGGGCACATTCACTCCACTCAGCCTGGGCACCTCCACTCCACTCAGCCTGGCCACATTCACTCCACTCAGCCAGGGCACATTCACTCCACTCAGCCTGGGCACTTCCAGTCCCACTCTGCCCAGGAACCTCCACTCCCACTCTGACTGGGAACCTCCGCTACTCCTCTCCACACCCGGCTCTCCACCCGACTCACGGGGGCCCACTCTTAAGCCCTCCCGCCGCAAGTAATAGGCCCTTTGCCCGGGCGGAAAGTGAACCGCGGAACTGTGTCCCGCCCTCAATTCTCGTCCGATCGGAACGCGGTTTGGATCCGTTCTCCTGGGCGGCCTCGCAGCCCCTCCAGACCCAGCCAGTTAGCTCCAAGGGGCCGCCCCGAGCACGGGGAGGGGTGACACTTGACGCTTTGGCGCAACGGTGCCCGCGCCACGAGCCAAAAAGCGCCCCCCTCTCTCCGCGCCCATTCAAGGCAATGGGGAAACGCACGTTTCGGGCTCCGGCGGCTGGGCACATTCACTCCACTCTGTCTAGGCACATTGACTCCCATTCAGCCTGGGCACATTCACTCCACTCAGCCTGGGCACTTCCAGTCCCACTCTGCCTGGGAACCTGCACTCCACTCTGCCTGGGCACCTCCACTCCAGTCAGCCTGGGCACATTCACTCCACTCAGCCTGGGCACTTCCAATCCCACTCTGCCTGGGAACCTGCACTCCACTCAGCCTGGGCACTTCCAGTCCCACTCTGCCTGGGAACCCCAACTCCATTCAGCCTGGGCACCTCCACTCCACTCAGCCTGGGCACATTCACTCCACTCAGCCTGGGCACTTCCAATCCCACTCTGCCTGGGAACCTGCACTCCACTCAGCCTGGGCACCTCCACTCAGCCTGGGCACCTCCACTCCATTCAGCCTGGGCACATTCACTCCACTCAGCCTTGGCACTTCCAGTCCCACTCTGCCTGGGAACCCCAACTCCACTCAGCCTGGACACCTCCACTCCACTCAGCCTGGGCACATTCACTCCACTCAGCCTGGGCACTTCCAATCCCACTCTGCCTGGGAACCTGCACTCCACTCAGCCTGGGCACCTCCACTCCACTCAGCCTGGGTACATTCACTCCACTCAGCCTGGGCACTTCCAATCCCACTCTGCCTGGGAACCTGCACTCCACTCAGCCTGGGCACTTCCAGTCCCACTCTGCCTGGGAACCCCAACTCCATTCAGCCTGGGCACCTCCACTCCACTCAGCCTGGGAACATTCACTCCACTCAGCCTGGGCACTTCCAATCCCACTCTGCCTGGGAACCTGCACTCCACTCAGCCTGGGCACCTCCACTCCATTCAGCCTGGGCACATTCACTCCACTCAGCCTGGGCACTTCCAGTCCCACTCTGCCTGGGAACCTGCACTCCAATCAGCCTGGGCACCTCCACTCCACTCAGCCAGGGCACATTCACTCCACTCGGCCTGGGCACATTCACTCCACTCACCGTTGGCACTTCCAGTTCCACTCTGCCAGGGAACCCCAACTCCATTCAGCCTGGGCACCTCCACTCCACTCAGCCTGGGCACATTCACTCCACTCAGCCTGGGCACTTCCAATCCCACTCTGCCTGGGAACCTGCACTCCACTCAGCCTGGGCACCTCCACTCCATTCAGCCTGGGCACATTCACTCCACTCAGCCTGGGCACTTCCAGTCCCACTCTGCTGGGAGCCTGCACTCCACTCAGCCTGGGAACCTCCACTCCACGCAGCCTGGGCACATTCACTCCACTCAGCCAGGGCACTTCCAGTCCCTCTCTGCCTGGGAACCCCAACTCCACTCAGCCTGGGCACCTCCACTCCACTCAGCCTGGGCACATTCACTCCACTCTGTCTAGGCACATTGACTCCCATTCAGCCTGGGATCATTCATTCCACTCAGCCTGGGCACATTCACTCCACTCAGCCTGGGCACTTCCAGTCCCACTCTGCCTGGGAACCTGCACTCCAATCAGCCTGGGCACCTCCACTCCACTCAGCCTGGGCACATTCACTCCACTCTGCCTGGGCACATTCACTCCACTCAGCCTGGGCACATTCACTCCACTCAGCCTGGGCACTTCCAGTCCCACTCTGCTGGGAGCCTGCACTCCACTCAGCCTGGGAACCTCCACTCCATTCAGCCTGGGCACATTCACTCCACTCAGCCTGGGCACTTCCAGTCCCACTCTGCCTGGGAACCTGCACTCCACTCAGCCTGGGCACCTCCAATCCACTCAGCCTGGGCACATTCTCTCCAGTCAGCCTGGGCACATTCACTCCACTCAGCCTGGGCACCTCCACTCCACTCAGCCTGGCCACATTCACTCCACTCAGCCAGGGCACATTCACTCCACTCAGCCTGGGCACTTCCAGTCCCACTCTGCCCAGGAACCTCCACTCCCACTCTGACTGGGAACCTCCGCTACTCCTCTCCACACCCGGCTCTCTACCCGACTCACGGGGGCCCACTCTTAAGCCCTCCCGCCGCAAGTAATAGGCCCTTTGCCCGGGCGGAAAGTGAACCGCGGAACTGTGTCCCGCCCTCAATTCTCGTCCGATCGGAACGCGGTTTGGACCCGTTCTCCTGGGCGGCCTCGCAGCCCCTCCAGACCCAGCCAGTTAGCTCCAAGGGGCCGCCCCGAGCACGGGGAGGGGTGACACTTGACGCTTTGGCGCAACGGTGCCCGCGCCACGAGCCAAAAAGCGCCCCCCTCTCTCCGCGCCCATTCAAGGCAATGGGGAAACGCACGTTTCGGGCTCCGGCGGCTGGGCACATTCACTCCACTCTGTCTAGGCACATTGACTCCCATTCAGCCTGGGCACATTCACTCCACTCAGCCTGGGCACTTCCAGTCCCACTCTGCCTGGGAACCTGCACTCCACTCTGCCTGGGCACCTCCACTCCAGTCAGCCTGGGCACATTCACTCCACTCAGCCAGGGCACATTCACTCCACTCAGCCTGGGCACTTCCAGTCCCACTCTGCCCAGGAACATCCATTCCCACTCTGACTGGGAACCTCCGCTACTCCTCTCCACACCCGGCTCTCCACCCGACTCGCGGGGGCCCACTCTTAAGCCCTCCCGCCGCAAGTTATAGGCCCTTTGCCCGGGCGGAAAGTGAACCGCGGAACTGTGTCCCGCCCTCAATTCTCGTCCGATCGGAACGCGGTTTGGACCCGTTCTCCTGGGCGGCCTCGCAGCACCTCCAAACCCCGTTAGTTAGCTCCAAGGGGCCGCCCCGAGCACGGGGAGGTGTGACACTTGACGCTTTGGCGCAACGGTGACCGCGCCACGAGCCAAAAAGTGCCCCCCTCTCTCCGCGCCCATTCAAGGCAATGGGGAAACGCACGTTTCGGGCTCCGGCGGCCGGGCACATTCACTCCACTCTGTCTAGGCACATTGAATCCCATTCAGCCTGGGCACATTCACTCCACTCCGCCTGGGCACTTCCAGTCCCACTCTGCCTGGGAACCTGCACTCCACTCAGCCTGGGCACTTCCAGTCCCACTCTGCCTGGGAACCCCAACTCCATTCAGCCTGGGCACCTCCACTCCACTCAGCCTGGGCACATTCACTCCACTCAGCCTGGGCACTTCCAGTCCCACTCTGCCTGGGAACCTGCACTCTACTCAGCCTGGGCACCTCCACTCCACTCAGCCTGGGCACATTCACTCCACTCAGCCAGGGCACATTCACTCCACTCAGCCTGGGCACTTCCAGTCCCACTCTGCCCAGGAACCTCCACTCCCACTCTGACTGGGAACCTCCGCTACTCCTCTCCACACCCGGCTCTCCACCCGACTCGCGGGGGCCCACTCTTAAGCCCTCCCGCCGCAAGTAATAGGCCCTTTGCCCGGGCGGAAAGTGAACCGCGGAACTGTGTCCCGCCCTCAATTCTCGTCCGATCGGAACGCGGTTTGGACCCGTTCTCCTGGGCGGCCTCGCAGCCCCTCCAGACCCAGCCAGTTAGC
This sequence comes from Conger conger, assembly GCF_963514075.1. Classification (NCBI taxonomy): domain Eukaryota; kingdom Metazoa; phylum Chordata; class Actinopteri; order Anguilliformes; family Congridae; genus Conger; species Conger conger. The sequence continues at coordinate 188,943 of NW_026890256.1, read as the reverse complement.
TCCAAGGGGTTGCCCCGAGCACAGGGAGGTGTGACACTTGACGCTTTGGCGCAACGGTGCCCGCGCCACGAGCCAAAAAGCGCCCCCCTCTCTCCGCGCCCATTCAAGGCAATGGGGAAACGCACGTTTCGGGCTCCGGCGGCCGGGCACATTCACTCCACTCTGTCTAGGCACATTGACTCCCATTCAGCCTGGGCACATTCACTCCACTCCGCCTGGGCACTTCCAGTCCCACTCTGCCTGGGAACCTGCACTCCACTCGGCCTGGGCACCTCCACTCCAGTCAGCCTTGGCACATTCACTCCACTCAGCCTGGGCACTTCCAATCCCACTCTGCCAGGGAACCTGCACTCCACTCAGCCTGGGCACATGCAATCCACTCAGCCTGGGGACATTCACTCCACTCAGCCTGGGAACTTCCAATCCCACTCTGCCTGGGAACCAGCACTCCACTCAGCCTGGGCACCTCCACTCCACTCAGCCTGGGTACTTCCAATCCCACTCTGCTGGGAACCTGCACTCCACTCAGCCTGGGAACCTCCACTCCACGCAGTCTGGGCACATTCACTCCACTCAGCCAGGGCACTTCCAGTCCCTCTCTGCCTGGGAACCCCAACTCCACTCAGCCTGGGCACCTCCACTCCACTCAGCCTGGGCACATTCACTCCACTCTGTCTAGGCACATTGACTCCCATTCAGCCTGGGAACATTCACTCCACTAAGCCTGGGCACATTCACTCCACTCAGCCTGGGCACTTCCAGTCCCACTCTGCCTGGGAACCTGCACTCCACTCGGCCTGGGCACCTCCACTCCACTCAGCCTGGCCACATTCACTCCACTCAGCCAGGGCACATTCACTCCACTCAGCCAGGGCACTTCCAGTCCCTCTCTGCCTGGGAACCCCAACTCCACTCAGCCTGGGCACCTCCACTCCACTCAGCCTGGGCACATTCACTCCACTCTGTCTAGGCACATTGACTCCCATTCAGCCTGGGAACATTCACTCCACTAAGCCTGGGCACATTCACTCCACTCAGCCTGGGCACTTCCAGTCCCACTCTGCCTGGGAACCTGCACTCCACTCGGCCTGGGCACCTCCACTCCACTCAGCCTGGCCACATTCACTCCACTCAGCCAGGGCACATTCACTCCACTCAGCCAGGGCACTTCCAGTCCCTCTCTGCCTGGGAACCCCAACTCCACTCAGCCTGGGCACCTCCACTCCACTCAGCCTGGGCACATTCACTCCACTCTTTCTAGGCACATTGACTCCCATTCAGCCTGGGAACATTCACTCCACTAAGCCTGGGCACATTCACTCCACTCAGCCTGGGCACATTCACTCCACTCAGCCAGGGCACATTCACTCCACTCAGCCTGGGCACTTCCAGTCCCACTCTGCCCAGGAACCTCCACTCCCACTCTGACTGGGAACCTCCGCTACTCCTCTCCACACCCGGCTCTCCACCCGACTCGCGGGGGCCCACTCTTAAGCCCTCCCGACGCAAGTTATAGGCCCTTTGCCAGGGCGGAAAGTGTACCGCGGAACTGTGTCCGCCCTCAATTCTCGTCCGATCGGAACGCGGTTTGGACCCGTTCTCCTGGGTGGCCTCGCAGCCCCTCCAGACCCAGCTAGTTAGCTCCAAGGGGCCGCCCCGAGCACGGGGAGGTGTGACACTTGACGCTTTGGCGCAACGGTGCCCGCGCCACGAGCCAAAAAGCGCCCCCCTCTCTCCGCGCCCATTCAAGGCAATGGGGAAACGCACGTTTCGGGCTCCGGCGGCCGGGCACATTCACTCCACTCTGTCTAGGCACATTGACTCCCATTCAGCCTGGGCACATTCACTCCACTCCGCCTGGGCACTTCCAGTCCCACTCTGCCTGGGAACCTGCACTCCACTCGGCCTGGGCACCTCCACTCCACTCAGCCTGGGCACATTCACTCCACTCAGCCTGGGCACTTCCAATCCCACTCTGCCAGGGAACCTGCACTCCACTCAGCCTGGGCACCTCCACTCAGCCTGGGCACCTGCACTCCACTCGGCCTGGGCACCTCCACTCCACTCAGCCTGGGCACATTCACTCCACTCAGCCTGGGCACTTCCAATCCCACTCTGCCTTGGTGCCTGCACTCTACTCAGCCTGGGCACCTCCACTCCACTCAGCCTAGCCACATTCACTCCACTCAGCCAGGGCACATTCACTCCACTCAGCCTGGGCACTTCCAGTCCCACTCTGCCCAGGAACCTACACTCCCACTCTGACTGGGAACCTCCGCTACTCCTCTCCACACCCGGCTTTCCACCCGACTCGCGGGGGCCCACTCTTAAGCCCTCCCGCCGCAAGTTATAGGCCCTTCTCGTCCGATCGGAACGCGGTTTGGACCCGTTCTCCTGGGCGGCCTCGCAGCCCCTCCAGACCCAGCCAGTTAGCTCCAAGGGGTTGCCCCGAGCACAGGGAGGTGTGACACTTGACGCTTTGGCGCAACGGTGCCCGCGCCACGAGCCAAAAAGAGCCCCCCTCTCTCCGCGCCCATTCAAGGCAATGGGGAAACGCACGTTTCGGGCTCCGGCGGCCGGGCACATTCACTCCACTCTGTCTAGGCACATTGACTCCCATTCAGCCTGGGCACATTCACTCCACTCCGCCTGGGCACTTCCAGTCCCACTCTGCCTGGGAACCTGCACTCCACTCGGCCTGGGCACCTCCACTCCAGTCAGCCTTGGCACATTCACTCCACTCAGCCTGGGCACTTCCAATCCCACTCTGCCAGGGAACCTGCACTCCACTCAGCCTGGGCACATGCAATCCACTCAGCCTGGGGACATTCACTCCACTCAGCCTGGGAACTTCCAATCCCACTCTGCCTGGGAACCAGCACTCCACTCAGCCTGGGCACCTCCACTCCACTCAGCCTGGGTACTTCCAATCCCACTCTGCTGGGAACCTGCACTCCACTCAGCCTGGGAACCTCCACTCCACGCAGTCTGGGCACATTCACTCCACTCAGCCAGGGCACTTCCAGTCCCTCTCTGCCTGGGAACCCCAACTCCACTCAGCCTGGGCACCTCCACTCCACTCAGCCTGGGCACATTCACTCCACTCTGTCTAGGCACATTGACTCCCATTCAGCCTGGGAACATTCACTCCACTAAGCCTGGGCACATTCACTCCACTCAGCCTGGGCACTTCCAGTCCCACTCTGCCTGGGAACCTGCACTCCACTCGGCCTGGGCACCTCCACTCCACTCAGCCTGGCCACATTCACTCCACTCAGCCAGGGCACATTCACTCCACTCAGCCAGGGCACTTCCAGTCCCTCTCTGCCTGGGAACCCCAACTCCACTCAGCCTGGGCACCTCCACTCCACTCAGCCTGGGCACATTCACTCCACTCTGTCTAGGCACATTGACTCCCATTCAGCCTGGGAACATTCACTCCACTAAGCCTGGGCACATTCACTCCACTCAGCCTGGGCACTTCCAGTCCCACTCTGCCTGGGAACCTGCACTCCACTCAGCCTGGGCACCTCCAATCCACTCAGCCTGGGCACATTCTCTCCAGTCAGCCTGGGCACATTCACTCCACTCAGCCTGGGCACATTCACTCCACTCAGCCTGGGCACATTCACTCCACTCAGCCAGGGCACATTCACTCCACTCAGCCTGGGCACTTCCAGTCCCACTCTGCCCAGGAACCTCCACTCCCACTCTGACTGGGAACCTCCGCTACTCCTCTCCACACCCGGCTCTCCACCCGACTCGCGGGGGCCCACTCTTAAGCCCTCCCGCCGCAAGTTATAGGCCCTTTGCCAGGGCGGAAAGTGAACCGCGGAACTGTGTCCCGCCCTCAATTCTCGTCCGATCGGAACGCGGTTTGGACCCGTTCTCCTGGGCGGCCTCGCAGCCCCTCCAGACCCAGCTAGTTAGCTCCAAGGGGCCGCCCCGAGCACGGGGAGGTGTGACACTTGACGCTTTGGCGCAACGGTGCCCGCGCCACGAGCCAAAAAGCGCCCCCCTCTCTCCGCGCCCATTCAAGGCAATGGGGAAACGCACGTTTCGGGCTCCGGCGGCCGGGCACATTCACTCCACTCTGTCTAGGCACATTGACTCCCATTCAGCCTGGGCACATTCAGTCCACTCCGCCTGGGCACTTCCAGTCCCACTCTGCCTGGGAACCTGCACTCCACTCGGCCTGGGCACCTCCACTCCACTCAGCCTGGGCACATTCACTCCACTCAGCCTGGGCACTTCCAATCCCACTCTGCCAGGGAACCTGCACTCCACTCAGCCTGGGCACCTCCACTCAGCCTGGGCACCTCCACTCCATTCAGCCTGGGCACCTCCACTCCACTCAGCCTGGGCACATTCACTCCACTCAGCCTGGGCACTTCCAATCCCACTCTGCCTGGGTGCTTGCACTCCACTCAGCCTGGGCACCTCCACTCCACTCAGCCTGGCCACATTCACTCCACTCAGCCAGGGCACATTCACTCCACTCAGCCTGGGCACTTCCAGTCCCACTCTGCCCAGGAACCTACACTCCCACTCTGACTGGGAACCTCCGCTACTCCTCACCACACCCGGCTCTCAACCCGACTCGCGGGGGCCCACTCTTAAGCCCTCCCGCCGCAAGTTATAGGCCCTTTGCCCGGGCGGAAAGTGAACCGCGGAACTGTGTCCCGCCCTCAATTCTCGTCCGATCGGAACGCGGTTTGGACCCGTTCTCCTGGGCGGCCTCGCAGCCCCTCCAGACCCAGCTAGTTAGCTCCAAGGGGCCGCCCCGAGCACGGGGAGTTGTGACACTTGACGCTTTGGCGCAACGGTGCCCGCGCCACGAGCCAAAAAGCGCCCCCCTCTCTCCGCGCCCATTCAAGGCAATGGGGAAACGCACGTTTCGGGCTCCGGCGGCCGGGCACATTCACTCCACTCTGTCTAGGCACATTGACTCCCATTCAGCCTGGGCACATTCACTCCACTCCGCCAGGGCACTTCCAGTCCCACTCTGCCTGGGAACCTGCACTCCACTCGGCCTGGGCACCTCCACTCCAGTCAGCCTTGGCACATTCACTCCACTCAGCCTGGGCACTTCCAATCCCACTCTGCCTGGGAACCTGCACTCCACTCAGCCTGGGCACCTCCACTCAGCCTGGGCACCTCCACTCCATTCAGCCTGGGCACATTCACTCCACTCAGCCTGGGCACTTTCAGTCACACTCTGCCTGGGAACCTGCACTCCACTCGGCCTGGGCATCTCCACTCCACTCAGCCTGGGCACATTCACTCCACTCAGCCTTGGCACTTCCAGTCCCACTCTGCCAGGGAACCCCAACTCCACTCAGCCTGGGCACCTCCACTCCACTCAGCCTGGGCACATTCACTCCACTCAGCCTGGGCACTTCCAGTCCCACTCTGCCTGGGAACCTGCACTCCACTCGGCCTGGGCACCTCCACTCCACTCAGCCTGGGCACATTCACTCCACTCAGCCTGGGCACTTCCAATCCCACTCTGCCTTGGTGCCTGCACTCCACTCAGCCTGGGCACCTCCACTCCACTCAGCCTAGCCACATTCACTCCACTCAGCCAGGGCACATTCACTCCACTCAGCCTGGGCACTTCCAGTCCCACTCTGCCCAGGAACCTCCACTCCCACTCTGACTGGGAACCTCCGCTACTCCTCTCCACACCCGGCTCTCCACCCGACTCGCGGGGGCCCACTCTTAAGCCCTCCCGCCGCAAGTTATAGGCCCTTCTCCCGGGCGGAAAGTGAACCGCGGAACTGTGTCCCGCCCTCAATTCTTGTCCGATCGGAACGCGGTTTGGACCCGTTCTCCTGGGCGGCCTCGCAGCCCCTCCAGACCCAGCTAGTTAGCTCCAAGGGGCCGCCCCGAGCACGGGGAGGTGTGACACTTGACGCTTTGGCGCAACGGTGCCCACGCCACGAGCCAAAAAGCGCCCCCCTCTCTCCGCGCCCATTCAAGGCAATGGGGAAACGCACGTTTCGGGCTCCAGCGGCCGGGCACATTCACTCCACTCTGTCTAGGCACATTGACTCCCATTCAGCCTGGGCACATTCACTCCACTCCGCCTGGGCACTTCCAGTCCCACTCTGCCTGGGAACCTGCACTCCACTCGGCCTGGGCACCTCCACTCCACTCAGCCTGGGCACATTCACTCCACTCAGCCTGGGAACTTCCAATCCCACTCTGCCAGGGAACCTGCACTCCTCTCAGCCTGGGCACCTGCACTCCACTCAGCCTGGGTACATTACTCCACTCAGCCTGGGCACTTCCAATCCCACTCTGCCTGGGAACCAGCACTCCACTCAGCCTGGGCACCTCCACTCCAGTCAGCCTGGGCACATTCACTCCACTCAGCCTTGGCACTTCCAGTCCCACTCTGCCAGGGAACCCCAACTCCACTCAGCCTGGGCACCTCCACTCCACTCAGCCTGGGCACATTCACTCCACTCAGCCTGGGCACTTCCAGTCCCACTCTGCCTGGGAACCTGCACTCCACTCAGCCTGGGCACCTCCAATCCACTCAGCCTGGGCACATTCTCTCCAGTCAGCCTGGGCACATTCACTCCACTCAGCCTGGGCACATTCACTCCACTCAGCCTGGGCACATTCACTCCACTCAGCCAGGGCACATTCACTCCACTCAGCCTGGGCACTTCCAGTCCCACTCTGCCCAGGAACCTCCACTCCTACTCTGACTGGGAACCTCCGCTACTCCTCTCCACACCCGGCTCTCCACCCGACTCGCGGGGGCCCACTCTTAAGCCCTCCCGCCGCAAGTTATAGGCCCTTTGCCAGGGCGGAAAGTGAACCGCGGAACTGTGTCCCACCCTCAATTCTCGTCCGATCGGAACGCGGTTTGGACCCGTTCTCCTGGGCGGCCTCGCAGCCCCTCCAGACCCAGCTAGTTAGCTCCAAGGGGCCGCCCCGAGCACGGGGAGGTGTGACACTTGACGCTTTGGCGCAACGGTGCCCGCGCCACGAGCCAAAAAGCGCCCCCCTCTCTCCGCGCCCATTCAAGGCAATGGGGAAACGCACGTTTCGGGCTCCGGCGGCTGGGCACATTCACTCCACTCTGTCTAGGCACATTGACTCCCATTCAGCCTGGGCACATTCACTCCACTCCGCCTGGGCACTTCCAGTCCCACTCTGTCTGGGAACCTGCACTCCACTCGGCCTGGGCACCTCCACTCCACTCAGCCTGGGCACATTCACTCCACTCAGCCTTGGCACTTCCAGTCCCACTCTGCCAGGGAACCCCAACTCCACTCAGCCTGGGCACCTCCACTCCACTCAGCCTGGGCACATTCACTCCACTCAGCCAGGGCACTTCCAATCCCACTCTGCCTGGGAACCTGCACTCCACTCAGCCTGGGCACCTCCACTCCACTCAGCCTGGGTACATTCACTCCACTCAGCCTGGGCACTTCCAGTCCCACTCTGCCAGGGACCCCCAACTCCACTCAGCCTGGGCACCTCCACTCCACTCAGCCTGGGCACATTCACTCCACTCAGCCTGGGCACTTCCAGTCCCACTCTGCATGGGAACCTGCACTCCACTCGGCCTGGGCACCTCCACTCCACTCAGCCTGGCCACATTCACTCCACTCAGCCAGGGCACATTCACTCCACTCAGCCTGGGCACTTCCAGTCCCACTCTGCCCAGGAACTTCCACTCCCACTCTGACTGGGAACCTCCGCTACTCCTCTCCACACCCGGCTCTCCACCCGACTCGCGGGGGCCCACTCTTAAGCCCTCCCGCCGCAAGTTATAGGCCCTTTGCCCGGGCGGAAAGTGAACCGCGGAACTGTGTCCCGCCCTCAATTCTCGTCCGATCGGAACGCGGTTTGGACCCGTTCTCCTGGGCGGCCTCGCAGCCCCTCCAAACCCCGTTAGTTAGCTCCAAGGGGCCGCCCCGAGCACGGGGAGGTGTGACACTTGACGCTTTGGCGCAACGGTGACCGCGCCACGAGCCAAAAAGTGCCCCCCTCTCTCCGCGCCCATTCAAGGCAATGGGGAAACGCACGTTTCGGGCTCCGGCGGCTGGGCACATTCACTCCACTCTGTCTAGGCACATTGACTCCCATTCAGCCTGGGCACATTCACTCCTCTCCGCCTGGGCACTTCCAGTCCCACTCTGTCTGGGAACCTGCACTCCACTCGGCCTGGGCACCTCCACTCCACTCAGCCTGGGCACATTCACTCCACTCAGCCTTGGCACTTCCAGTCCCACTCTGCCAGGGAACCCCAACTCCACTCAGCCTGGGCACCTCCACTCCACTCAGCCTGGGCACATTCACTCCACTCAGCCAGGGCACTTCCAATCCCACTCTGCCTGGGAACCTGCACTCCACTCAGCCTGGGCACCTCCACTCCACTCAGCCTGGGTACATTCACTCCACTCAGCCTGGGCACTTCCAGTCCCACTCTGCCAGGGACCCCCAACTCCACTCAGCCTGGGCACCTCCACTCCACTCAGCCTGGGCACATTCACTCCACTCAGCCTGGGCACTTCCAGTCCCACTCTGCCTGGGAACCTGCACTCCACTCGGCCTGGGCACCTCCACTCCACTCAGCCTGGCCACATTCACTCCACTCAGCCAGGGCACATTCACTCCACTCAGCCTGGGCACTTCCAGTCCCACTCTGCCCAGGAACCTACACTCCCACTCTGACTGGGAACCTCCGCTACTCCTCTCCACACCCGGCTCTCAACCCGACTCGCGGGGGCCCACTCTTAAGCCCTCCCGCCGCAAGTTATAGGCCCTTTGCCCGGGCGGAAAGTGAACCGCGGAACTGTGTCCCGCCCTCAATTCTCGTCCGATCGGAACGCGGTTTGGACCCGTTCTCCTGGGCGGCCTCGCAGCCCCTCCAGACCCAGCTAGTTAGCTCCAAGGGGCCGCCCCGAGCACGGGGAGTTGTGACACTTGACGCTTTGGCGCAACGGTGCCCGCGCCACGAGCCAAAAAGCGCCCCCCTCTCTCCGCGCCCATTCAAGGCAATGGGGAAACGCACGTTTCGGGCTCCGGCGGCCGGGCACATTCACTCCACTCTGTCTAGGCACATTGACTCCCATTCAGCCTGGGCACATTCACTCCACTCCGCCAGGGCACTTCCAGTCCCACTCTGCCTGGGAACCTGCACTCCACTCGGCCTGGGCACCTCCACTCCAGTCAGCCTTGGCACATTCACTCCACTCAGCCTGGGCACTTCCAATCCCACTCTGCCTGGGAACCTGCACTCCACTCAGCCTGGGCACCTCCACTCAGCCTGGGCACCTCCACTCCATTCAGCCTGGGCACATTCACTCCACTCAGCCTGGGCACTTTCAGTCACACTCTGCCTGGGAACCTGCACTCCACTCGGCCTGGGCATCTCCACTCCACTCAGCCTGGGCACATTCACTCCACTCAGCCTTGGCACTTCCAGTCCCACTCTGCCAGGGAACCCCAACTCCACTCAGCCTGGGCACCTCCACTCCACTCAGCCTGGGCACATTCACTCCACTCAGCCTGGGCACTTCCAGTCCCACTCTGCCTGGGAACCTGCACTCCACTCGGCCTGGGCACCTCCACTCCACTCAGCCTGGGCACATTCACTCCACTCAGCCTGGGCACTTCCAATCCCACTCTGCCTTGGTGCCTGCACTCCACTCAGCCTGGGCACCTCCACTCCACTCAGCCTAGCCACATTCACTCCACTCAGCCAGGGCACATTCACTCCACTCAGCCTGGGCACTTCCAGTCCCACTCTGCCCAGGAACCTCCACTCCCACTCTGATTGGGAACCTCCGCTACTCCTCTCCACACCCGGCTCTCCACCCGACTCGCGGGGGCCCACTCTTAAGCCCTCCCGCCGCAAGTTATAGGCCCTTCTCCCGGGCGGAAAGTGAACCGCGGAACTGTGTCCCGCCCTCAATTCTTGTCCGATCGGAACGCGGTTTGGACCCGTTCTCCTGGGCGGCCTCGCAGCCCCTCCAGACCCAGCTAGTTAGCTCCAAGGGGCCGCCCCGAGCACGGGGAGGTGTGACACTTGACGCTTTGGCGCAACGGTGCCCACGCCACGAGCCAAAAAGCGCCCCCCTCTCTCCGCGCCCATTCAAGGCAATGGGGAAACGCACGTTTCGGGCTCCAGCGGCCGGGCACATTCACTCCACTCTGTCTAGGCACATTGACTCCCATTCAGCCTGGGCACATTCACTCCACTCCGCCTGGGCACTTCCAGTCCCACTCTGCCTGGGAACCTGCACTCCACTCGGCCTGGGCACCTCCACTCCACTCAGCCTGGGCACATTCACTCCACTCAGCCTGGGAACTTCCAATCCCACTCTGCCAGGGAACCTGCACTCCTCTCAGCCTGGGCACCTGCACTCCACTCAGCCTGGGTACATTACTCCACTCAGCCTGGGCACTTCCAATCCCACTCTGCCTGGGAACCAGCACTCCACTCAGCCTGGGCACCTCCACTCCAGTCAGCCTGGGCACATTCACTCCACTCAGCCTTGGCACTTCCAGTCCCACTCTGCCAGGGAACCCCAACTCCACTCAGCCTGGGCACCTCCACTCCACTCAGCCTGGGCACATTCACTCCACTCAGCCTGGGCACTTCCAGTCCCACTCTGCCTGGGAACCTGCACTCCACTCAGCCTGGGCACCTCCAATCCACTCAGCCTGGGCACATTCTCTCCAGTCAGCCTGGGCACATTCACTCCACTCAGCCTGGGCACATTCACTCCACTCAGCCTGGGCACATTCACTCCACTCAGCCAGGGCACATTCACTCCACTCAGCCTGGGCACTTCCAGTCCCACTCTGCCCAGGAACCTCCACTCCTACTCTGACTGGGAACCTCCGCTACTCCTCTCCACACCCGGCTCTCCACCCGACTCGCGGGGGCCCACTCTTAAGCCCTCCCGCCGCAAGTTATAGGCCCTTTGCCAGGGCGGAAAGTGAACCGCGGAACTGTGTCCCACCCTCAATTCTCGTCCGATCGGAACGCGGTTTGGACCCGTTCTCCTGGGCGGCCTCGCAGCCCCTCCAGACCCAGCTAGTTAGCTCCAAGGGGCCGCCCCGAGCACGGGGAGGTGTGACACTTGACGCTTTGGCGCAACGGTGCCCGCGCCACGAGCCAAAAAGCGCCCCCCTCTCTCCGCGCCCATTCAAGGCAATGGGGAAACGCACGTTTCGGGCTCCGGCGGCTGGGCACATTCACTCCACTCTGTCTAGGCACATTGACTCCCATTCAGCCTGGGCACATTCACTCCACTCCGCCTGGGCACTTCCAGTCCCACTCTGTCTGGGAACCTGCACTCCATTCGGCCTGGGCACCTCCACTCCACTCAGCCTGGGCACATTCACTCCACTCAGCCTTGGCACTTCCAGTCCCACTCTGCCAGGGAACCCCAACTCCACTCAGCCTGGGCACCTCCACTCCACTCAGCCTGGGCACATTCACTCCACTCAGCCAGGGCACTTCCAATCCCACTCTGCCTGGGAACCTGCACTCCACTCAGCCTGGGCACCTCCACTCCACTCAGCCTGGGTACATTCACTCCACTCAGCCTGGGCACTTCCAGTCCCACTCTGCCAGGGACCCCCAACTCCACTCAGCCTGGGCACCTCCACTCCACTCAGCCTGGGCACATTCACTCCACTCAGCCTGGGCACTTCCAGTCCCACTCTGCATGGGAACCTGCACTCCACTCGGCCTGGGCACCTCCACTCCACTCAGCCTGGCCACATTCACTCCACTCAGCCAGGGCACATTCACTCCACTCAGCCTGGGCACTTCCAGTCCCACTCTGCCCAGGAACTTCCACTCCCACTCTGACTGGGAACCTCCGCTACTCCTCTCCACACCCGGCTCTCCACCCGACTCGCGGGGGCCCACTCTTAAGCCCTCCCGCCGCAAGTTATAGGCCCTTTGCCCGGGCGGAAAGTGAACCGCGGAACTGTGTCCCGCCCTCAATTCTCGTCCGATCGGAACGCGGTTTGGACCCGTTCTCCTGGGCGGCCTCGCAGCCCCTCCAAACCCCGTTAGTTAGCTCCAAGGGGCCGCCCCGAGCACGGGGAGGTGTGACACTTGACGCTTTGGCGCAACGGTGACCGCGCCACGAGCCAAAAAGTGCCCCCCTCTCTCCGCGCCCATTCAAGGCAATGGGGAAACGCACGTTTCGGGCTCCGGCGGCTGGGCACATTCACTCCACTCTGTCTAGGCACATTGACTCCCATTCAGCCTGGGCACATTCACTCCTCTCCGCCTGGGCACTTCCAGTCCCACTCTGTCTGGGAACCTGCACTCCACTCGGCCTGGGCACCTCCACTCCACTCAGCCTGGGCACATTCACTCCACTCAGCCTTGGCACTTCCAGTCCCACTCTGCCAGGGAACCCCAACTCCACTCAGCCTGGGCACCTCCACTCCACTCAGCCTGGGCACATTCACTCCACTCAGCCAGGGCACTTCCAATCCCACTCTGCCTGGGAACCTGCACTCCACTCAGCCTGGGCACCTCCACTCCACTCAGCCTGGGTACATTCACTCCACTCAGCCTGGGCACTTCCAGTCCCACTCTGCCAGGGACCCCCAACTCCACTCAGCCTTGGCACCTCCACTCCACTCAGCCTGGGCACATTCACTCCACTCAGCCTGGGCACTTCCAGTCCCACTCTGCCTGGGAACCTGCACTCCACTCGGCCTGGGCACCTCCACTCCACTCAGCCTGGCCACATTCACTCCACTCAGCCAGGGCACATTCACTCCACTCAGCCTGGGCACTTCCAGTCCCACTCTGCCCAGGAACTTCCACTCCCACTCTGACTGGGAACCTTCGCTACTCCTCTCCCCACCCGGCTCTCCACCCGACTCGCGGGGGCCCACTCTTAAGCCCTCCCGCCGCAAGTTATAGGCCCTTTGCCCGGGCGGAAAGTGAACCGCGGAACTGTGTCCCGCCCTCAATTCTCGTCCGATCGGAACGCGGTTTGGACCCGTTCTCCTGGGCGGCCTCGCAGCCCCTCCAAACCCCGTTAGTTAGCTCCAAGGGGCCGCCCCGAGCACGGGGAGGTGTGACACTTGACGCTTTGGCGCAACGGTGACCGCGCCACGAGCCAAAAAGTGCCCCCCTCTCTCCGCGCCCATTCAAGGCAATGGGGAAACGCACGTTTCGGGCTCCGGCGGCCGGGCACATTCACTCCACTCTGTCTAGGCACATTGAATCCCATTCAGCCTGGGCACATTCACTCCACTCCGCCTGGGCACTTCCAGTCCCACTCTGCCTGGGAACCTGCACTCCACTCGGCCTGGGCACCTCCACTCCACTCAGCCTGGGCACATTCACTCCACTCAGCCTGGGCACTTCCAATCCCACTCTGCCTGGGAACCTGCACTCCACTCAGCCTGGGCACCTGCACTCCACTCAGCCTGGGTACATTACTCCACTCAGCCTGGGCACTTCCAATCCCACTCTGCCTGGGAACCTGCACTCCACTCAGCCTGGGCACCTCCACTCCACTCAGCCTGGGCACATTCACTCCACTCAGCGTTGGCACTTCCAGTCCCACTCTGCCAGGGAACCCCAACTCCACTCAGCCTGGGCACCTCCACTCCACTCAGCCTGGGCACATTCACTCCACTCACCGTTGGCACTTCCAGTCCCACTCTGCCAGGGAACCCCAACTCTACTCAGCCTGGGCACCTCCACTCCACTCAGCCTGGGCACATTCACTCCACTCAGCCTGGGCACTTCCAATCCCACTCTGCCTGGGAACCTGCACTCGACTCAGCCTGGGCCCCTCCACTCCACTCAGCCTGGGTACATTCACTCCACTCAGCCTGGGCACTTCCAATCCCACTCTGCCTGGGAACCTGCACTCCACTCAGCCTGGGCACCTCCACTCAGCCTGGGCACCTCCACTCCATTCAGCCTGGGCACATTCACTCCACTCAGCCTGGGCACTTCCAGTCCCACTCTGCTGGGAACCTGCACTCCACTCAGCCTGGGCACATTCACTCCACTCAGCCTTGGCACTTCCAGTCCCACTCTGCCAGGGAACCCCAACTCCACTCAGCCTGGGCACCTCCACTCCACTCAGCCTGGGCACATTCACTCCACTCAGCCAGGGCACTTCCAATCCCACTCTGCCTGGGAACCTGCACTCCACTCAGCCTGGGCACCTCCACTCCACTCAGCCTGGGTACATTCACTCCACTCAGCCTGGGCACTTCCAGTCCCACTCTGCCAGGGACCCCCAACTCCACTCAGCCTGGGCACCTCCACTCCACTCAGCCTGGGCACATTCACTCCACTCAGCCTGGGCACTTCCAGTCCCACTCTGCCTGGGAACCTGCACTCCACTCGGCCTGGGCACCTCCACTCCATTCAGCCTGGCCACATTCACTCCACTCAGCCAGGGCACATTCACTCCACTCAGCCTGGGCACTTCCAGTCCCACTCTGCCCAGGAACTTCCACTCCCACTCTGACTGGGAACCTCCGCTACTCCTCTCCACACCCGGCTCTCCACCCGACTCGCGGGGGCCCACTCTTAAGCCCTCCCGCCGCAAGTTATAGGCCCTTTGCCCGGGCGGAAAGTGAACCGCGGAACTGTGTCCCGCCCTCAATTCTCGTCCGATCGGAACGCGGTTTGGACCCGTTCTCCTGGGCGGCCTCGCAGCCCCTCCAAACCCCGTTAGTTAGCTCCAAGGGGCCGCCCCGAGCACGGGGAGGTGTGACACTTGACGCTTTGGCGCAACGGTGACCGCGCCACGAGCCAAAAAGTGCCCCCCTCTCTCCGCGCCCATTCAAGGCAATGGGGAAACGCACGTTTCGGGCTCCGGCGGCCGGGCACATTCACTCCACTCTGTCTAGGCACATTGAATCCCATTCAGCCTGGGCACATTCACTCCACTCCGCCTGGGCACTTCCAGTCCCACTCTGCCTGGGAACCTGCACTCCACTCGGCCTGGGCACCTCCACTCCACTCAGCCTGGGCACATTCACTCCACTCAGCCTGGGCACTTCCAATCCCACTCTGCCTGGGAACCTGCACTCCACTCAGCCTGGGCACCTGCACTCCACTCAGCCTGGGTACATTACTCCACTCAGCCTGGGCACTTCCAATCCCACTCTGCCTGGGAACCTGCACTCCACTCAGCCTGGGCACCTCCACTCCACTCAGCCTGGGCACATTCACTCCACTCAGCGTTGGCACTTCCAGTCCCACTCTGCCAGGGAACCCCAACTCCACTCAGCCTGGGCACCTCCACTCCACTCAGCCTGGGCACATTCACTCCACTCACCGTTGGCACTTCCAGTCCCACTCTGCCAGGGAACCCCAACTCTACTCAGCCTGGGCACCTCCACTCCACTCAGCCTGGGCACATTCACTCCACTCAGCCTGGGCACTTCCAATCCCACTCTGCCTGGGAACCTGCACTCGACTCAGCCTGGGCCCCTCCACTCCACTCAGCCTGGGTACATTCACTCCACTCAGCCTGGGCACTTCCAATCCCACTCTGCCTGGGAACCTGCACTCCACTCAGCCTGGGCACCTCCACTCAGCCTGGGCACCTCCACTCCATTCAGCCTGGGCACATTCACTCCACTCAGCCTGGGCACTTCCAGTCCCACTCTGCTGGGAACCTGCACTCCACTCAGCCTGGGCACCTCCACTCCACTCAGCCTGGGTACCTTCACTCCACTCAGCCTTGGCACTTCCAGTCCCACTCTGCCAGGGAACCCCAACTCCACTCAGCCTGGGCACTTCCAATCCCACTCTGCCTTGGTGCCTGCACTCCACTCAGCCTGGGCACCTCCACTCCACTCAGCCTAGCCACATTCACTCCACTCAGCCAGGGCACATTCACTCCACTCAGCCTGGGCACTTCCAGTCCCACTCTGCCCAGGAACCTCCACTCCCACTCTGACTGGGAACCTCCGCTACTCCTCTCCACACCCGGCTCTCCACCCGACTCGCGGGGGCCCACTCTTAAGCCCTCCCGCCGCAAGTTATAGGCCCTTTGCCCGGGCGGAAAGTGAACCGCGGAACTGTGTCCCGCCCTCAATTCTTGTCCGATCGGAACGCGGTTTGGACCCGTTCTCCTGGGCGGCCTCGCAGCCCCTCCAGACCCAGCTAGTTAGCTCCAAGGGGCCGCCCCGAGCACGGGGAGGTGTGACACTTGACGCTTTGGCGCAACGGTGCCCACGCCACGAGCAAAAAAGCGCCCCCCTCTCTCCGCGCCCATTCAAGGCAATGGGGAAACGCACGTTTCGGGCTCCGGCGGCCGGGCACATTCACTCCACTCTGTCTAGGCACATTGACTCCCATTCAGCCTGGGCACATTCACTCCACTCCGCCTGGGCACTTCCAATCCCACTCTGCCTGGGAACCTGCACTCCACTCGGCCTGGGCACCTCCACTCCACTCAGCCTGGGCACATTCACTCCACTCAGCCTGGGCACTTCCAATCCCACTCTGCCTGGGAACCTGCACTCCTCTCAGCCTGGGCACCTGCACTCCACTCAGCCTGGGTACATTACTCCACTCACCCTGGGCACTTCCAATCCCACTCTGCCTGGGAACCAGCACTCCACTCAGCCTGGGCACCTCCACTCCACTCAGCCTGGGCACATTCACTCCACTCAGCGTTGGCACTTCCAGTCCCACTCTGCCAGGGAACCCCAACTCCATTCAGCCTGGGCACCTCCACTCAAACAGCCTGGGCACATTCACTCCACTCAGCCTGGGCACTTCCAATCCCACTCTGCCTGGGAACCTGCACTCCACTCAGCCTGGGCACCTCCACTCCATTCAGCCTGGGCACATTCACTCCACTCAGCCTGGGCACTTCCAGTCCCACTCTGCCTGGGAACCTGCACTCCACTCAGCCTGGGCACCTCCACTCCACTCAGCCTGGGCACATTCACTCCACTCTGCCTGGGCACATTCACTCCCATTCAGCCTGGGATCATTCACTCCACTCAGCCTGGGCACATTCACTCCACTCAGCCTGGGCACTTCCAGTCCCACTCTGCCTGGGAACCTGCACTCCACTCAGCCTGGGCACCTCCAATCCACTCAGCCTGGGCACATTCTCTCCACTCAGCCTGGGCACATTCACTCCACTCAGCCTGGGCACATTCACTCCACTCAGCCTGGGCACATTCACTCCACTCAGCCTGGGCACATTCACTCCACTCAGCCTGGGAACATTCACTCCACTAAGCCTGGGCACATTCACTCCACTCAGCCTTGGCACTTCCAGTCCCACTCTGCCAGGGAACCCCAACTCCACTCAGCCTGGGCACCTCCACTCCACTCAGCCTGGGCACATTCACTCCACTCAGCCTGGGCACTTCCAGTCCCACTCTGCCTGGGAACCTGCACTCCATTCAGCCTGGGCACCTCCAATCCACTCAGCCTGGGCACATTCTCTCCAGTCAGCCTGGGCACATTCACTCCACTCAGCCTGGGCACCTCCACTCCACTCAGCCTGGCCACATTCACTCCACTCAGCCAGGGCACATTCACTCCACTCAGCCTGGGCACTTCCAGTCCCACTCTGCCCAGGAACCTCCACTCCCACTCTGACTGGGAACCTCCGCTACTCCTCTCCACACCCGGCTCTCCACCCGACTCACGCGGGCCCACTCTTAAGCCCTCCCGCCGCAAGTAATAGGCCCTTTGCCCGGGCGGAAAGTGAACCGCGGAACTGTGTCCCGCCCTCAATTCTCGTCCGATCGGAACGCGGTTTGGACCCGTTCTCCTGGGCGGCCTCGCAGCCCCTCCAGACCCAGCCTGTTAGCTCCAAGGGGCCGCCCCGAGCACGGGGAGGGGTGACACTTGACGCTTCGGCGCAACGGTGCCCGCGCCACGAGCCAAAAAGCGCCCCCCTCTCTCCGCGCCCATTCAAGGCAATGGGGAAACGCACGTTTCGGGCTCCGGCGGCTGGGCACATTCACTCCACTCTGTCTAGGCACATTGACTCCCATTCAGCCTGGGCACATTCACTCCACTCCGCCTGGGCACTTCCAGTCCCACTCTGCCTGGGAACCTGCACTCCACTCGGCCTGGGCACCTCCACTCCACTCAGCCTGGGCACATTCACTCCACTCAGCCTTGGCACTTCCAGTCCCACTCTGCCAGGGAACCCCAACTCCACTCAGCCTGGGCACCTCCACTCCACTCAGCCTGGGCACATTCACTCCACTCAGCCTGGGCACTTCCAATCCCACTCTGCCTGGGAACCTGCACTCCACTCAGCCTGGGCACCTCCACTCCACTCAGCCTGGGTACATTCACTCCACTCAGCCTGGGCACTTCCAGTCCCACTCTGCCAGGGACCCCCAACTCCACTCAGCCTGGGCACCTCCACTCCACTCAGCCTGGGCACATTCACTCCACTCAGCCTGGGCACTTCCAGTCCCACTCTGCCTGGGAACCTGCACTCCACTCGGCCTGGGCACCTCCACTCCACTCAGCCTGGCCACATTCACTCCACTCAGCCAGGGCACATTCACTCCACTCAGCCTGGGCACATTCACTCCACTCAGCCTTGGCACTTCCAGTCCCACTCTGCCAGGGAACCCCAACTCCACTCAGCCTGGGCACCTCCACTCCACTCAGCCTGGGCACATTCACTCCACTCAGCCTGGGCACTTCCAATCCCACTCTGCCTGGGAACCTGCACTCCACTCAGCCTGGGCACCTCCACTCCACTCAGCCTGGGTACATTCACTCCACTCAGCCTGGGCACTTCCAGTCCCACTCTGCCAGGGACCCCCAACTCCACTCAGCCTGGGCACCTCCACTCCACTCAGCCTGGGCACATTCACTCCACTCAGCCTGGGCACTTCCAGTCCCACTCTGCCTGGGAACCTGCACTCCACTCGGCCTGGGCACCTCCACTCCACTCAGCCTGGCCAGATTCACTCCACTCAGCCAGGGCACATTCACTCCACTCAGCCTGGGCACTTCCAGTCCCACTCTGCCCAGGAACCTCCACTCCCACTCTGACTGGGAACCTCCGCTACTCCTCTCCACACCCGGCTCTCCACCCGACTCGCGGGGGCCCACTCTTAAGCCCTCCCGCCGCAAGTTATAGGCCCTTTGCCCGGGCGGAAAGTGAACCGCGGAACTGTGTCCCGCCCTCAATTCTCGTCCGATCGGAACGCGGTTTGGACCCTTTTCTCCTGGGCGGCCTCGCAGCCCCTCCAAACCCCGTTAGTTAGCTCCAAGGGGCCGCCCCGAGCACGGGGAGGTGTGACACTTGACGCTTTGGCGCAACGGTGACCGCGCCACGAGCCAAAAAGTGCCCCCCTCTCTCCGCGCCCATTCAAGGCAATGGGGAAACGCACGTTTCGGGCTCCGGCGGCCGGGCACATTCACTCCACTCTGTCTAGGCACATTGATTCCCATTCATCCTGGGCACATTCACTCCACTCCGCCTGGGCACTTCCAGTCCCACTCTGCCTGGGAACCTGCACTCCACTCGACCTGGGCACCTCCACTCCACTCAGCCTGGGCACATTCACTCCACTCAGCCTGGAACTTCCAATCCCACTCTGCCTGGGAACCTGCACTCCACTCAGCCTGGGCACCTGCACTCCACTCAGCCTGGGTACATTACTCCACTCAGCCAGGGCACTTCCAATCCCACTCTGCCTGGGAACCTGCACTCCACTCAGCCTGGGCACCTCCACTCCACTCAGCCTGGGCACATTCACTCCACTCAGCGTTGGCACTTCCAGTCCCACTCTGCCAGGGAACCCCAACTCCACTCGGACTGGGCACCTCCACTCCACTCAGCCTGGGCACATTCACTCCACTCACCGTTGGCACTTCCAGTCCCACTCTGCCAGGGAACCCCAACTCTACTCAGCCTGGGCACCTCCACCCAACTCAGCCTGGGCACATTCACTCCACTCAGCCTGGGCACTTCCAATCCCACTCTGCCTGGGAACCTGCACTCGACTCAGCCTGGGCCCCTCCACTCCACTCAGCCTGGGTACATTCACTCCACTCAGCCTGGGCACTTCCAATCCCACTCTGCCTGGGAACCTGCACTCCACTCAGCCTGGGCACCTCCACTCAGCCTGGGCACCTCCACTCCATTCAGCCTGGGCACATTCACTCCACTCAGCCTGGGCACTTCCAGTCCCACTCTGCTGGGAACCTGCACTCCACTCAGCCTGGGCACCTCCACTCCACTCAGCCTGGGTACCTTCACTCCACTCAGCCTTGGCACTTCCAGTCCCACTCTGCCAGGGAACCCCAACTCCACTCTGCCTGGGCACCTCCACTCCACTCAGCCTGGGCACCTCCACTCCACTCAGCCTGGGCACATTCACTCCACTCAGCCTGGGCACTTCCAATCCCACTCTGCCTGGGAACCTGCACTCCACTCAGCCTGGGCACCTCCACTCCACTCAGCCTGGGTACATTCACTCCACTCAGCCTGGGCACTTCCAGTCCCACTCTGCCAGGGACCCCCAACTCCACTCAGCCTGGGCACCTCCACTCCACTCAGCCTGGGCACATTCACTCCACTCAGCCTGGGCACTTCCAGTCCCACTCTGCCTGGGAACCTGCACTCCACTCGGCCTGGGCACCTCCACTCCACTCAGCCTGGCCACATTCACTCCACTCAGCCAGGGCACATTCACTCCACTCAGCCTGGGCACTTCCAGTCCCACTCTGCCCAGGAACCTCAACTCCCACTCTGACTGGGAACCTCCGCTACTCCTCTCCACACCCGGCTCTCCACCCGACTCGCGGGGGCCCACTCTTAAGCCCTCCCGCCGCAAGTTATAGGCCCTTTGCCCGGGCGGAAAGTGAACCGCGGAACTGTGTCCCGCCCTCAATTCTCGTCCGATCGGAACGCGGTTTGGACCCGTTCTCCTGGGCGGCCTCGCAGCCCCTCCAAACCCCGTTAGTTAGCTCCAAGGGGCCGCCCCGAGCACGGGGAGGTGTGACACTTGACGCTTTGGCGCAACGGTGACCGCGCCACGAGCCAAAAAGTGCCCCCCTCTCTCCGCGCCCATTCAAGGCAATGGGGAAACGCACGTTTCGGGCTCCGGCGGCCGGGCACATTCACTCCACTCTGTCTAGGCACATTGAATCCCATTCAGCCTGGGCATATTCACTCCACTCCGCCTGGGCACTTCCAGTCCCACTCTGCCTGGGAACCTGCACTCCACTCGGCCTGGGCACCTCCACTCCACTCAGCCTGGGCACATTCACTCCACTCAGCCTGGGCACTTCCAATCCCACTCTGCCTGGGAACCTGCACTCCACTCAGCCTGGGCACATGCACTCCACTCAGCCTGGGTACATTACTCCACTCAGCCTGGGCACTTCCAGTCCCACTCTGCCAGGGAACCCCAACTCCACTCGGACTGGGCACCTCCACTCCACTCAGCCTGGGCACATTCACTCCACTCACCGTTGGCACTTCCAGTCCCACTCTGCCAGGGAACCCCAACTCTACTCAGCCTGGGCACCTCCACCCAACTCAGCCTGGGCACATTCACTCCACTCAGCCTGGGCACTTCCAATCCCACTCTGCCTGGGAACCTGCACTCGACTCAGCCTGGGCCCCTCCACTCCACTCAGCCTGGGTACATTCACTCCACTCAGCCTGGGCACTTCCAATCCCACTCTGCCTGGGAACCTGCACTCCACTCAGCCTGGGCACCTCCACTCAGCCTGGGCACCTCCACTCCATTCAGCCTGGGCACATTCACTCCACTCAGCCTGGGCACTTCCAGTCCCACTCTGCTGGGAACCTGCACTCCACTCAGCCTGGGCACCTCCACTCCACTCAGCCTGGGTACCTTCACTCCACTCAGCCTTGGCACTTCCAGTCCCACTCTGCCAGGGAACCCCAACTCCACTCTGCCTGGGCACCTCCACTCCACTCAGCCTGGGCACCTCCACTCCACTCAGCCTGGGCACATTCACTCCACTCAGCCTGGGCACTTCCAATCCCACTCTGCCTGGGAACCTGCACTCCACTCAGCCTGGGCACCTCCACTCCACTCAGCCTGGGTACATTCACTCCACTCAGCCTGGGCACTTCCAGTCCCACTCTGCCAGGGACCCCCAACTCCACTCAGCCTGGGCACCTCCACTCCACTCAGCCTGGGCACATTCACTCCACTCAGCCTGGGCACTTCCAGTCCCACTCTGCCTGGGAACCTGCACTCCACTCGGCCTGGGCACCTCCACTCCACTCAGCCTGGCCACATTCACTCCACTCAGCCAGGGCACATTCACTCCACTCAGCCTGGGCACTTCCAGTCCCACTCTGCCCAGGAACCTCCACTCCCACTCTGACTGGGAACCTCCGCTACTCCTCTCCACACCCGACTCTCCACCCGACTCGCGGGGGCCCACTCTTAAGCCCTCCCGCCGCAAGTTATAGGCCCTTTGCCCGGGCGGAAAGTGAACCGCGGAACTGTGTCCCGCCCTCAATTCTCGTCCGATCGGAACGCGGTTTGGACCCGTTCTCCTGGGCGGCCTCGCAGCCCCTCCAAACCCCGTTAGTTAGCTCCAAGGGGCCGCCCCGAGCACGGGGAGGTGTGACACTTGACGCTTTGGCGCAACGGTGACCGCGCCACGAGCCAAAAAGTGCCCCCCTCTCTCCGCGCCCATTCAAGGCAATGGGGAAACGCACGTTTCGGGCTCCGGCGGCCGGGCACATTCACTCCACTCTGTCTAGGCACATTGAATCCCATTCAGCCTGGGCATATTCACTCCACTCCGCCTGGGCACTTCCAGTCCCACTCTGCCTGGGAACCTGCACTCCACTCGGCCTGGGCACCTCCACTCCACTCAGCCTGGGCACATTCACTCCACTCAGCCTGGGCACTTCCAATCCCACTCTGCCTGGGAACCTGCACTCCACTCAGCCTGGGCACCTGCACTCCACTCAGCCTGGGTACATTACTCCACTCAGCCTGGGCACTTCCAATCCCACTCTGCCTGGGAACCTGCACTCCACTCAGCCTGGGCACCTCCACTCCACTCAGCCTGGGCACATTCACTCCACTCAGCGTTGGCACTTCCAGTCCCACTCTGCCAGGGAACCCCAACTCCACTCGGCCTGGGCACCTCCACTCCACTCAGCCTGGGCACATTCACTCCACTCACCGTTGGCACTTCCAGTCCCACTCTGCCAGGGAACCCCAACTCTACTCAGCCTGGGCACCTCCACTCCACTCAGCCTGGGCACATTCACTCCACTCAGCCTGGGCACTTCCAATCCCACTCTGCCTGGGAACCTGCACTCGACTCTGCCTGGGCCCCTCCACTCCACTCAGCCTGGGTACATTCACTCCACTAAGCCTGGGCACTTCCAATCCCACTCTGCCTGGGAACCTGCACTCCACTCAGCCTGGGCACCTCCACTCCATTCAGCCTGGGCACATTCACTCCACTCAGCCTGGGCACTTCCAGTCCCACTCTGCTGGGAACCTGCACTCCACTCAGCCTGGGCACCTCCACTCCACTCAGCCTGGGTACCTTCACTCCACTCAGCCTTGGCACTTCCAGTCCCACTCTGCCAGGGAACCCCAACTCCACTCAGCCTGGGCACCTCCACTCCACTCAGCCTGGGCACATTCACTCCACTCAGCCTGGGCACTTTCAGTCCCACTCTGCCTGGGAACCTGCACTCCACTCGGCCTGGGCACCTCCACTCCACTCAGCCTGGGCACATTCACTCCACTCAGACTTGGCACTTCCAGTCCCACTCTGCCAGGGAACCCCAACTCCACTCAGCCTGGGCACATTCACTCCACTCAGCCTGGGCACTTCCAGTCCCACTCTGCCTGGGAACCTGCACTCCACTCGGCCTGGGCACCTCCACTCCACTCAGCCTGGGCACATTCACTCCACTCAGCCTGGGCACTTCCAATCCCACTCTGCCTGGGTGCCTGCACTCTACTCAGCCTGGGCACCTCCACTCCACTCAGCCTGGGCACATTCACTCCACTCAGCCAGGGCACATTCACTCCACTCAGCCTGGGCACTTCCAGTCGAACTCTGCCCAGGAACCTCCACTCCCACTCTGACTGGGAACCTCCGCTACTCCTCTCCAAACCCGGCTCTCCACCCGACTCGCGGGGGCCCACTCTTAAGCCCTCCCGTCGCAAGTTATAGGCCCTTTGCCCGGGCGGAAAGTGAACCGCGCAACTGTGTCCCGCCCTCAATTCTCGTCCGATCGGAACGCGGTTTGGACCCGTTCTCCTGGGCGGCCTCGCAGCCCCTCCAGACCCAGCCAGTTAGCTCAAAGGGGTTGCCCCGAGCACGGGGAGGTGTGACACTTGACGCTTTGGCGCAACGGTGCCTGCGCCACTAGCCAAAAAGCGCCCCCCTCTCTCCGCGCCCATTCAAGGCAATGGGGAAACGCACGTTTCGGGCTCCGGCGGCCGGGCACATTCACTCCACTCTGTCTAGGCACATTAACTCCCATTCAGCCTGGGCACATTCACTCCACTCCGCCTGGGCACTTCCAGTCCCACTCTGCCTGGGAACCTGCACTCCACTCGGCCTGGGCACCTCCACTCCAGTCAGCCATGGCACATTCACTCCACTCAGCCTGGGCACTTCCAATCCCACTCTGCCAGGGAACCTGCACTCCACTCAGCCTGGGCACATGCAATCCACTCAGCCTGGGGACATTCACTCCACTCAGCCTGGGAACTTCCAATCCCACTCTGCCTGGGAACCAGCACTCCACTCAGCCTGGGCACCTCCACTCCACTCAGCCTGGGTACTTCCAATCCCACTCTGCTGGGAACCTGCACTCCACTCAGCCTGGGAACCTCCACTCCACGCAGCCTGGGCACATTCACTCCACTCAGCCAGGGCACTTCCAGTCCCTCTCTGCCTGGGAACCCCAACTCCACTCAGCCTGGGCACCTCCACTCCACTCAGCCTGGGCACATTCACTCCACTCTGTCTAGGCACATTGACTCCCATTCAGCCTGGGAACATTCACTCCACTAAGCCTGGGCACATTCACTCCACTCAGCCTGGGCACTTCCAGTCCCACTCTGCCTGGGAACCTGCACTCCACTCAGCCTGGGCACCTCCAATCCACTCAGCCTGGGCACATTCACTCCAGTCAGCCTGGGCACATTCACTCCACTCAGCCTGGGCACATTCACTCCACTCAGCCTGGGCACATTCACTCCACTCAGCCAGGGCACATTCACTCCACTCAGCCTGGGCACTTCCAGTCCCACTCTGCCCAGGAACCTCCACTCCCACTCTGACTGGGAACCTCCGCTACTCCTCTCCACAGCCGGCTCTCCACCCGACTCGCGGGGGCCCACTCTTAAGCCCTCCCGCCGCAAGTTATAGGCCCTTTGCCCGGGCGGAAAGTGAACCGCGGAACTGTGTCCCGCCCTCAATTCTCGTCCGATCGGAACGCGGTTTGGACCCGTTCTCCTGGGCGGCCTCGCAGCCCCTCCAGACCCAGCTAGTTAGCTCCAAGGGGCCGCCCCGAGCACGGGGAGGTGTGACACTTGACGCTTTGGCGCAACGGTGCCCGCGCCACGAGCCAAAAAGCGCCCCCCTCTCTCCGCGCCCATTCAAGGCAATGGGGAAACGCACGTTTCGGGCTCCGGCGGCCGGGCACATTCACTCCACTCTGTCTAGGCACATTGACTCCCATTCAGCCTGGGCACATTCACTCCACTCCGCCTGGGCACTTCCAGTCCCACTCTGCCTGGGAACCTGCACTCCACTCGGCCTGGGCACCTCCACTCCACTCAGCCTGGGCACATTCACTCCACTCAGCCTGGGCACTTCCAATCCCACTCTGCCTGGGAACCTGCACTCCACTCAGCCTGGGCATCTCCACTCAGCCTGGGCAGCTCCACTCCACTCAGCCTGGGCACATTCACTCCACTCAGACTTGGCACTTCCAGTCCCACTCTGCCAGGGAACCCCAACTCCACTCAGCCTGGGCACTTCCAGTCGAACTCTGCCCAGGAACCTCCACTCCCACTCTGACTGGGAACCTCCGCTACTCCTCTCCAAACCCGGCTCTCCACCCGACTCGCGGGGGCCCACTCTTAAGCCCTCCCGTCGCAAGTTATAGGCCCTTTGCCCGGGCGGAAAGTGAACCGCGCAACTGTGTCCCGCCCTCAATTCTCGTCCGATCGGAACGCGGTTTGGACCCGTTCTCCTGGGCGGCCTCGCAGCCCCTCCAGACCCAGCCAGTTAGCTCAAAGGGGTTGCCCCGAGCACGGGGCCCATTCAAGGCAATGGGGAAACGCACGTTTCGGGCTCCGGCGGCCGGGCACATTCACTCCACTCTGTCTAGGCACATTGACTCCCATTCAGCCTGGGCACATTCACTCCACTCAGCCAGGGCACTTCCAGTCCCTCTCTGCCTGGGAACCCCAACTCCACTCAGCCTGGGCACCTCCACTCCACTCAGCCTGGGCACATTCACTCCACTCTGTCTAGGCACATTGACTCCCATTCAGCCTGGGAACATTCACTCCACTAAGCCTGGGCACATTCACTCCACTCAGCCTGGGCACTTCCAGTCCCACTCTGCCTGGGAACCTGCACTCCACTCAGCCTGGGCACCTCCAATCCACTCAGCCTGGGCACATTCACTCCAGTCAGCCTGGGCACATTCACTCCACTCAGCCTGGGCACATTCACTCCACTCAGCCTGGGCACATTCACTCCACTCAGCCAGGGCACATTCACTCCACTCAGCCTGGGCACTTCCAGTCCCACTCTGCCCAGGAACCTCCACTCCCACTCTGACTGGGAACCTCCGCTACTCCTCTCCACAGCCGGCTCTCCACCCGACTCGCGGGGGCCCACTCTTAAGCCCTCCCGCCGCAAGTTATAGGCCCTTTGCCCGGGCGGAAAGTGAACCGCGGAACTGTGTCCCGCCCTCAATTCTCGTCCGATCGGAACGCGGTTTGGACCCGTTCTCCTGGGCGGCCTCGCAGCCCCTCCAGACCCAGCTAGTTAGCTCCAAGGGGCCGCCCCGAGCACGGGGAGGTGTGACACTTGACGCTTTGGCGCAACGGTGCCCGCGCCACGAGCCAAAAAGCGCCCCCCTCTCTCCGCGCCCATTCAAGGCAATGGGGAAACGCACGTTTCGGGCTCCGGCGGCCGGGCACATTCACTCCACTCTGTCTAGGCACATTGACTCCCATTCAGCCTGGGCACATTCACTCCACTCCGCCTGGGCACTTCCAGTCCCACTCTGCCTGGGAACCTGCACTCCACTCGGCCTGGGCACCTCCACTCCACTCAGCCTGGGCACATTCACTCCACTCAGCCTGGGCACTTCCAATCCCACTCTGCCTGGGAACCTGCACTCCACTCAGCCTGGGCATCTCCACTCAGCCTGGGCAGCTCCACTCCACTCAGCCTGGGCACATTCACTCCACTCAGCGTTGGCACTTCCAGTCCCACTCTGCCAGGGAACCCCAACTCCACTCAGCCTGGGCACCTCCACTCCACTCAGCCTGGGCACATTCACTCCACTCACCGTTGGCACTTCCAGTTCCACTCTGCCAGGGAACCCCAACTCCATTCAGCCTGGGCACCTCCACTCCACTCAGCCTGGGCACATTCACTCCACTCAGCCTGGGCACTTCCAATCCCACTCTGCCTGGGAACCTGCACTCCACTCAGCCTGGGCACCTCCACTCCATTCAGCCTGGGCACATTCACTCCACTCAGCCTGGGCACATTCACTCCACTCTGCCTGGGCACATTCACTCCACTCAGCCTGGGCACATTCACTCCACTCAGCCTGGGCACTTCCAGTCCCACTCTGCTGGGAGCCTGCACTCCACTCAGCCTGGGAACCTCCACTCCACGCAGCCTGGGCACATTCACTCCACTCAGCCTGGGCACTTCCAGTCCCACTCTGCTTCGGAACCTGCACTCCACTCGGCCTGGGAACCTGCACTCCAATCAGCCTGGGCACATTCACTCCACTCTGCCTGGGCACATTCACTCCACTCAGCCTGGGCACATTCACTCCACTCAGCCTGGGCACATTCACTCCACTCAGCCTGGGCTCATTCAGTCCCACTCAGCCTGGGTACATTCACTCCACTCAGCCTGGGCACCTCCACTCCACTCAGCCTGGGCACATTCACTCCACTCAGCCAGGGCACTTCCAATCCCACTCTGCCTGGGAACCTGCACTCCACTCAGCCTGGGCACCTCCACTCCACTCAGCCTGGGTACATTCACTCCACTCAGCCTGGGCACTTCCAGTCCCACTCTGCCAGGGACCCCCAACTCCACTCAGCCTGGGCACCTCCACTCCACTCAGCCTGGGCACATTCACTCCACTCAGCCTGGGCACTTCCAGTCCCACTCTGCCTGGGAACCTGCACTCCACTCGGCCTGGGCACCTCCACTCCACTCAGCCTGGCCACATTCACTCCACTCAGCCAGGGCACATTCACTCCACTCAGCCTGGGCACTTCCAGTCCCACTCTGCCCAGGAACTTCCACTCCCACTCTGACTGGGAACCTCCGCTACTCCTCTCCACACCCGGCTCTCCACCCGACTCGCGGGGGCCCACTCTTAAGCCCTCCCGCCGCAAGTTATAGGCCCTTTGCCCGGGCGGAAAGTGAACCGCGGAACTGTGTCCCGCCCTCAATTCTCGTCCGATCGGAACGCGGTTTGGACCCGTTCTCCTGGGCGGCCTTGCAGCCCCTCCAAACCCCGTTAGTTAGCTCCAAGGGGCCGCCCCGAGCACGGGGAGGTGTGACACTTGACGCTTTGGCGCAACGGTGACCGCGCCACGAGCCAAAAAGTGCCCCCCTCTCTCCGCGCCCATTCAAGGCAATGGGGAAACGCACGTTTCGGGCTCCGGCGGCCGGGCACATTCACTCCACTCTGTCTAGGCACATTGAATCCCATTCAGCCTGGGCACATTCACTCCACTCCGCCTGGGAACTTCCAGTCCCACTCTGCCTGGGAACCTGCACTCCACTCGGCCTGGGCACCTCCACTCCACTCAGCCTGGGCACATTCACTCCACTCAGCCTGGGCACTTCCAATCCCACTCTGCCTGGGAACCTGCACTCCACTCAGCCTGGGCACCTGCACTCCACTCAGCCTGGGTACATTACTCCACTCAGCCTGGGCACTTCCAATCCCACTCTGCCTGGGAACCTGCACTCCACTCAGCCTGGGCACCTCCACTCCACTCAGCCTGGGCACATTCACTCCACTCAGCGTTGGCACTTCCAGTCCCACTCTGCCAGGGAACCCCAACTCCACTCAGCCTGGGCACCTCCACTCCACTCAGCCTGGGCACATTCACTCCACTCACCGTTGGCACTTCCAGTCCCACTCTGCCAGGGAACCCCAACTCTACTCAGCCTGGGCACCTCCACTCCACTCAGCCTGGGCACATTCACTCCACTCAGCCTGGGCACTTCCAATCCCACTCTGCCTGGGAACCTGCACTCGACTCAGCCTGGGCCCCTCCACTCCACTCAGCCTGCGTACATTCACTCCACTCAGCCTGGGCACTTCCAATCCCACTCTGCCTGGGAACCTGCACTCCACTCAGCCTGGGCACCTCCACTCAGCCTGGGCACCTCCACTCCATTCAGCCTGGGCACATTCACTCCACTCAGCCTGGGCACTTCCAGTCCCACTCTGCTGGGAACCTGCACTCCACTCAGCCTGGGCACCTCCACTCCACTCAGCCTGGGTACCTTCACTCCACTCAGCCATGGCACTTCCAGTCCCACTCTGCCAGGGAACCCCAACTCCACTCAGCCTGGGCACCTCCACTCCACTCAGCCTGGGCACATTCACTCCACTCAGCCTGGGCACTTTCAGTCCCACTCTGCCTGGGAACCTGCACTCCACTCGGCCTGGGCACCTCCACTCCACTCAGCCTGGGCACATTCACTCCACTCAGCCTTGGCACTTCCAGTCCCACTCTGCCAGGGAACCCCAACTCCACTCAGCCTGGGCACCTCCACTCCACTCAGCCTGGGCACATTCACTCCACTCAGCCTGGGCACTTCCAGTCCCACTCTGCCTGGGAACCTGCACTCCACTCGGCCTGGGCACCTCCACTCCACTCAGCCTGGGCACATTCACTCCACTCAGCCTGGGCACTTCCAATCCCACTCTGCCTGGGTGCCTGCACTCTACTCAGCCTGGGCACCTCCACTCCACTCAGCCTGGGCACATTCACTCCACTCAGCCAGGGCACATTCACTCCACTCAGCCTGGGCACTTCCAGTCCCACTCTGCCCAGGAACCTCCACTCCCACTCTGACTGGGAACCTCCGCTACTCCTCTCCAAACCCGGCTCTCCACCCGACTCGCGGGGGCCCACTCTTAAGCCCTCCCGCCGCAAGTTATAGGCCCTTTGCCCGGGCGGAAAGTGAACCGCGGAACTGTGTCCCGTCCTCAATTCTCGTCCGATCGGAACGCGGTTTGGACCCGTTCTCCTGGGCGGCCTCGCAGCCCCTCCAGACCCAGCCAGTTAGCTCCAAGGGGCCGCCCCGAGCACGGGGAGGTGTGACACTTGACGCTTTGGCGCAACGGTGCCCGCGCCACGAGCCAATAAGCGCCCCCCTCTCTCCGCGCCCATTCAAGGCAATGGGGAAACGCACGTTTCGGGCTCCGGCGGCTGGGCACATTCACTCCACTCTGTCTAGGCACATTGACTCCCATTCAGCCTGGGCACATTCACTCCACTCCGCCTGGGCACTTCCAGTCCCACTCTGCCTGGGAACCTGCACTCCACTCGGCCTGGGCACCTCCACTCCACTCAGCCTGGGCACATTCACTCCACTCAGCCTTGGCACTTCCAGTCCCACTCTGCCAGGGAACCCCAACTCCACTCAGCCTGGGCACCTCCACTCCACTCAGCCTGGGCACATTCACTCCACTCAGCCTGGGCACTTCCAGTCCCACTCTGCCTGGGAACCTCCACTCCACTCAGCCTGGGCACCTCCAATCCACTCAGCCTGCGCACATTCTCTCCAGTCAGCCTGGGCACATTCACTCCACTCAGCCTGGGCACATTCACTCCACTCAGCCAGGGCACATTCACTCCACTCAGCCTGGGCACTTCCAGTCCCACTCTGCCCAGGAACCTCCACTCCCACTCTGACTGGGAACCTCCGCAACTCCTCTCCACACCCGGCTCTCCACCCGACTCGCGGGGGCCCACTCTTAAGCCCTCCCGCCGCAAGTTATAGGCCCTTTGCCCGGGCGGAAAGTGAACCGCGGAACTGTGTCCCGCCCTCAATTCTCGTCCGATCGGAACGCGGTTTGGACCCGTTCTCCTGGGCGGCCTCGCAGCCCCTCCAGACCCAGCCAGTTAGCTCCAAGGGGCCGCCCCGAGCACGGGGAGGTGTGACACTTGACGCTTTGGCGCAACGGTGCCCGCGCCACGAGCCAAAAAGCGCCCCCCTCTCTCCGCGCCCATTCAAGGCAATGGGGAAACGCACGTTTCGGGCTCCGGCGGCCGGGCACATTCACTCCACTCTGTCTAGGCACATTGACTCCCATTCAGCCTGGGCACATTCACTCCACTCCGCCTGGGCACTTCCAGTCCCACTCTGCCTGGGAACCTGCACTCCACTCGGCCTGGGCACCTCCACTCCACTCAGCCTGGGCACATTCACTCCACTCAGCCTTGGCACTTCCAGTCCCACTCTGCCAGGGAACCCCAACTCCACTCAGCCTGGGCACCTCCACTCCACTCAGCCTGGGCACATTCACTCCACTCAGCCTGGGCACTTCCAGTCCCACTCTGCCTGGGAACCTGCACTCCACTCAGCCTGGGCACCTCCAATCCACTCAGCCTGGGCACATTCTCTCCAGTCAGCCTGGGCACATTCACTCCACTCAGCCTGGGCACCTCCACTCCACTCAGCCTGGCCACATTCACTCCACTCAGCCAGGGCACATTCACTCCACTCAGCCTGGGCACTTCCAGTCCCACTCTGCCCAGGAACCTCCACTCCCACTCTGACTGGGAACCTCCGCTACTCCTCTCCACACCCGGCTCTCCACCCGACTCACGGGGGCCCACTCTTAATTCCTCCCGCCGCAAGTAATAGGCCCTTTGCCCGGGCGGAAAGTGAACCGCGGAACTGTGTCCCGCCCTCAATTCTCGTCCGATCGGAACGCGGTTTGGACCCGTTCTCCTGGGCGGCCTCGCAGCCCCTCCAGACCCAGCCAGTTAGCTCCAAGGGGCCGCCCCGAGCACGGGGAGGGGTGACACTTGACGCTTCGGCGCAACGGTGCCCGCGCCACGAGCCAAAAAGCGCCCCCCTCTCTCCGCGCCCATTCAAGGCAATGGGGAAACGCACGTTTCGGGCTCCCGCGGCTGGGCACATTCACTCCACTCTGTCTAGGCACATTAACTCCCATTCAGCCTGGGCACATTCACTCCACTCCGCCTGGGCACTTCCAGTCCCACTCTGTCTGGGAACCTGCACTCCACTCGGCCTGGGCACCTCCACTCCACTCAGCCTGGGCACATTCACTCCACTCAGCCTTGGCACTTCCAGTCCCACTCTGCCAGGGAACCCCAACTCCACTCAGCCTGGGCACCTCCACTCCACTCAGCCAGGGCACTTCCAATCCCACTCTGCCAGGGAACCTGCACTCCACTCAGCCTGGGCACTTCCAGTCCCACTCTGCCTGGGAACCTGCACTCCACTCGGCCTGGGCACCTCCACTCCACTCAGCCTGGGCACATTCACTCCACTCAGCCTGGGCACTTCCAATCCCACTCTGCCTTGGTGCCTGCACTCCACTCAGCCTGGGCACCTCCACTCCACTCAGCCTAGCCACATTCACTCCACTCAGCCAGGGCACATTCACTCCACTCAGCCTGGGCACTTCCAGTCCCACTCTGCCCAGGAACCTCCACTCCCACTTTGACTGGGAACCTCCGCTACTCCTCTCCACACCCGGCTCTCCACCCGACTCGCGGGGGCCCACTCTTAAGCCCTCCCGCCGCAAGTTATAGGCCCTTTGCCCGGGCGGAAAGTGAACCGCGGAACTGTGTCCCGCCCTCAATTCTTGTCCGATCGGAACGCGGTTTGGACCCGTTCTCCTGGGCGGCCTCGCAGCCCCTCCAGACCCAGCTAGTTAGCTCCAAGGGGCAGCCCCGAGCACGGGGAGGTGTGACACTTGACGCTTTGGCGCAACGGTGCCCACGCCACGAGCAAAAAAGCGCCCCCCTCTCTCCGCGCCCATTCAAGGCAATGGGGAAACGCACGTTTCGGGCTCCGGCGGCCGGGCACATGCACTCCACTCTGTCTAGGCACATTGACTCCCATTGAGCCTGGGCACATTCACTCCACTCCGCCTGGGCACTTCCAGTCCCACTCTGCCTGGGAACCTGCACTCCACTCGGCCTGGGCACCTCCACTCCACTCAGCCTGGGCACATTCACTCCACTCAGCCTGGGCACTTCCAATCCCACTCTGCCTGGGAACCTGCACTCCTCTCAGCCTGGGCACCTGCACTCCACTCAGCCTGGGTACATTACTCCACTCAGCCTGGGCACTTCCAATCCCACTCTGCCTGGGAACCAGCACTCCACTCAGCCTGGGCACCTCCACTCCACTCAGCCTGGGCACATTCACTCCACTCAGCGTTGGCACTTCCAGTCCCACTCTGCCAGGGAACCCCAACTCCACTCAGCCTGGGCCCCTCCACTCCACTCAGCCTGGGCACATTCACTCCACTCACCGTTGGCACTTCCAGTCCCACTCTGCCAGGGAACCCCAACTCCATTCAGCCTGGGCACCTCCACTCAATCAGCCTGGGCACATTCACTCCACTCAGCCTGGGCACTTCCAATCCCACTCTGCCTGGGAACCTGCACTCCACTCAGCCTGGGCACCTCCACTCCATTCAGCCTGGGCACATTCACTCCACTCAGCCTGGGCACTTCCAGTCCCACTCTGCCTGGGAACCTGCACTCCACTCAGCCTGGGCACCTCCACTCCACTCAGCCTGGGCACATTCACTCCACTCTGCCTGGGCACATTCACTCCCATTCAGCCTGGGATCATTCACTCCACTCAGCCTGGGCACATTCACTCCACTCAGCCTGGGCACTTCCAGTCCCACTCTGCCTGGGAACCTGCACTCCACTCAGCCTGGGCACCTCCAATCCACTCAGCCTGGGCACATTCTCTCCACTCAGCCTGGGCACATTCACTCGACTCAGCCTGGGCACATTCACTCCACTCAGCCTGGGCACCTCCACTCCACTCAGCCTGGGCACATTCACTCCACTCAGCCAGGGCACTTCCAATCCCACTCTGCCTGGGAACCTGCACTCCACTCAGCCTGGGCACCTCCACTCCACTCAGCCTGGGTACATTCACTCCACTCAGCCTGGGCACTTCCAGTCCCACTCTGCCAGGGACCCCCAACTCCACTCAGCCTGGGCACCTCCACTCCACTCAGCCTGGGCACATTCACTCCACTCAGCCTGGGCACTTCCAGTCCCACTCTGCCTGGGAACCTGCACTCCACTCGGCCTGGGCACCTCCACTCCACTCAGCCTGGCCACATTCACTCCACTCAGCCAGGGCACATTCACTCCACTCAGCCTGGGCACTTCCAGTCCCACTCTGCCCAGGAACTTCCACTCCCACTCTGACTGGGAACCTCCGCTACTCCTCTCCACACCCGGCTCTCCACCCGACTCGCGGGGGCCCACTCTTAAGCCCTCCCGCCGCAAGTTATAGGCCCTTTGCCCGGGCGGAAAGTGAACCGCGGAACTGTGTCCCGCCCTCAATTCTCGTCCGATCGGAACGCGGTTTGGACCCGTTCTCCTGGGCGGCCTCGCAGCCCCTCCAAACCCCGTTAGTTAGCTCCAAGGGGCCGCCCCGAGCACGGGGAGGTGTGACACTTGACGCTTTGGCGCAACGGTGACCGCGCCACGAGCCAAAAAGTGCCCCCCTCTCTCCGCGCCCATTCAAGGCAATGGGGAAACGCACGTTTCGGGCTCCGGCGGCCGGGCACATTCACTCCACTCTGTCTAGGCACATTGAATCCCATTCAGCCTGGGCACATTCACTCCACTCCGCCTGGGAACTTCCAGTCCCACTCTGCCTGGGAACCTGCACTCCACTCGGCCTGGGCACTTCCAGTCCCACTCTGCCCAGGAACCTCCACTCCCACTCTGACTGGGAACCTCCGCTAATCCTCTCCACACCCGGCTCTCCACCCGACTCGCGGGGGCCCACTCTTAAGCCCTCCCGCCGCAAGTTATAGGCCCTTTGCCCGGGCGGAAAGTGAACCGCGGAACTGTGTCCCGCCCTCAATTCTCGTCCGATCGGAACGCGGTTTGGACCCGTTCTGCACTCCACTCGGCCTGGGCACCTCCACTCCACTCAGCCTTGGCACTTCCAGTCCCACTCTGCCAGGGAACCCCAACTCCACTCAGCTTGGGCACCTCCACTCCACTCAGCCTGGGCACATTCACTCCACTCAGCCTGGGCACTTCCAATCCCACTCTGCCTGGGAACCTGCACTCCACTCAGCCTGGGCACCTCCACTCCACTCAGTCTGGGTACATTCACTCCACTCAGCCTGGGCACTTCCAATCCCACTCTGCCTGGGAACCTGCACTCCACTCAGCCTGGGCACCTCCACTCCATTCAGCCTGGGCACATTCACTCCACTCAGCCTGGGCACTTCCAGTCCCACTCTGCCTGGGAACCTGCACTCCACTCAGCCTGGGCACCTCCACTCCACTCAGTCTGGGTACATTCACTCCACTCAGCCTGGGCACTTCCAATCCCACTCTGCCTGGGAACCTGCACTCCACTCAGCCTGAGCACCTCCACTCCATTCAGCCTGGGCACATTCACTCCACTCAGCCAGGGCACATTCACTCCACTCAGCCTGGGTACTTCCAGTCCCACTCTGCCCAGGAACCTCCACTCCCACTCTGACTGGGAACCTCCGCTACTCCTCTCCACACCCGGCTCTCCACCCGACTCACGGGGGCCCACTCTTAAGCCCTCCCGCCGCAAGTAATAGGCCCTTTGCCCGGGCGGAAAGTGAACCGCGGAACTGTGTCCCGCCCTCAATTCTCGTCCGATCGGAACGCGGTTTGGACCCGTTCTCCTGGGCGGCCTCGCAGCCCCTCCAGACCCAGCCAGTTAGCTCCAAGGGGCCGCCCCGAGCACGGGGAGGGGTGACACTTGACGCTTTGGCGCAACGGTGCCCGCGCCACGAGCCAAAAAGCGCCCCCCTCTCTCCGCGCCCATTCAAGGCAATGGGGAAACGCACGTTTCGGGCTCCGGCGGCTGGGCACATTCACTCCACTCTGTCTAGGCACCTCCACTCCACTCAGCCTGGGCACATTCACTCCACTCAGCCTGGGCACTTCCAGTCCCACTCTGCTGGGAACCTGCACTCCACTCAGCCTGGGCACCTCCACTCCACTCAGCCTGGGTACCTTCACTCCACTCAGCCTTGGCACTTCCAGTCCCACTCTGCCAGGGAACCCCAACTCCACTCAGCCTGGGCACCTCCACTCCACTCAGCCTGGGCACATTCACTCCACTCAGCCTGGGCACTTCCAATCCCACTCTGCCAGGCAACCTGCACTCCACTCAGCCTGGGCACCTCCACTCCATTCAGCCTGGGGCACATTCACTCCACTCAGCCTGGGCACTTTCAGTCCCACTCTGCCTGGGAACCTGCACTCCACTCGGCATGGGCACCTCCACTCTATTCAGCCTGGGGCACATTCACTCCACTCAGCTTGGGCACTTTCAGTCCCACTCTGCCTGGGAACCTGCACTCCACTCGGCCTGGGCACCTCCACTCCACTCAGCCTGGGCACATTCACTCCACTCAGCCTTGGCACTTCCAGTCCCACTCTGCCAGGGAACCCCAACTCCACTCAGCCTGGGCACCTCCACTCCACTCAGCCTGGGCACATTCACTCCACTCAGCCTGGGCACTTCCAATCCCACTCTGCATGGGTGCCTGCACTCTACTCAGCCTGGGCACCTCCACTCCACTCAGCCTGGGCACATTCACTCCACTCAGCCAGGGCACATTCACTCCACTCAGCCTGGGCACATTCACTCCACTCAGCCTGGGCACATTCACTCCACTCAGCCTGGGCACTTTCAGTCCCACTCTGCCTGGGAACCTGCACTCCACTCGGCCTGGGCACCTCCACTCCACTCAGCCTGGGCACATTCACTCCACTCAGCCTGGGCACCTCCAATCCACTCAGCCTGGGCACATTCTCTCCAGTCAGCCTGGGCACTTCCAATCCCACTCTGCCTGGGAACCTGCACTCCACTCAGCCTGGGCACCTCCACTCCATTCAGTCTGGGTACATTCACTCCACTCAGCCTGTGCACTTCCAATCCCACTCTGCCTGGGAACCTGCACTCCACTCAGCCTGGGCACCTCCACTCCATTCAGCCTGGGCACATTCACTCCACTCAGCCTGGGCACTTCCAGTCCCACTCTGCCTGGGAACCTGCACTCCACTCAGCCTGGGCACCTCCACTCCACTCAGTCTGGGTACATTCACTCCACTCAGCCTGGGCACTTCCAATCCCACTCTGCCTGGGAACCTGCACTCCACTCAGCCTGGGCACCTCCACTCCATTCAGCCTGGGCACATTCACTCCACTCAGCCAGGGCACATTCACTCCACTCAGCCTGGGTACTTCCAGTCCCACTCTGCCCAGGAACCTCCACTCCCACTCTGACTGGGAACCTCCGCTACTCCTCTCCACACCCGGCTCTCCACCCGACTCACGGGGGCCCACTCTTAAGCCCTCCCGCCGCAAGTAATAGGCCCTTTGCCCGGGCGGAAAGTGAACCGCGGAACTGTGTCCCGCCCTCAATTCTCGTCCGATCGGAACGCGGTTTGGACCCGTTCTCCTGGGCGGCCTCGCAGCCCCTCCAGACCCAGCCAGTTAGCTCCAAGGGGCCGCCCCGAGCACGGGGAGGGGTGACACTTGACGCTTTGGCGCAACGGTGCCCGCGCCACGAGCCAAAAAGCGCCCCCCTCTCTCCGCGCCCATTCAAGGCAATGGGGAAACGCACGTTTCGGGCTCCGGCGGCTGGGCACATTCACTCCACTCTGTCTAGGCACCTCCACTCCACTCAGCCTGGGCACATTCACTCCACTCAGCCTGGGCACTTCCAGTCCCACTCTGCTGGGAACCTGCACTCCACTCAGCCTGGGCACCTCCACTCCACTCAGCCTGGGTACCTTCACTCCACTCAGCCTTGGCACTTCCAGTCCCACTCTGCCAGGGAACCCCAACTCCACTCAGCCTGGGCACCTCCACTCCACTCAGCCTGGGCACATTCACTCCACTCAGCCTGGGCACTTCCAATCCCACTCTGCCAGGCAACCTGCACTCCACTCAGCCTGGGCACCTCCACTCCATTCAGCCTGGGGCACATTCACTCCACTCAGCCTGGGCGCTTTCAGTCCCACTCTGCATGGGTGCCTGCACTCTACTCAGCCTGGGCACCTCCACTCCACTCAGCCTGGGCACATTCACTCCACTCAGCCAGGGCACATTCACTCCACTCAGCCTGGGCACATTCACTCCACTCAGCCTGGGCACATTCACTCCACTCAGCCTGGGCACTTTCAGTCCCACTCTGCCTGGGAACCTGCACTCCACTCGGCCTGGGCACCTCCACTCCACTCAGCCTGGGCACATTCACTCCACTCAGCCTGGGCACCTCCAATCCACTCAGCCTGGGCACATTCTCTCCAGTCAGCCTGGGCACATTCACTCCACTCAGCCAGGGCACATTCACTCCACTCAGCCTGGGTACTTCCAGTCCCACTCTGCCCAGGAACCTCCACTCCCACTCTGACTGGGAACCTCCGCTACTCCTCTCCACACCCGGCTCTCCACCCGACTCGCGGGGGCCCACTCTTAAGCCCTCCCGCCGCAAGTTATAGGCCCTTTGCCCGGGCGGAAAGTGAACCGCGGAACTGTGTCCCGCCCTCAATTCTCGTCCAATCGGAACGCGGTTTGGACCCGTTCTCCTGGGCGGCCTCGCAGCCCCTCCAGACCCAGCTAGTTAGCTCCAAGGGGCCGCCCCGAGCACGGGGAGGTGTGACACTTGACGCTTTGGCGCAACGGTGCCCGCGCCACGAGCCAAAAAGCGCCCCCCTCTCTCCGCGCCCATTCAAGGCAATGGGGAAACGCACGTTTCAGGCTCCGGCGGGCGGGCACATTCACTCCACTCTGTCTAGGCACATTGACTCCCATTCAGCCTGGGCACATTCACTCCACTCCGCCTGGGCACTTCCAGTCCCACTCTGCCTGGGAACCTGCACTCCACTCGGCCTGGGCACCTCCACTCCACTCAGCCTGGGCACATTCACTCCACTCAGCCTGGGCACTTCCAATCCCACTCTTCCAGGCAACCTGCACTCCACTCAGCCTGGGCACCTCCACTCCATTCAGCCTGGGGCACATTCACTCCACTCAGCCTGGGCACTTTCAGTCCCACTCTGCCTGGGAACCTGCACTCCACTCGGCATGGGCACCTCCACTCTATTCAGCCTGGGGCACATTCACTCCACTCAGCTTGGGCACTTTCAGTCCCACTCTGCCTGGGAACCTGCACTCCACTCGGCCTGGGCACCTCCACTCCACTCAGCCTGGGCACATTCACTCCACTCAGCCTTGGCACTTCCAGTCCCACTCTGCCAGGGAACCCCAACTCCACTCAGCCTGGGCACCTCCACTCCACTCAGCCTGGGCACATTCACTCCACTCAGCCTGGGCACTTCCAATCCCACTCTGCCTGGGTGCCTGCACTCTACTCAGCCTGGGCACCTCCACTCCACTCAGCCTGGGCACATTCACTCCACTCAGCCAGGGCACATTCACTCCACTCAGCCTGGGCACATTCACTCCACTCAGCCTGGGCACATTCACTCCACTCAGCCTGGGCACTTTCAGTCCCACTCTGCCTGGGAACCTGCACTCCACTCGGCCTGGGCACCTCCACTCCACTCAGCCTGGGCACATTCACTCCACTCAGCCTTGGCACTTCCAGTCCCACTCTGCCAGGGAACCCCAACTCCACTCAGCCTGGGCACCTCCACTCCACTCAGCCTGGGCACATTCACTCCACTCAGCCTGGGCACTTCCAGTCCCACTCTGGCTGGGAACCTGCACTCCACTCGGCCTGGGCACCTCCACTCCACTCAGCCTGGGCACATTCACTCCACTCAGCCTGGGCACTTCCAATCCCACTCTGCCAGGGAACCTGCACTCCACTCAGCCTGGGCACATGCAATCCACTCAGCCTGGGGACATTCACTCCACTCAGCCTGGGAACTTCCAAACCCACTCTGCCTGGGAACCAGCACTCCACTCAGCCTGGGCACCTCCACTCCACTCAGCCTGGGTACTTCCAATCCCACTCTGCTGGGAACCTGCACTCCACTCAGCCTGGGAACCTCCACTCCACGCAGCCTGGGCACATTCACTCCACTCAGCCAGGGCACTTCCAGTCCCTCTCTGCCTGGGAACCCCAACTCCACTCAGCCTGGGCACCTCCACTCCACTCAGCCTGGGCACATTCACTCCACTCAGCCTGGGCACTTCCAATCCCACTCTGCCTGGGAACCTGCACTCCACTCAGCCTGGGCACCTCCACTCCATTCAGCCTGGGCACATTCACTCCACTCAGCCTGGGCACTTTCAGTCACACTCTGCCAGGGAACCTGCACTCCACTCAGCCTGGGCACCTCCACACCACTCAGCCTGGGCACATTCACTCCACTCAGCCTGGGCACATTCACTCCACTCAGCCTGGGCACTTCCAGTCCCACTCTGCCTGGGAACCTGCACTCCACTCGGCCTGGGCACCTCCACTCCACTCAGCCTGGGCACATTCACTCCACTCAGCCTGGGCACTTCCAATCCCACTCTGCCTGGGTGCCTGCACTCCACTCAGCCTGGGCACCTCCACTCCACTCAGCCTGGCCACATTCACTCCACTCAGCCAGGGCACATTCACTCCACTCAACCTGGGCACTTCCAGTCCCACTCTGCCCAGGAACCTCCACTCCCACTCTGACTGGGAACCTCCGCTACTCCTCTCCACACCCGGCTCTCCACCCGACTCACGGGGGCCCACTCTTAAGCCCTCCCGCCGCAAGTAATAGGCCCTTTGCCCGGGCGGAAAGTGAACCGCGGAACTGTGTCCCGCCCTCAATTCTCGTCCGATCGGAACGCGGTTTGGACCCGTTCTCCTTGGCGGTTTCGCAGCCCCTCCAGACCCAGCCAGTTAGCTCCAAGGGGCCGCCCCGAGCACGGGGAGGGGTGACACTTGACGCTTTGGCGCAACGGTGCCCGCGCCACGAGCCAAAAAGCGCCCCCCTCTCTCCGCGCCCATTCAAGGCAAAAGGGAAACGCACGTTTCGGGCTCCGGCGGCTGGGCACATTCACTCCACTCTGTCTAGGCACCTCCACTCCACTCAGCCTGGGCACATTCACTCCACTCAGCCTGGGCACTTCCAGTCCCACTCTGCAGGGAACCTGCACTCCACTCAGCCTGGGCACCTCCACTCCACTCAGCCTGGGTACCTTCACTCCACTCAGCCTTGGCACTTCCAGTCCCACTCTGCCAGGGAACCCCAACTCCACTCAGCCTGGGCACCTCCACTCCACTCAGCCTGGGCACATTCACTCCACTCAGCCTGGGCACTTCCAATCCCACTCTGCCAGGCAACCTGCACTCCACTCAGCCTGGGCACCTCCACTCCATTCAGCCTGGGGCACATTCACTCCACTCAGCCTGGGCACTTTCAGTCCCACTCTGCCTGGGAACCTGCACTCCACTCGGCATGGGCACCTCCACTCTATTCAGCCTGGGGCACATTCACTCCACTCAGCTTGGGCACTTTCAGTCCCACTCTGCCTGGGAACCTGCACTCCACTCGGCCTGGGCACCTCCACTCCACTCAGCCTGGGCACATTCACTCCACTCAGCCTTGGCACTTCCAGTCCCACTCTGCCAGGGAACCCCAACTCCACTCAGCCTGGGCACCTCCACTCCACTCAGCCTGGGCACATTCACTCCACTCAGCCTGGGCACTTCC
The DNA here is from genome assembly GCF_963514075.1 of Conger conger. Classification (NCBI taxonomy): domain Eukaryota; kingdom Metazoa; phylum Chordata; class Actinopteri; order Anguilliformes; family Congridae; genus Conger; species Conger conger. The sequence goes on along the minus strand of NW_026890256.1, from coordinate 146,781 downwards.
AATCCCACTCTGCATGGGTGCCTGCACTCTACTCAGCCTGGGCACCTCCACTCCACTCAGCCTGGGCACATTCACTCCACTCAGCCAGGGCACATTCACTCCACTCAGCCTGGGCACATTCACTCCACTCAGCCTGGGCACATTCACTCCACTCAGCCTGGGCACTTTCAGTCCCACTCTGCCTGGGAACCTGCACTCCACTCGGCCTGGGCACCTCCACTCCACTCAGCCTGGGCACATTCACTCCACTCAGCCTGGGCACCTCCAATCCACTCAGCCTGGGCACATTCTCTCCAGTCAGCCTGGGCACTTCCAATCCCACTCTGCCTGGGAACCTGCACTCCACTCAGCCTGGGCACCTCCACTCCATTCAGTCTGGGTACATTCACTCCACTCAGCCTGGGCACTTCCAATCCCACTCTGCCTGGGAACCTGCACTCCACTCAGCCTGGGCACCTCCACTCCATTCAGCCTGGGCACATTCACTCCACTCAGCCTGGGCACTTCCAGTCCCACTCTGCCTGGGAACCTGCACTCCACTCAGCCTGGGCACCTCCACTCCACTCAGTCTGGGTACATTCACTCCACTCAGCCTGGGCACTTCCAATCCCACTCTGCCTGGGAACCTGCACTCCACTCAGCCTGGGCACCTCCACTCCATTCAGCCTGGGCACATTCACTCCACTCAGCCAGGGCACATTCACTCCACTCAGCCTGGGTACTTCCAGTCCCACTCTGCCCAGGAACCTCCACTCCCACTCTGACTGGGAACCTCCGCTACTCCTCTCCACACCCGGCTCTCCACCCGACTCACGGGGGCCCACTCTTAAGCCCTCCCGCCGCAAGTAATAGGCCCTTTGCCCGGGCGGAAAGTGAACCGCGGAACTGTGTCCCGCCCTCAATTCTCGTCCGATCGGAACGCGGTTTGGACCCGTTCTCCTGGGCGGCCTCGCAGCCCCTCCAGACCCAGCCAGTTAGCTCCAAGGGGCCGCCCCGAGCACGGGGAGGGGTGACACTTGACGCTTTGGCGCAACGGTGCCCGCGCCACGAGCCAAAAAGCGCCCCCCTCTCTCCGCGCCCATTCAAGGCAATGGGGAAACGCACGTTTCGGGCTCCGGCGGCTGGGCACATTCACTCCACTCTGTCTAGGCACCTCCACTCCACTCAGCCTGGGCACATTCACTCCACTCAGCCTGGGCACTTCCAGTCCCACTCTGCTGGGAACCTGCACTCCACTCAGCCTGGGCACCTCCACTCCACTCAGCCTGGGTACCTTCACTCCACTCAGCCTTGGCACTTCCAGTCCCACTCTGCCAGGGAACCCCAACTCCACTCAGCCTGGGCACCTCCACTCCACTCAGCCTGGGCACATTCACTCCACTCAGCCTGGGCACTTCCAATCCCACTCTGCCAGGCAACCTGCACTCCACTCAGCCTGGGCACCTCCACTCCATTCAGCCTGGGGCACATTCACTCCACTCAGCCTGGGCACTTTCAGTCCCACTCTGCCTGGGAACCTGCACTCCACTCGGCATGGGCACCTCCACTCTATTCAGCCTGGGGCACATTCACTCCACTCAGCTTGGGCACTATCAGTCCCACTCTGCCTGGGAACCTGCACTCCACTCGGCCTGGGCACCTCCACTCCACTCAGCCTGGGCACATTCACTCCACTCAGCCTTGGCACTTCCAGTCCAACTCTGCCAGGGAACCCCAACTCCACTCAGCCTGGGCAACTCCACTCCACTCAGCCTGGGCACATTCACTCCACTCAGCCTGGGCACTTCCAATCCCACTCTGCATGGGTGCCTGCACTCTACTCAGCCTGGGCACCTCCACTCCACTCAGCCTGGGCACATTCACTCCACTCAGCCAGGGCACATTCACTCCACTCAGCCTGGGCACATTCACTCCACTCAGCCTGGGCACATTCACTCCACTCAGCCTGGGCACTTTCAATCCCACTCTGCCTGGGAACCTGCACTCCACTCGGCCTGGGCACCTCCACTCCACTCAGCCTGGGCACATTCACTCCACTCAGCCTGGGCACCTCCAATCCACTCAGCCTGGGCACATTCTCTCCAGTCAGCCTGGGCACATTCACTCCACTCAGCCAGGGCACATTCACTCCACTCAGCCTGGGTACTTCCAGTCCCACTCTGCCCAGGAACCTCCACTCCCACTCTGACTGGGAACCTCCGCTACTCCTCTCCACACCCGGCTCTCCACCCGACTCGCGGGGGCCCACTCTTAAGCCCTCCCGCCGCAAGTTATAGGCCCTTTGCCCGGGCGGAAAGTGAACCGCGGAACTGTGTCCCGCCCTCAATTCTCGTCCAATCGGAACGCGGTTTGGACCCGTTCTCCTGGGCGGCCTCGCAGCCCCTCCAGACCCAGCTAGTTAGCTCCAAGGGGCCGCCCCGAGCACGGGGAGGTGTGACACTTGACGCTTTGGCGCAACGGTGCCCGCGCCACGAGCCAAAAAGCGCCCCCCTCTCTCCGCGCCTATTCAAGGCAATGGGGAAACGCACGTTTCAGGCTCCGGCGGGCGGGCACATTCACTCCACTCTGTCTAGGCACATTGACTCCCATTCAGCCTGGGCACATTCACTCCACTCCGCCTGGGCACTTCCAGTCCCACTCTGCCTGGGAACCTGCACTCCACTCGGCCTGGGCACCTCCACTCCACTCAGGCTGGGCACATTCACTCCACTCAGCCTGGGCACTTCCAATCCCACTCTTCCAGGCAACCTGCACTCCACTCAGCCTGGGCACCTCCACTCCATTCAGCCTGGGGCACATTCACTCCACTCAGCCTGGGCACTTTCAGTCCCACTCTGCCTGGGAACCTGCACTCCACTCGGCATGGGCACCTCCACTCTATTCAGCCTGGGGCACATTCACTCCACTCAGCTTGGGCACTTTCAGTCCCACTCTGCCTGGGAACCTGCACTCCACTCGGCCTGGGCACCTCCACTCCACTCAGCCTGGGCACATTCACTCCACTCAGCCTTGGCACTTCCAGTCCCACTCTGCCAGGGAACCCCAACTCCACTCAGCCTGGGCACCTCCACTCCACTCAGCCTGGGCACATTCACTCCACTCAGCCTGGGCACTTCCAATCCCACTCTGCCTGGGTGCCTGCACTCTACTCAGCCTGGGCACCTCCACTCCACTCAGCCTGGGCACATTCACTCCACTCAGCCAGGGCACATTCACTCCACTCAGCCTGGGCACATTCACTCCACTCAGCCTGGGCACATTCACTCCACTCAGCCTGGGCACTTTCAGTCCCACTCTGCCTGGGAACCTGCACTCCACTCGGCCTGGGCACCTCCACTCCACTCAGCCTGGGCACATTCACTCCACTCAGCCTTGGCACTTCCAGTCCCACTCTGCCAGGGAACCCCAACTCCACTCAGCCTGGGCACCTCCACTCCACTCAGCCTGGGCACATTCACTCCACTCAGCCTGGGCACTTCCAGTCCCACTCTGGCTGGGAACCTGCACTCCACTCGGCCTGGGCACCTCCACTCCACTCAGCCTGGGCACATTCACTCACTCAGCCTGGCACTTCCAATCCCACTCTGCCAGGGAACCTGCACTCCACTCAGCCTGGGCACATGCAATCCACTCAGCCTGGGGACATTCACTCCACTCAGCCTGGGGAACTTCCAAACCCACTCTGCCTGGGAACCAGCACTCCACTCAGCCTGGGCACCTCCACTCCACTCAGCCTGGGTACTTCCAATCCCACTCTGCTGGGAACCTGCACTCCACTCAGCCTGGGAACCTCCACTCCACGCAGCCTGGGCACATTCACTCCACTCAGCCAGGGCACTTCCAGTCCCTCTCTGCCTGGGAACCCCAACTCCACTCAGCCTGGGCACCTCCACTCCACTCAGCCTGGGCACATTCACTCCACTCAGCCTGGGCACTTCCAATCCCACTCTGCCTGGGAACCTTCACTCCACTCAGCCTGGGCACCTCCACTCCATTCAGCCTGGGCACATTCACTCCACTCAGCCTGGGCACTTTCAGTCACACTCTGCCAGGGAACCTGCACTCCACTCAGCCTGGGCACCTCCACACCACTCAGCCTGGGCACATTCACTCCACTCAGCCTGGGCACATTCACTCCACTCAGCCTGGGCACTTCCAGTCCCACTCTGCCTGGGAACCTGCACTCCACTCGGCCTGGGCACCTCCACTCCACTCAGCCTGGGCACATTCACTCCACTCAGCCTGGGCACTTCCAATCCCACTCTGCCTGGGTGCCTGCACTCCACTCAGCCTGGGCACCTCCACTCCACTCAGCCTGGCCACATTCACTCCACTCAGCCAGGGCACATTCACTCCACTCAACCTGGGCACTTCCAGTCCCACTCTGCCAGGAACCTCCACTCCCACTCTGACTGGGAACCTCCGCTACTCCTCTCCACACCCGGCTCTCCACCCGACTCACGGGGGCCCACTCTTAAGCCCTCCCGCCGCAAGTAATAGGCCCTTTGCCCGGGCGGAAAGTGAACCGCGGAACTGTGTCCCGCCCTCAATTCTCGTCCGATCGGAACGCGGTTTGGACCCGTTCTCCTTGGCGGTTTCGCAGCCCCTCCAGACCCAGCCAGTTAGCTCCAAGGGGCCGCCCCGAGCACGGGGAGGGGTGACACTTGACGCTTTGGCGCAACGGTGCCCGCGCCACGAGCCAAAAAGCGCCCCCCTCTCTCCGCGCCCATTCAAGGCAAAAGGGAAACGCACGTTTCGGGCTCCGGCGGCTGGGCACATTCACTCCACTCTGTCTAGGCACCTCCACTCCACTCAGCCTGGGCACATTCACTCCACTCAGCCTGGGCACTTCCAGTCCCACTCTGCAGGGAACCTGCACTCCACTCAGCCTGGGCACCTCCACTCCACTCAGCCTGGGTACCTTCACTCCACTCAGCCTTGGCACTTCCAGTCCCACTCTGCCAGGGAACCCCAACTCCACTCAGCCTGGGCACCTCCACTCCACTCAGCCTGGGCACATTCACTCCACTCAGCCTGGGCGCTTCCAATCCCACTCTGCCAGGCAACCTGCACTCCACTCAGCCTGGGCACCTCCACTCCATTCAGCCTGGGGCACATTCACTCCACTCAGCCTGGGCACTTTCAGTCCCACTCTGCCTGGGAACCTGCACTCCACTCGGCATGGGCACCTCCACTCCATTCAGCCTGGGGCACATTCACTCCACTCAGCTTGGGCACTTTCAGTCCCACTCTGCCTGGGAACCTGCACTCCACTCGGCCTGGGGACGTCCACTCCACTCAGCCTGGGCACATTCACTCCACTCAGCCTTGGCACTTCCAGTCCCACTCTGCCAGGGAACCCCAACTCCACTCAGCCTGGGCACCTCCACTCCACTCAGCCTGGGCACATTCACTCCACTCAGCCTGGGCACTTCCAGTCCCACTCTGCCTGGGAACCTGCACTCCACTCGGCCTGGGCACCTCCACTCCACTCAGCCTGGGCACATTCACTCCACTCAGCCTGGGCACTTCCAATCCCACTCTGCCTGGGTGCCTGCACTCTACTCAGCCTGGGCACCTCCACTCCACTCAGCCTGGGCACATTCACTCCACTCAGCCAGGGCACATTCACTCCACTCAGCCTGGGCACTTCCCGTCCCACTCTGCCCAGGAACCTCCACTCCCACTCTGACTGGGAACCTCCGCTACTCCTCTCCACACCCGGCTATCCACCCGACTCGCGGGGGCCCACTCTTAAGCCCTCCCGCCGCAAGTTATAGGCCCTTTGCCGGGGCGGAAAGTGAACCGCGGAACTGTGTCCCGCCCTCAATTCTCGTCCGATCGGAACGCGGTTTGGACCCGTTCTCCTGGGCGGCCTCGCAGCCCCTCCAGACCCAGCCAGTTAGCTCCAAGGGGCCGCCCCGAGCACGGGGAGGTGTGACACTTGACGCTTTGGCGCAACGGTGCCCGCGCCACGAGCCAAAAAGCGCCCCCCTCTCTCCGCGCCCATTCAAGGCAATGGGGAAATGCACGTTTCGGGCTCCGGCGGCCGGGCACATTCACTCCACTCTGTCTAGGCACATTGACTCCCATTCAGCCTGGGCACATTCACTCCTCTCCGCTTGGGCACTTCCAGTCCCACTCTGCCTGGGAACCTGCACTCCACTCGGCCTGGGCACCTCCACTCCACTCAGCCTGGGCACATTCACTCCACTCAGCCTGGGCACTTCCAATCCCACTCTGCCTGGGAACCTGCACTCCTCTCAGCCTGGGCACCTGCACTCCACTCAGCCTGGGTACATTACTCCACTCAGCCTGGGCACTTCCAATCCCACTCTGCCTGGGAACCAGCACTCCACTCAGCCTGGGCACCTCCACTCCACTCAGCCTGGGCACATTCACTCCACTCAGCGTTGGCACTTCCAGTCCCACTCTGCCAGGGAACCCCAACTCCACTCAGCCTGGGCACCTCCACTCCACTCAGCCTGGGCACATTCACTCCACTCACCGTTGGCACTTCCAGTCCCACTCTGCCAGGGAACCCCAACTCCATTCAGCCTGGGCACCTCCACTCCAATCAGCCTGGGCACATTCACTCCACTCAGCCTGGGCACTTCCAATCCCACTCTGCCTGGGAACCTGCACTCCACTCAGCCTGGGCACCTCCACTCCATTCAGCCTGGGCACATTCACTCCACTCAGCCTGGGCACTTCCAGTCCCACTCTGCCTGGGAACCTGCACTCCACTCGGCCTGGGCACCTCCACTCCAGTCAGCCTGGGCACATTCACTCCACTCAGCCTGGGCACTTCCAATCCCACTCTGCCAGGGAACCTGCACTCCACTCAGCCTGGGCACATGCAATCCACTCAGCCTGGGCACATTCACTCCACTCACCGTTGGCACTTCCAGTTCCACTCTTCCAGGGAACCCCAACTCCATTCAGCCTGGGCACCTCCACTCCACTCAGCCTGGGCACATTCACTCCACTCAGCCTGGGCACTTCCAATCCCACTCTGCCTGGGAACCTGCACTCCACTCAGCCTGGGCACCTCCACTCCACTCAGCCTCGGCACATTCACTCCACTCTGCCTGGGCACATTCACTCCACTCAGCCTGGGCACATTCACTCCACTCAGCCTGGGCACTTCCAGTCCCACTCTGCTGGGAACCTGCACTCCACTCAGCCTGGGCACCTCCACTCCACTCAGCCTGGGTACATTCACTCCACTCAGCCTTGGCACTTCCAGTCCCACTCTGCCAGGGTACCCCAACTCCACTCAGCCTGGCACCTCCACTCCACTCAGCCTGGGCACATTCACTGCACTCAGCCTGGGCACTTCCAATCCCACTCTGCCTGGGAACCTGCACTCCACTCAGCCTTGGCACCTCCACTCCACTCAGCCTCGGCACATTCACTCCACTCTGCCTGGGCACATTCACTCCACTCAGCCTGGGGACATTCACTCCACTCAGCCTGGGAACTTCCAATCCCACTCTGCCTGGGAACCAGCACTCCACTCAGCCTGGGCACCTCCACTCCACTCAGCCTGGGTACATTCACTCCACTCAGCCTTGGCACTTCCAGTCCCACTCTGCCAGGGAACCCCAACTCCACTCAGCCTGGGCACCTCCACTCCACTCAGCCTGGGCACATTCACTCCACTCATCCTGGGCACTTCCAATCCCACTCTGCCTGGGAACCTGCACTCCACTCAGCCTGGGCACCTCCACTCCACTCAGCCTGGGTACTTCCAATCCCACTCCTGGGAACCTGCACTCCACTCAGCCTGGGAACCTCCACTCCACGCAGCCTGGGCACATTCACTCCACTCAGCCAGGGCACTTCCAGTCCCTCTCTGCCTGGGAAACCCAACTCCACTCAGCCTGGGCACCTCCACTCCACTCAGCCTGGGCACATTCACTCCACTCTGTCTAGGCACATTGACTCCCATTAAGCCTGGGAACATTCACTCCACTCAGCCTGGGCACATTCACTCCACTCAGCCTGGGCACTTCCAGTCCCACTCTGCCTGGGAACCTGCACTCCACTCAGCCTGGGCACCTCCAATCCACTCAGCCTGGGCACATTCTCTCCAGTCAGCCTGGGCACATTCACTCCACTCAGCCTGGGCACATTCACTCCACTCAGCCTGGGCACATTCACTCCACTCAGCCTGGGAACTTCCAATCCCACTCTGCCTGGGAAACTGCACTCCACTCAGCCTGGGCACCTCCACTCCACTCAGCCTCGGCACAGTCACTCCACTCTGCCTGGGCACATTCGCTCCACTCAGCCTGGGCACATTCACTCCACTCAGCCTGGGCACTTCCAGTCCCACTCTGCTGGGAACCTGCACTCCCACTCTGACTGGGAACCTCCGCTACTCCTCTCCACACCCGGCTCTCCACCCGACTCACGGGGGCCCACTCTTAAGCCCTCCCGCCGCAAGTAATAGGCCCTTTGCCCGGGCGGAAAGTGAACCGCGGAACTGTGTCCCGCCCTCAATTCTCGTCCGATCGGAACGCGGTTTGGACCCGTTCTCCTGGGCGGCCTCGCAGCCCCTCCAGACCCAGCCAGTTAGCTCCAAGGGGCCGCCCCGAGCACGGGGAGGGGTGACACTTGACGCTTTGGCGCAACGGTGCCCGCGCCACGAGCCAAAAAGCGCCCCCCTCTCTCCGCGCCCATTCAAGGCAATGGGGAAACGCACGTTTCGGGCTCCGGCGGCTGGGCACATTCACTCCACTCTGTCTAGGCACCTCCACTCCACTCAGCCTGGGCACATTCACTCCACTCAGCCTGGGCACTTCCAGTCCCACTCTGCTGGGAACCTGCACTCCACTCAGCCTGGGCACCTCCACTCCACTCAGCCTGGGTACCTTCACTCCACTCAGCCTTGGCACTTCCAGTCCCACTCTGCCAGGGAACCCCAACTCCACTCAGCCTGGGCACCTCCACTCCACTCAGCCTGGGCACATTCACTCCACTCAGCCTGGGCACTTCCAATCCCACTCTGCCAGGCAACCTGCACTCCACTCAGCCTGGGCACCTCCACTCCATTCAGCCTGGGGCACATTCACTCCACTCAGCCTGGGCACTTTCAGTCCCACTCTGCCTGGGAACCTGCACTCCACTCGGCATGGGCACCTCCACTCTATTCAGCCTGGGGCACATTCACTCCACTCAGCTTGGGCACTATCAGTCCCACTCTGCCTGGGAACCTGCACTCCACTCGGCCTGGGCACCTCCACTCCACTCAGCCTGGGCACATTCACTCCACTCAGCCTTGGCACTTCCAGTCCCACTCTGCCAGGGAACCCCAACTCCACTCAGCCTGGGCACCTCCACTCCACTCAGCCTGGGCACATTCACTCCACTCAGCCTGGGCACTTCCAATCCCACTCTGCATGGGTGCCTGCACTCTACTCAGCCTGGGCACCTCCACTCCACTCAGCCTGGGCACATTCACTCCACTCAGCCAGGGCACATTCACTCCACTCAGCCTGGGCACATTCACTCCACTCAGCCTGGGCACATTCACTCCACTCAGCCTGGGCACTTTCAATCCCACTCTGCCTGGGAACCTGCACTCCACTCGGCCTGGGCACCTCCACTCCACTCAGCCTGGGCACATTCACTCCACTCAGCCTGGGCACCTCCAATCCACTCAGCCTGGGCACATTCTCTCCAGTCAGCCTGGGCACATTCACTCCACTCAGCCAGGGCACATTCACTCCACTCAGCCTGGGTACTTCCAGTCCCACTCTGCCCAGGAACCTCCACTCCCACTCTGACTGGGAACCTCCGCTACTCCTCTCCACACCCGGCTCTCCACCCGACTCGCGGGGGCCCACTCTTAAGCCCTCCCGCCGCAAGTTATAGGCCCTTTGCCCGGGCGGAAAGTGAACCGCGGAACTGTGTCCCGCCCTCAATTCTCGTCCAATCGGAACGCGGTTTGGACCCGTTCTCCTGGGCGGCCTCGCAGCCCCTCCAGACCCAGCTAGTTAGCTCCAAGGGGCCGCCCCGAGCACGGGGAGGTGTGACACTTGACGCTTTGGCGCAACGGTGCCCGCGCCACGAGCCAAAAAGCGCCCCCCTCTCTCCGCGCCCATTCAAGGCAATGGGGAAACGCACGTTTCAGGCTCCGGCGGGCGGGCACATTCACTCCACTCTGTCTAGGCACATTGACTCCCATTCAGCCTGGGCACATTCACTCCACTCCGCCTGGGCACTTCCAGTCCCACTCTGCCTGGGAACCTGCACTCCACTCGGCCTGGGCACCTCCACTCCACTCAGCCTGGGCACATTCACTCCACTCAGCCTGGGCACTTCCAATCCCACTCTTCCAGGCAACCTGCACTCCACTCAGCCTGGGCACCTCCACTCCATTCAGCCTGGGGCACATTCACTCCACTCAGCCTGGGCACTTTCAGTCCCACTCTGCCTGGGAACCTGCACTCCACTCGGCATGGGCACCTCCACTCTATTCAGCCTGGGGCACATTCACTCCACTCAGCTTGGGCACTTTCAGTCCCACTCTGCCTGGGAACCTGCACTCCACTCGGCCTGGGCACCTCCACTCCACTCAGCCTGGGCACATTCACTCCACTCAGCCTTGGCACTTCCAGTCCCACTCTGCCAGGGAACCCCAACTCCACTCAGCCTGGGCACCTCCACTCCACTCAGCCTGGGCACATTCACTCCACTCAGCCTGGGCACTTCCAATCCCACTCTGCCTGGGTGCCTGCACTCTACTCAGCCTGGGCACCTCCACTCCACTCAGCCTGGGCACATTCACTCCACTCAGCCAGGGCACATTCACTCCACTCAGCCTGGGCACATTCACTCCACTCAGCCTGGGCACATTCACTCCACTCAGCCTGGGCACTTTCAGTCCCACTCTGCCTGGGAACCTGCACTCCACTCGGCCTGGGCACCTCCACTCCACTCAGCCTGGGCACATTCACTCCACTCAGCCTTGGCACTTCCAGTCCCACTCTGCCAGGGAACCCCAACTCCACTCAGCCTGGGCACCTCCACTCCACTCAGCCTGGGCACATTCACTCCACTCAGCCTGGGCACTTCCAGTCCCACTCTGGCTGGGAACCTGCACTCCACTCGGCCTGGGCACCTCCACTCCACTCAGCCTGGGCACATTCACTCCACTCAGCCTGGGCACTTCCAATCCCACTCTGCCAGGGAACCTGCACTCCACTCAGCCTGGGCACATGCAATCCACTCAGCCTGGGGACATTCACTCCACTCAGCCTGGGAACTTCCAAACCCACTCTGCCTGGGAACCAGCACTCCACTCAGCCTGGGCACCTCCACTCCACTCAGCCTGGGTACTTCCAATCCCACTCTGCTGGGAACCTGCACTCCACTCAGCCTGGGAACCTCCACTCCACGCAGCCTGGGCACATTCACTCCACTCAGCCAGGGCACTTCCAGTCCCTCTCTGCCTGGGAACCCCAACTCCACTCAGCCTGGGCACCTCCACTCCACTCAGCCTGGGCACATTCACTCCACTCAGCCTGGGCACTTCCAATCCCACTCTGCCTGGGAACCTGCACTCCACTCAGCCTGGGCACCTCCACTCCATTCAGCCTGGGCACATTCACTCCACTCAGCCTGGGCACTTTCAGTCACACTCTGCCAGGGAACCTGCACTCCACTCAGCCTGGGCACCTCCACACCACTCAGCCTGGGCACATTCACTCCACTCAGCCTGGGCACATTCACTCCACTCAGCCTGGGCACTTCCAGTCCCACTCTGCCTGGGAACCTGCACTCCACTCGGCCTGGGCACCTCCACTCCACTCAGCCTGGGCACATTCACTCCACTCAGCCTGGGCACTTCCAATCCCACTCTGCCTGGGTGCCTGCACTCCACTCAGCCTGGGCACCTCCACTCCACTCAGCCTGGCCACATTCACTCCACTCAGCCAGGGCACATTCACTCCACTCAACCTGGGCACTTCCAGTCCCACTCTGCCCAGGAACCTCCACTCCCACTCTGACTGGGAACCTCCGCTACTCCTCTCCACACCCGGCTCTCCACCCGACTCACGGGGGCCCACTCTTAAGCCCTCCCGCCGCAAGTAATAGGCCCTTTGCCCGGGCGGAAAGTGAACCGCGGAACTGTGTCCCGCCCTCAATTCTCGTCCGATCGGAACGCGGTTTGGACCCGTTCTCCTTGGCGGTTTCGCAGCCCCTCCAGACCCAGCCAGTTAGCTCCAAGGGGCCGCCCCGAGCACGGGGAGGGGTGACACTTGACGCTTTGGCGCAACGGTGCCCGCGCCACGAGCCAAAAAGCGCCCCCCTCTCTCCGCGCCCATTCAAGGCAAAAGGGAAACGCACGTTTCGGGCTCCGGCGGCTGGGCACATTCACTCCACTCTGTCTAGGCACCTCCACTCCACTCAGCCTGGGCACATTCACTCCACTCAGCCTGGGCACTTCCAGTCCCACTCTGCAGGGAACCTGCACTCCACTCAGCCTGGGCACCTCCACTCCACTCAGCCTGGGTACCTTCACTCCACTCAGCCTTGGCACTTCCAGTCCCACTCTGCCAGGGAACCCCAACTCCACTCAGCCTGGGCACCTCCACTCCACTCAGCCTGGGCACATTCACTCCACTCAGCCTGGGCGCTTCCAATCCCACTCTGCCAGGCAACCTGCACTCCACTCAGCCTGGGCACCTCCACTCCATTCAGCCTGGGGCACATTCACTCCACTCAGCCTGGGCACTTTCAGTCCCACTCTGCCTGGGAACCTGCACTCCACTCGGCATGGGCACCTCCACTCCATTCAGCCTGGGGCACATTCACTCCACTCAGCTTGGGCACTTTCAGTCCCACTCTGCCTGGGAACCTGCACTCCACTCGGCCTGGGGACGTCCACTCCACTCAGCCTGGGCACATTCACTCCACTCAGCCTTGGCACTTCCAGTCCCACTCTGCCAGGGAACCCCAACTCCACTCAGCCTGGGCACCTCCACTCCACTCAGCCTGGGCACATTCACTCCACTCAGCCTGGGCACTTCCAGTCCCACTCTGCCTGGGAACCTGCACTCCACTCGGCCTGGGCACCTCCACTCCACTCAGCCTGGGCACATTCACTCCACTCAGCCTGGGCACTTCCAATCCCACTCTGCCTGGGTGCCTGCACTCTACTCAGCCTGGGCACCTCCACTCCACTCAGCCTGGGCACATTCACTCCACTCAGCCAGGGCACATTCACTCCACTCAGCCTGGGCACTTCCCGTCCCACTCTGCCCAGGAACCTCCACTCCCACTCTGACTGGGAACCTCCGCTACTCCTCTCCACACCCGGCTATCCACCCGACTCGCGGGGGCCCACTCTTAAGCCCTCCCGCCGCAAGTTATAGGCCCTTTGCCGGGGCGGAAAGTGAACCGCGGAACTGTGTCCCGCCCTCAATTCTCGTCCGATCGGAACGCGGTTTGGACCCGTTCTCCTGGGCGGCCTCGCAGCCCCTCCAGACCCAGCCAGTTAGCTCCAAGGGGCCGCCCCGAGCACGGGGAGGTGTGACACTTGACGCTTTGGCGCAACGGTGCCCGCGCCACGAGCCAAAAAGCGCCCCCCTCTCTCCGCGCCCATTCAAGGCAATGGGGAAACGCACGTTTCGGGCTCCGGCGGCCGGGCACATTCACTCCACTCTGTCTAGGCACATTGACTCCCATTCAGCCTGGGCACATTCACTCCTCTCCGCTTGGGCACTTCCAGTCCCACTCTGCCTGGGAACCTGCACTCCACTCGGCCTGGGCACCTCCACTCCACTCAGCCTGGGCACATTCACTCCACTCAGCCTGGGCACTTCCAATCCCACTCTGCCTGGGAACCTGCACTCCTCTCAGCCTGGGCACCTGCACTCCACTCAGCCTGGGTACATTACTCCACTCAGCCTGGGCACTTCCAATCCCACTCTGCCTGGGAACCAGCACTCCACTCAGCCTGGGCACCTCCACTCCACTCAGCCTGGGCACATTCACTCCACTCAGCGTTGGCACTTCCAGTCCCACTCTGCCAGGGAACCCCAACTCCACTCAGCCTGGGCACCTCCACTCCACTCAGCCTGGGCACATTCACTCCACTCACCGTTGGCACTTCCAGTCCCACTCTGCCAGGGAACCCCAACTCCATTCAGCCTGGGCACCTCCACTCCAATCAGCCTGGGCACATTCACTCCACTCAGCCTGGGCACTTCCAATCCCACTCTGCCTGGGAACCTGCACTCCACTCAGCCTGGGCACCTCCACTCCATTCAGCCTGGGCACATTCACTCCACTCAGCCTGGGCACTTCCAGTCCCACTCTGCCTGGGAACCTGCACTCCACTCGGCCTGGGCACCTCCACTCCAGTCAGCCTGGGCACATTCACTCCACTCAGCCTGGGCACTTCCAATCCCACTCTGCCAGGGAACCTGCACTCCACTCAGCCTGGGCACATGCAATCCACTCAGCCTGGGCACATTCACTCCACTCACCGTTGGCACTTCCAGTTCCACTCTTCCAGGGAACCCCAACTCCATTCAGCCTGGGCACCTCCACTCCACTCAGCCTGGGCACATTCACTCCACTCAGCCTGGGCACTTCCAATCCCACTCTGCCTGGGAACCTGCACTCCACTCAGCCTGGGCACCTCCACTCCACTCAGCCTCGGCACATTCACTCCACTCTGCCTGGGCACATTCACTCCACTCAGCCTGGGCACATTCACTCCACTCAGCCTGGGCACTTCCAGTCCCACTCTGCTGGGAACCTGCACTCCACTCAGCCTGGGCACCTCCACTCCACTCAGCCTGGGTACATTCACTCCACTCAGCCTTGGCACTTCCAGTCCCACTCTGCCAGGGTACCCCAACTCCACTCAGCCTGGCACCTCCACTCCACTCAGCCTGGGCACATTCACTGCACTCAGCCTGGGCACTTCCAATCCCACTCTGCCTGGGAACCTGCACTCCACTCAGCCTTGGCACCTCCACTCCACTCAGCCTCGGCACATTCACTCCACTCTGCCTGGGCACATTCACTCCACTCAGCCTGGGGACATTCACTCCACTCAGCCTGGGAACTTCCAATCCCACTCTGCCTGGGAACCAGCACTCCACTCAGCCTGGGCACCTCCACTCCACTCAGCCTGGGTACATTCACTCCACTCAGCCTTGGCACTTCCAGTCCCACTCTGCCAGGGAACCCCAACTCCACTCAGCCTGGGCACCTCCACTCCACTCAGCCTGGGCACATTCACTCCACTCATCCTGGGCACTTCCAATCCCACTCTGCCTGGGAACCTGCACTCCACTCAGCCTGGGCACCTCCACTCCACTCAGCCTGGGTACTTCCAATCCCACTCCTGGGAACCTGCACTCCACTCAGCCTGGGAACCTCCACTCCACGCAGCCTGGGCACATTCACTCCACTCAGCCAGGGCACTTCCAGTCCCTCTCTGCCTGGGAAACCCAACTCCACTCAGCCTGGGCACCTCCACTCCACTCAGCCTGGGCACATTCACTCCACTCTGTCTAGGCACATTGACTCCCATTAAGCCTGGGAACATTCACTCCACTCAGCCTGGGCACATTCACTCCACTCAGCCTGGGCACTTCCAGTCCCACTCTGCCTGGGAACCTGCACTCCACTCAGCCTGGGCACCTCCAATCCACTCAGCCTGGGCACATTCTCTCCAGTCAGCCTGGGCACATTCACTCCACTCAGCCTGGGCACATTCACTCCACTCAGCCTGGGCACATTCACTCCACTCAGCCTGGGAACTTCCAATCCCACTCTGCCTGGGAAACTGCACTCCACTCAGCCTGGGCACCTCCACTCCACTCAGCCTCGGCACAGTCACTCCACTCTGCCTGGGCACATTCGCTCCACTCAGCCTGGGCACATTCACTCCACTCAGCCTGGGCACTTCCAGTCCCACTCTGCTGGGAACCTGCACTCCCACTCTGACTGGGAACCTCCGCTACTCCTCTCCACACCCGGCTCTCCACCCGACTCACGGGGGCCCACTCTTAAGCCCTCCCGCCGCAAGTAATAGGCCCTTTGCCCGGGCGGAAAGTGAACCGCGGAACTGTGTCCCGCCCTCAATTCTCGTCCGATCGGAACGCGGTTTGGACCCGTTCTCCTGGGCGGCCTCGCAGCCCCTCCAGACCCAGCCAGTTAGCTCCAAGGGGCCGCCCCGAGCACGGGGAGGGGTGACACTTGACGCTTTGGCGCAACGGTGCCCGCGCCACGAGCCAAAAAGCGCCCCCCTCTCTCCGCGCCCATTCAAGGCAATGGGGAAACGCACGTTTCGGGCTCCGGCGGCTGGGCACATTCACTCCACTCTGTCTAGGCACCTCCACTCCACTCAGCCTGGGCACATTCACTCCACTCAGCCTGGGCACTTCCAGTCCCACTCTGCTGGGAACCTGCACTCCACTCAGCCTGGGCACCTCCACTCCACTCAGCCTGGGTACCTTCACTCCACTCAGCCTTGGCACTTCCAGTCCCACTCTGCCAGGGAACCCCAACTCCACTCAGCCTGGGCACCTCCACTCCACTCAGCCTGGGCACATTCACTCCACTCAGCCTGGGCACTTCCAATCCCACTCTGCCAGGCAACCTGCACTCCACTCAGCCTGGGCACCTCCACTCCATTCAGCCTGGGGCACATTCACTCCACTCAGCCTGGGCACTTTCAGTCCCACTCTGCCTGGGAACCTGCACTCCACTCGGCATGGGCACCTCCACTCTATTCAGCCTGGGGCACATTCACTCCACTCAGCTTGGGCACTATCAGTCCCACTCTGCCTGGGAACCTGCACTCCACTCGGCCTGGGCACCTCCACTCCACTCAGCCTGGGCACATTCACTCCACTCAGCCTGGGCACTTCCAATCCCACTCTGCCTGGGTGCCTGCACTCTACTCAGCCTGGGCACCTCCACTCCACTCAGCCTGGGCACATTCACTCCACTCAGCCAGGGCACATTCACTCCACTCAGCCTGGGCACATTCACTCCACTCAGCCTGGGCACATTCACTCCACTCAGCCTGGGCACTTTCAGTCCCACTCTGCCTGGGAACCTGCACTCCACTCGGCCTGGGCACCTCCACTCCACTCAGCCTGGGCACATTCACTCCACTCAGCCTTGGCACTTCCAGTCCCACTCTGCCAGGGAACCCCAACTCCACTCAGCCTGGGCACCTCCACTCCACTCAGCCTGGGCACATTCACTCCACTCAGCCTGGGCACTTCCAGTCCCACTCTGGCTGGGAACCTGCACTCCACTCGGCCTGGGCACCTCCACTCCACTCAGCCTGGGCACATTCACTCCACTCAGCCTGGGCACTTCCAATCCCACTCTGCCAGGGAACCTGCACTCCACTCAGCCTGGGCACATGCAATCCACTCAGCCTGGGGACATTCACTCCACTCAGCCTGGGAACTTCCAAACCCACTCTGCCTGGGAACCAGCACTCCACTCAGCCTGGGCACCTCCACTCCACTCAGCCTGGGTACTTCCAATCCCACTCTGCTGGGAACCTGCACTCCACTCAGCCTGGGAACCTCCACTCCACGCAGCCTGGGCACATTCACTCCACTCAGCCAGGGCACTTCCAGTCCCTCTCTGCCTGGGAACCCCAACTCCACTCAGCCTGGGCACCTCCACTCCACTCAGCCTGGGCACATTCACTCCACTCAGCCTGGGCACTTCCAATCCCACTCTGCCTGGGAACCTGCACTCCACTCAGCCTGGGCACCTCCACTCCATTCAGCCTGGGCACATTCACTCCACTCAGCCTGGGCACTTTCAGTCACACTCTGCCAGGGAACCTGCACTCCACTCAGCCTGGGCACCTCCACACCACTCAGCCTGGGCACATTCACTCCACTCAGCCTGGGCACATTCACTCCACTCAGCCTGGGCACTTCCAGTCCCACTCTGCCTGGGAACCTGCACTCCACTCGGCCTGGGCACCTCCACTCCACTCAGCCTGGGCACATTCACTCCACTCAGCCTGGGCACTTCCAATCCCACTCTGCCTGGGTGCCTGCACTCCACTCAGCCTGGGCACCTCCACTCCACTCAGCCTGGCCACATTCACTCCACTCAGCCAGGGCACATTCACTCCACTCAACCTGGGCACTTCCAGTCCCACTCTGCCCAGGAACCTCCACTCCCACTCTGACTGGGAACCTCCGCTACTCCTCTCCACACCCGGCTCTCCACCCGACTCACGGGGGCCCACTCTTAAGCCCTCCCGCCGCAAGTAATAGGCCCTTTGCCCGGGCGGAAAGTGAACCGCGGAACTGTGTCCCGCCCTCAATTCTCGTCCGATCGGAACGCGGTTTGGACCCGTTCTCCTTGGCGGTTTCGCAGCCCCTCCAGACCCAGCCAGTTAGCTCCAAGGGGCCGCCCCGAGCACGGGGAGGGGTGACACTTGACGCTTTGGCGCAACGGTGCCCGCGCCACGAGCCAAAAAGCGCCCCCCTCTCTCCGCGCCCATTCAAGGCAAAAGGGAAACGCACGTTTCGGGCTCCGGCGGCTGGGCACATTCACTCCACTCTGTCTAGGCACCTCCACTCCACTCAGCCTGGGCACATTCACTCCACTCAGCCTGGGCACTTCCAGTCCCACTCTGCAGGGAACCTGCACTCCACTCAGCCTGGGCACCTCCACTCCACTCAGCCTGGGTACCTTCACTCCACTCAGCCTTGGCACTTCCAGTCCCACTCTGCCAGGGAACCCCAACTCCACTCAGCCTGGGCACCTCCACTCCACTCAGCCTGGGCACATTCACTCCACTCAGCCTGGGCGCTTCCAATCCCACTCTGCCAGGCAACCTGCACTCCACTCAGCCTGGGCACCTCCACTCCATTCAGCCTGGGGCACATTCACTCCACTCAGCCTGGGCACTTTCAGTCCCACTCTGCCTGGGAACCTGCACTCCACTCGGCATGGGCACCTCCACTCCATTCAGCCTGGGGCACATTCACTCCACTCAGCTTGGGCACTTTCAGTCCCACTCTGCCTGGGAACCTGCACTCCACTCGGCCTGGGGACGTCCACTCCACTCAGCCTGGGCACATTCACTCCACTCAGCCTTGGCACTTCCAGTCCCACTCTGCCAGGGAACCCCAACTCCACTCAGCCTGGGCACCTCCACTCCACTCAGCCTGGGCACATTCACTCCACTCAGCCTGGGCACTTCCAGTCCCACTCTGCCTGGGAACCTGCACTCCACTCGGCCTGGGCACCTCCACTCCACTCAGCCTGGGCACATTCACTCCACTCAGCCTGGGCACTTCCAATCCCACTCTGCCTGGGTGCCTGCACTCTACTCAGCCTGGGCACCTCCACTCCACTCAGCCTGGGCACATTCACTCCACTCAGCCAGGGCACATTCACTCCACTCAGCCTGGGCACTTCCCGTCCCACTCTGCCCAGGAACCTCCACTCCCACTCTGACTGGGAACCTCCGCTACTCCTCTCCACACCCGGCTATCCACCCGACTCGCGGGGGCCCACTCTTAAGCCCTCCCGCCGCAAGTTATAGGCCCTTTGCCGGGGCGGAAAGTGAACCGCGGAACTGTGTCCCGCCCTCAATTCTCGTCCGATCGGAACGCGGTTTGGACCCGTTCTCCTGGGCGGCCTCGCAGCCCCTCCAGACCCAGCCAGTTAGCTCCAAGGGGCCGCCCCGAGCACGGGGAGGTGTGACACTTGACGCTTTGGCGCAACGGTGCCCGCGCCACGAGCCAAAAAGCGCCCCCCTCTCTCCGCGCCCATTCAAGGCAATGGGGAAACGCACGTTTCGGGCTCCGGCGGCCGGGCACATTCACTCCACTCTGTCTAGGCACATTGACTCCCATTCAGCCTGGGCACATTCACTCCTCTCCGCTTGGGCACTTCCAGTCCCACTCTGCCTGGGAACCTGCACTCCACTCGGCCTGGGCACCTCCACTCCACTCAGCCTGGGCACATTCACTCCACTCAGCCTGGGCACTTCCAATCCCACTCTGCCTGGGAACCTGCACTCCTCTCAGCCTGGGCACCTGCACTCCACTCAGCCTGGGTACATTACTCCACTCAGCCTGGGCACTTCCAATCCCACTCTGCCTGGGAACCAGCACTCCACTCAGCCTGGGCACCTCCACTCCACTCAGCCTGGGCACATTCACTCCACTCAGCGTTGGCACTTCCAGTCCCACTCTGCCAGGGAACCCCAACTCCACTCAGCCTGGGCACCTCCACTCCACTCAGCCTGGGCACATTCACTCCACTCACCGTTGGCACTTCCAGTCCCACTCTGCCAGGGAACCCCAACTCCATTCAGCCTGGGCACCTCCACTCCAATCAGCCTGGGCACATTCACTCCACTCAGCCTGGGCACTTCCAATCCCACTCTGCCTGGGAACCTGCACTCCACTCAGCCTGGGCACCTCCACTCCATTCAGCCTGGGCACATTCACTCCACTCAGCCTGGGCACTTCCAGTCCCACTCTGCCTGGGAACCTGCACTCCACTCGGCCTGGGCACCTCCACTCCAGTCAGCCTGGGCACATTCACTCCACTCAGCCTGGGCACTTCCAATCCCACTCTGCCAGGGAACCTGCACTCCACTCAGCCTGGGCACATGCAATCCACTCAGCCTGGGCACATTCACTCCACTCACCGTTGGCACTTCCAGTTCCACTCTTCCAGGGAACCCCAACTCCATTCAGCCTGGGCACCTCCACTCCACTCAGCCTGGGCACATTCACTCCACTCAGCCTGGGCACTTCCAATCCCACTCTGCCTGGGAACCTGCACTCCACTCAGCCTGGGCACCTCCACTCCACTCAGCCTCGGCACATTCACTCCACTCTGCCTGGGCACATTCACTCCACTCAGCCTGGGCACATTCACTCCACTCAGCCTGGGCACTTCCAGTCCCACTCTGCTGGGAACCTGCACTCCACTCAGCCTGGGAACCTCCACTCCACTCAGCCTGGGTACATTCACTCCACTCAGCCTTGGCACTTCCAGTCCCACTCTGCCAGGGTACCCCAACTCCACTCAGCCTGGCACCTCCACTCCACTCAGCCTGGGCACATTCACTGCACTCAGCCTGGGCACTTCCAATCCCACTCTGCCTGGGAACCTGCACTCCACTCAGCCTTGGCACCTCCACTCCACTCAGCCTCGGCACATTCACTCCACTCTGCCTGGGCACATTCACTCCACTCAGCCTGGGGACATTCACTCCACTCAGCCTGGGAACTTCCAATCCCACTCTGCCTGGGAACCAGCACTCCACTCAGCCTGGGCACCTCCACTCCACTCAGCCTGGGTACATTCACTCCACTCAGCCTTGGCACTTCCAGTCCCACTCTGCCAGGGAACCCCAACTCCACTCAGCCTGGGCACCTCCACTCCACTCAGCCTGGGCACATTCACTCCACTCATCCTGGGCACTTCCAATCCCACTCTGCCTGGGAACCTGCACTCCACTCAGCCTGGGCACCTCCACTCCACTCAGCCTGGGTACTTCCAATCCCACTCCTGGGAACCTGCACTCCACTCAGCCTGGGAACCTCCACTCCACGCAGCCTGGGCACATTCACTCCACTCAGCCAGGGCACTTCCAGTCCCTCTCTGCCTGGGAAACCCAACTCCACTCAGCCTGGGCACCTCCACTCCACTCAGCCTGGGCACATTCACTCCACTCTGTCTAGGCACATTGACTCCCATTAAGCCTGGGAACATTCACTCCACTCAGCCTGGGCACATTCACTCCACTCAGCCTGGGCACTTCCAGTCCCACTCTGCCTGGGAACCTGCACTCCACTCAGCCTGGGCACCTCCAATCCACTCAGCCTGGGCACATTCTCTCCAGTCAGCCTGGGCACATTCACTCCACTCAGCCTGGGCACATTCACTCCACTCAGCCTGGGCACATTCACTCCACTCAGCCTGGGAACTTCCAATCCCACTCTGCCTGGGAAACTGCACTCCACTCAGCCTGGGCACCTCCACTCCACTCAGCCTCGGCACAGTCACTCCACTCTGCCTGGGCACATTCGCTCCACTCAGCCTGGGCACATTCACTCCACTCAGCCTGGGCACTTCCAGTCCCACTCTGCTGGGAACCTGCACTCCACTCAGCCTGGGCACCTCCACTCCACTCAGCCTAGGTACATTCACTCCACTCAGCCTTGGCACTTCCAGTCCCACTCTGCCAGGGTACCCCAACTCCACTCAGCCTGGCACCTCCACTCCACTCAGCCTGGGCACATTCACTCCACTCAGCCTGGGCACTTCCAATCCCACTCTGCCTGGGTGCCTGCACTCCACTCAGCCTGGGCACCTCCACTCCACTCAGCCTGGCCACATTCAGTCCACTCAGCCAGGGCACATTCACTCCACTCAACCTGGGCACTTCCAGTCCCACTCTGCCCAGGAACCTCCACTCCCACTCTGACTGGGAACCTCCGCTACTCCTCTCCACACCCGGCTCTCCACCCGACTCACGGGGGCCCACTCTTAAGCCCTCCCGCCGCAAGTAATAGGCCCTTTGCCCGGGCGGAAAGTGAACCGCGGAACTGTGTCCCGCCCTCAATTCTCGTCCGATCGGAACGCGGTTTGGACCCGTTCTCCTGGGCGGCCTCGCAGCCCCTCCAGACCCAGCCAGTTAGCTCCAAGGGGCCGCCCCGAGCACGGGGAGGGGTGACACTTGACGCTTTGGCGCAACGGTGCCCGCGCCACGAGCCAAAAAGCGCCCCCCTCTCTCCGCGCCCATTCAAGGCAATGGGGAAACGCATGTTTCGGGCTCCGGCGGCTGGGCACAATCACTCCACTCTGTCTAGGCACCTCCACTCCACTCAGCCTGGGCACATTCACTCCACTCAGCCTGGGCACTTCCAGTCCCACTCTGCTGGGAACCTGCACTCCACTCAGCCTGGGCACCTCCACTCCACTCAGCCTGGGTACCTTCACTCCACTCAGCCTTGGCACTTCCAGTCCCACTCTGCCAGGGAACCCCAACTCCACTCAGCCTGGGCACCTCCACTCCACTCAGCCTGGGCACATTCACTCCACTCAGCCTGGGCACTTCCAATCCCACTCTGCCAGGCAACCTGCACTCCACTCAGCCTGGGCACCTCCACTCCATTCAGCCTGGGGCACATTCACTCTACTCAGCCTGGGCACTTTCAGTCCCACTCTGCCTGGGAACCTGCACTCCACTCGGCATGGGCACCTCCACTCCATTCAGCCTGGGGCACATTCACTCCACTCAGCTTGGGCACATTCACTCCACTCTGTCTAGGCACATTGACTCCCATTAAGCCTGGGAACATTCACTCCACTCAGCCTGGGCACATTCACTCCACTCAGCCTGGGCACTTCCAGTCCCACTCTGCCTGGGAACCTGCACTCCACTCAGCCTGGGCACCTCCAATCCACTCAGCCTGGGCACATTCTCTCCAGTCAGCCTGGGCACATTCACTCCACTCAGCCTGGGCACATTCACTCCACTCAGCCTGGGCACATTCACTCCACTCAGCCTGGGAACTTCCAATCCCACTCTGCCTGGGAAACTGCACTCCACTCAGCCTGGGCACCTCCACTCCACTCAGCCTCGGCACAGTCACTCCACTCTGCCTGGGCACATTCGCTCCACTCAGCCTGGGCACATTCACTCCACTCAGCCTGGGCACTTCCAGTCCCACTCTGCTGGGAACCTGCACTCCACTCAGCCTGGGCACCTCCACTCCACTCAGCCTAGGTACATTCACTCCACTCAGCCTTGGCACTTCCAGTCCCACTCTGCCAGGGTACCCCAACTCCACTCAGCCTGGCACCTCCACTCCACTCAGCCTGGGCACATTCACTCCACTCAGCCTGGGCACTTCCAATCCCACTCTGCCTGGGTGCCTGCACTCCACTCAGCCTGGGCACCTCCACTCCACTCAGCCTGGCCACATTCAGTCCACTCAGCCAGGGCACATTCACTCCACTCAACCTGGGCACTTCCAGTCCCACTCTGCCCAGGAACCTCCACTCCCACTCTGACTGGGAACCTCCGCTACTCCTCTCCACACCCGGCTCTCCACCCGACTCACGGGGGCCCACTCTTAAGCCCTCCCGCCGCAAGTAATAGGCCCTTTGCCCGGGCGGAAAGTGAACCGCGGAACTGTGTCCCGCCCTCAATTCTCGTCCGATCGGAACGCGGTTTGGACCCGTTCTCCTGGGCGGCCTCGCAGCCCCTCCAGACCCAGCCAGTTAGCTCCAAGGGGCCGCCCCGAGCACGGGGAGGGGTGACACTTGACGCTTTGGCGCAACGGTGCCCGCGCCACGAGCCAAAAAGCGCCCCCCTCTCTCCGCGCCCATTCAAGGCAATGGGGAAACGCATGTTTCGGGCTCCGGCGGCTGGGCACAATCACTCCACTCTGTCTAGGCACCTCCACTCCACTCAGCCTGGGCACATTCACTCCACTCAGCCTGGGCACTTCCAGTCCCACTCTGCTGGGAACCTGCACTCCACTCAGCCTGGGCACCTCCACTCCACTCAGCCTGGGTACCTTCACTCCACTCAGCCTTGGCACTTCCAGTCCCACTCTGCCAGGGAACCCCAACTCCACTCAGCCTGGGCACCTCCACTCCACTCAGCCTGGGCACATTCACTCCACTCAGCCTGGGCACTTCCAATCCCACTCTGCCAGGCAACCTGCACTCCACTCAGCCTGGGCACCTCCACTCCATTCAGCCTGGGGCACATTCACTCTACTCAGCCTGGGCACTTTCAGTCCCACTCTGCCTGGGAACCTGCACTCCACTCGGCATGGGCACCTCCACTCCATTCAGCCTGGGGCACATTCACTCCACTCAGCTTGGGCACTTTCAGTCCCACTCTGCCTGGGAACCTGCACTCCACTCGGCCTGGGCACCTCCACTCCACTCAGCCTGGGCACATTCACTCCACTCAGCCTTGGCACTTCCAGTCCCACTCTGCCAGGGAACCCCAACTCCACTCAGCCTGGGCACCTCCACTCCACTCAGCCTGGGCACATTCACTCCACTCAGCCTGGGCACTTCCAGTCCCACTCTGCCTGGGAACCTGCACTCCACTCGGCCTGGGCACCTCCACTCCACTCAGCCTGGGCACATTCACTCCACTCAGCCTGGGCACTTCCAATCCCACTCTGCCTGGGTGCCTGCACTCTACTCAGCTTGGGCACCTCCACTCCACTCAGCCTGGGCACATTCACTCCACTCAGCCAGGGCACATTCACTCCACTCAGCCTGGGCACATTCACTCCACTCAGCCTGGGCACATGCAATCCACTCAGCCTGGGGACATTCACTCCACTCAGCCTGGGAACTTCCAATCCCACTCTGCCTGGGAACCAGCACTCCACTCAGCCTGGGCACCTCCACTCCACTCAGCCTGGGTACTTCCAATCCCACTCTGCTGGGCACCTCCACTCCACTCAGCCTGGGCACATTCACTCCACTCAGCCTGGGCACCTCCACTCCATTCAGCCTGGGCACATTCACTCCACTCAGCCTGGGCACTTTCAGTCATACTCTGCCTGGGAACCTGCACTCCACTCAGCCTGGGCACCTCCACACCACTCAGCCTGGGCACATTCACTCCACTCAGCCTGGGCACATTCACTCCACTCAGCCTGGGCACTTCCAGTCCCACTCTGCCTGGGAACCTGCACTCCACTCGGCCTGGGCACCTCCACTCCACTCAGCCTGGGCACATTCACTCCACTCAGCCTGGGCACTTCCAATCCCACTCTGCCTGGGTGCCTGCACTCCACTCAGCCTGGGCACCTCCACTCCACTCAGCCTGGCCACATTCACTCCACTCAGCCAGGGCACATTCACTCCACTCAACCTGGGCACTTCCAGTCCCACTCTGCCCAGGAACCTCCACTCCCACTCTGACTGGGAACCTCCGCTACTCCTCTCCACACCCGGCTCTCCACCCGACTCACGGGGGCCCACTCTTAAGCCCTCCCGCCGCAAGTAATAGGCCCTTTGCCCGGGCGGAAAGTGAACCGCGGAACTGTGTCCCGCCTTCAATTCTCGTC
Organism: Conger conger; assembly: GCF_963514075.1. Taxonomy (NCBI): domain Eukaryota; kingdom Metazoa; phylum Chordata; class Actinopteri; order Anguilliformes; family Congridae; genus Conger; species Conger conger. The sequence goes on along the minus strand of NW_026890256.1, from coordinate 120,685 downwards.
CGATCGGAACGCGGTTTGGACCCGTTCTCCTGGGCGGCCTCGCAGCCCCTCCAGACCCAGCCAGTTAGCTCCAAGGGGCCGCCCCGAGCACGGGGAGGGGTGACACTTGACGCTTTGGCGCAACGGTGCCCGCGCCACGAGCCAAAAAGCGCCCCCCTCTCTCCGCGCCCATTCAAGGCAATGGGGAAACGCACGTTTCGGGCTCCGGCGGCTGGGCACATTCACTCCACTCTGTCTAGGCACCTCCACTCCACTCAGCCTGGGCACATTCACTCCACTCAGCCTGGGCACTTCCAGTCCCACTCTGCCTGGGAACCTGCACTCCACTCAGCCTGGGCACCTCCACTCCACTCAGCCTGGGTACCTTCACTCCACTCAGCCTTGGCACTTCCAGTCCCACTCTGCCAGGGAACCCCAACTCCACTCAGCCTGGGCACCTCCACTCCACTCAGCCTGGGCACATTCACTCCACTCAGCCAGGGCACTTCCAGTCCCTCTCTGCCTGGGAACCCCAACTCCACTCAGCCTGGGCACCTCCACTCCACTCAGCCTGGGCACATTCACTCCACTCTGTCTAGGCACATTGACTCCCATTCAGCCTGGGAACATTCACTCCACTCAGCCTGGGCACATTCACTCCACTCAGCCTGGGCACTTCCAGTCCCACTCTGCCTGGGAACCTGCACTCCACTCAGCCTGGGCACCTCCAATCCACTCAGCCTGGGCACATTCTCTCCAGTCAGCCTGGGCACATTCACTCCACTCAGCCAGGGCACATTCACTCCACTCAGCCTGGGTACTTCCAGTCCCACTCTGCCCAGGAACCTCCACTCCCACTCTGACTGGGAACCTCCGCTACTCCTCTCCACACCCGGCTCTCCACCCGACTCGCGGGGGCCCACTCTTAAGCCCTCCCGCCGCAAGTTATAGGCCCTTTGCCCGGGCGGAAAGTGAACCGCGGAACTGTGTCCCGCCCTCAATTCTCGTCCAATCGGAACGCGGTTTGGACCCGTTCTCCTGGGCGGCCTCGCAGCCCCTCCAGACCCAGCTAGTTAGCTCCAAGGGGCCGCCCCGAGCACGGGGAGGTGTGACACTTGACGCTTTGGCGCAACGGTGCCCGCGCCACGAGCCAAAAAGCGCCCCCCTCTCTCCGCGCCCATTCAAGGCAATGGGGAAACGCACATTTCGGGCTCCGGCGGGCGGGCACATTCACTCCACTCTGTCTAGGCACATTGACTCCCATTCAGCCTGGGCACATTCACTCCACTCCGCCTGGGCACTTCCAGTCCCACTCTGCCTGGGAACCTGCACTCCACTCGGCCTGGGCACCTCCACTCCACTCAGCCTGGGCACATTCACTCCACTCAGCCTGGGCACTTCCAATCCCACTCTGCCTGGGAACCTGCACTCCACTCAGCCTGGGCACCTCCACTCCATTCAGCCTGGGCACATTCACTCCACTCAGCCTGGGCACTTTCAGTCACACTCTGCCTGGGAACCTGCACTCCACTCAGCCTGGGCACCTCCACACCACTCAGCCTGGGCACATTCACTCCACTCAGCCTGGGCACATTCACTCCACTCAGCCTGGGCACTTCCAGTCCCACTCTGCCTGGGAACCTGCACTCCACTCGGCCTGGGCACCTCCACTCCACTCAGCCTGGGCACATTCACTCCACTCAGCCTGGGCACTTTCAGTCCCACTCTGCCTGGGAACCTGCACTCCACTCGGCCTGGGCACCTCCACTCCACTCAGCCTGGGCACATTCACTCCACTCAGCCTGGGCACCTCCACTCCATTCAGCCTGGGCACATTCACTCCACTCAGCCTGGGCACTTCCAATCCCACTCTGCCAGGCAACCTGCACTCCACTCAGCCTGGGCACCTCCACTCCATTCAGCCTGGGGCACATTCACTCCACTCAGCCTGGGCACTTTCAGTCCCACTCTGCCTGGGAACCTGCACTCCACTCGGCATGGGCACCTCCACTCTATTCAGCCTGGGGCACATTCACTCCACTCAGCATGGGCACTTTCAGTCCCACTCTGCCTGGGAACCTGCACTCCACTCGGCCTGGGCACCTCCACTCCACTCAGCCTGGGCACATTCACTCCACTCAGCCTTGGCACTTCCAGTCCCACTCTGCCAGGGAACCCCAACTCCACTCAGCCTGGGCACCTCCACTCCACTCAGCCTGGGCACATTCACTCCACTCAGCCTGGGCACTTCCAATCCCACTCTGCCTGGGTGCCTGCACTCTACTCAGCCTGGGCACCTCCACTCCACTCAGCCTGGGCACATTCACTCCACTCAGCCAGGGCACATTCACTCCACTCAGCCTGGGCACATTCACTCCACTCAGCCTGGGCACATTCACTCCACTCAGCCTGGGCACTTTCAGTCCCACTCTGCCTGGGAACCTGCACTCCACTCGGCCTGGGCACCTCCACTCCACTCAGCCTGGGCACATTCACTCCACTCAGCCTAGGCACTTCCAGTCCCACTCTGCCAGGGAACCCCAACTCCACTCAGCCTGGGCACCTCCACTCCACTCAGCCTGGGCACATTCACTCCACTCAGCCTGGGCACTTCCAGTCCCACTCTGGCTGGGAACCTGCACTCCACTCGGCCTGGGCACCTCCACTCCACTCAGCCTGGGCACATTCACTCCACTCAGCCTGGGCACTTCCAATCCCACTCTGCCAGGGAACCTGCACTCCACTCAGCCTGGGCACATGCAATCCACTCAGCCTGGGGACATTCACTCCACTCAGCCAGGGCACTTCCAGTCCCTCTCTGCCTGGGAACCCCAACTCCACTCAGCCTGGGCACCTCCACTCCACTCAGCCTGGGCACATTCACTCCACTCTGTCTAGGCACATTGACTCCCATTCAGCCTGGGAACATTCACTCCACTCAGCCTGGGCACATTCACTCCACTCAGCCTGGGCACTTCCAGTCCCACTCTGCCTGGGAACCTGCACTCCACTCAGCCTGGGCACCTCCAATCCACTCAGCCTGGGCACATTCTCTGCAGTCAGCCTGGGCACATTCACTCCACTCAGCCAGGGCACATTCACTCCACTCAGCCTGGGCACTTCCAGTCCCACTCTGCCCAGGAACCTCCACTCCCACTCTGACTGGGAACCTCCGCTACTCCTCTCCACACCCGGCTCTCCACCCGACTCACGGGGGCCCACTCTTAAGCCCTCCCGCCGCAAGTAATAGGCCCTTTGCCCGGGCGGAAAGTGAACCGCGGAACTGTGTCCCGCCCTCAATTCTCGTCCGATCGGAACGCGGTTTGGACCCGTTCTCCTGGGCGGCCTCGCAGCCCCTCCAGACCCAGCCAGTTAGCTCCAAGGGGCCGCCCCGAGCACGGGGAGGGGTGACACTTGACGCTTTGGCGCAACGGTGCCCGCGCCACGAGCCAAAAAGCGCCCCCCTCTCTCCGCGCCCATTCAAGGCAAAGGGGAAACGCACGTTTCGGGCTCCGGCGGCTGGGCACATTCACTCCACTCTGTCTAGGCACCTCCACTCCACTCAGCCTGGGCACATTCACTCCACTCAGCCTGGGCACTTCCAGTCCCACTCTGCTGGGAACCTGCACTCCACTCAGCCTGGGCACCTCCACTCCACTCAGCCTGGGTACTTCCAGTCCCACTCTGCCCAGGAACCTCCACTCCCACTCTGACTGGGAACCTGCACTCCACTCAGCCAGGGCACATTCACTCCACTCAGCCTGGGTACTTCCAGTCCCACTCTGCCCAGGAACCTCCACTCCCACTCTGACTGGGAACCTCCGCTACTCCTCTCCACACCCGGCTCTCCACCCGACTCGCGGGGGCCCACTCTTAAGCCCTCCCGCCGCAAGTTATAGGCCCTTTGCCCGGGCGGAAAGTGAACCGCGGAACTGTGTCCCGCCCTCAATTCTCGTCCAATCGGAACGCGGTTTGGACCCGTTCTCCTGGGCGGCCTCGCAGCCCCTCCAGACCCAGCTAGTTAGCTCCAAGGGGCCGCCCCGAGCACGGGGAGGTGTGACACTTGACGCTTTGGCGCAACGGTGCCCGCGCCACGAGCCAAAAAGCGCCCCCCTCTCTCCGCGCCCATTCAAGGCAATGGGGAAACGCACATTTCGGGCTCCGGCGGGCGGGCACATTCACTCCACTCTGTCTAGGCACATTGACTCCCATTCAGCCTGGGCACATTCACTCCACTCCGCCTGGGCACTTCCAGTCCCACTCTGCCTGGGAACCTGCACTCCACTCGGCCTGGGCACCTCCACTCCACTCAGCCTGGGCACATTCACTCCACTCAGCCTGGGCACTTCCAATCCCACTCTGCCTGGGAACCTGCACTCCACTCAGCCTGGGCACCTCCACTCCATTCAGCCTGGGCACATTCACTCCACTCAGCCTGGGCACTTTCAGTCACACTCTGCCTGGGAACCTGCACTCCACTCAGCCTGGGCACCTCCACACCACTCAGCCTGGGCACATTCACTCCACTCAGCCTGGGCACATTCACTCCACTCAGCCTGGGCACTTCCAGTCCCACTCTGCCTGGGAACCTGCACTCCACTCGGCCTGGGCACCTCCACTCCACTCAGCCTGGGCACATTCACTCCACTCAGCCTGGGCACTTTCAGTCCCACTCTGCCTGGGAACCTGCACTCCACTCGGCCTGGGCACCTCCACTCCACTCAGCCTGGGCACATTCACTCCACTCAGCCTGGGCACCTCCACTCCATTCAGCCTGGGCACATTCACTCCACTCAGCCTGGGCACTTCCAATCCCACTCTGCCAGGCAACCTGCACTCCACTCAGCCTGGGCACCTCCACTCCATTCAGCCTGGGGCACATTCACTCCACTCAGCCTGGGCACTTTCAGTCCCACTCTGCCTGGGAACCTGCACTCCACTCGGCATGGGCACCTCCACTCTATTCAGCCTGGGGCACATTCACTCCACTCAGCATGGGCACTTTCAGTCCCACTCTGCCTGGGAACCTGCACTCCACTCGGCCTGGGCACCTCCACTCCACTCAGCCTGGGCACATTCACTCCACTCAGCCTTGGCACTTCCAGTCCCACTCTGCCAGGGAACCCCAACTCCACTCAGCCTGGGCACCTCCACTCCACTCAGCCTGGGCACATTCACTCCACTCAGCCTGGGCACTTCCAATCCCACTCTGCCTGGGTGCCTGCACTCTACTCAGCCTGGGCACCTCCACTCCACTCAGCCTGGGCACATTCACTCCACTCAGCCAGGGCACATTCACTCCACTCAGCCTGGGCACATTCACTCCACTCAGCCTGGGCACATTCACTCCACTCAGCCTGGGCACTTTCAGTCCCACTCTGCCTGGGAACCTGCACTCCACTCGGCCTGGGCACCTCCACTCCACTCAGCCTGGGCACATTCACTCCACTCAGCCTAGGCACTTCCAGTCCCACTCTGCCAGGGAACCCCAACTCCACTCAGCCTGGGCACCTCCACTCCACTCAGCCTGGGCACATTCACTCCACTCAGCCTGGGCACTTCCAGTCCCACTCTGGCTGGGAACCTGCACTCCACTCGGCCTGGGCACCTCCACTCCACTCAGCCTGGGCACATTCACTCCACTCAGCCTGGGCACTTCCAATCCCACTCTGCCAGGGAACCTGCACTCCACTCAGCCTGGGCACATGCAATCCACTCAGCCTGGGGACATTCACTCCACTCAGCCAGGGCACTTCCAGTCCCTCTCTGCCTGGGAACCCCAACTCCACTCAGCCTGGGCACCTCCACTCCACTCAGCCTGGGCACATTCACTCCACTCTGTCTAGGCACATTGACTCCCATTCAGCCTGGGAACATTCACTCCACTCAGCCTGGGCACATTCACTCCACTCAGCCTGGGCACTTCCAGTCCCACTCTGCCTGGGAACCTGCACTCCACTCAGCCTGGGCACCTCCAATCCACTCAGCCTGGGCACATTCTCTGCAGTCAGCCTGGGCACATTCACTCCACTCAGCCAGGGCACATTCACTCCACTCAGCCTGGGCACTTCCAGTCCCACTCTGCCCAGGAACCTCCACTCCCACTCTGACTGGGAACCTCCGCTACTCCTCTCCACACCCGGCTCTCCACCCGACTCACGGGGGCCCACTCTTAAGCCCTCCCGCCGCAAGTAATAGGCCCTTTGCCCGGGCGGAAAGTGAACCGCGGAACTGTGTCCCGCCCTCAATTCTCGTCCGATCGGAACGCGGTTTGGACCCGTTCTCCTGGGCGGCCTCGCAGCCCCTCCAGACCCAGCCAGTTAGCTCCAAGGGGCCGCCCCGAGCACGGGGAGGGGTGACACTTGACGCTTTGGCGCAACGGTGCCCGCGCCACGAGCCAAAAAGCGCCCCCCTCTCTCCGCGCCCATTCAAGGCAAAGGGGAAACGCACGTTTCGGGCTCCGGCGGCTGGGCACATTCACTCCACTCTGTCTAGGCACCTCCACTCCACTCAGCCTGGGCACATTCACTCCACTCAGCCTGGGCACTTCCAGTCCCACTCTGCTGGGAACCTGCACTCCACTCAGCCTGGGCACCTCCACTCCACTCAGCCTGGGTACCTTCACTCCACTCAGCCTTGGCACTTCCAGTCCCACTCTGCCAGGGAACCCCAACTCCACTCAGCCTGGGCACCTCCACTCCACTCAGCCTGTGCACATTCACTCCACTCAGCCTGGGCACTTCCAATCCCACTCTGCCAGGCAACCTGCACTCCACTCAGCCTGGGCACCTCCACTCCATTCAGCCTGGGGCACATTCACTCCACTCAGCCTGGGCACTTTCAGTCCCACTCTGCCTGGGAACCTGCACTCCACTCGGCATGGGCACCTCCACTCCATTCAGCCTGGGGCACATTCACTCCACTCAGCTTGGGCACTTTCAGTCCCACTCTGCCTGGGAACCTGCACTCCACTCGGCCTGGGGACCTCCACTCCACTCAGCCTGGGCACATTCACTCCACTCAGCCTTGGCACTTCCAGTCCCACTCTGCCAGGGAACCCCAACTCCACTCAGCCTGGGCACCTCCACTCCACTCAGCCTGGGCACATTCACTCCACTCAGCCTGGGCACTTCCAGTCCCACTCTGCCTGGGAACCTGCACTCCACTCGGCCTGGGCACCTCCACTCCACTCAGCCTGGGCACATTCACTCCACTCAGCCTGGGCACTTCCAATCCCACTCTGCCTGGGTGCCTGCACTCTACTCAGCCTGGGCACCTCGACTCCACTCAGCCTGGGCACATTCACTCCACTCAGCCAGGGCACATTCACTCCACTCAGCCTGGGCACTTCCAGTCCCACTCTGCCCAGGAACCTCCACTCCCACTCTGACTGGGAACCTCCGCTACTCCTCTCCACACCCGGCTCTCCACCCGACTCGCGGGGGCCCACTCTTAAGCCCTCCCGCCGCAAGTAATAGGCCCTTTGCCCGGGCGGAAAGTGAACCGCGGAACTGTGTCCCGCCCTCAATTCTCGTCCGATCGGAACGCGGTTTGGACCCGTTCTCCTGGGCGGCCTCGCAGCCCCTCCAGACCCAGCCAGTTAGCTCCAAGGGGCCGCCCCGAGCACGGGGAGGGGTGACACTTGACGCTTTGGCGCAACGGTGCCCGCGCCACGAGCCAAAAAGCGCCCCCCTCTCTCCGCGCCCATTCAAGGCAAAGGGGAAACGCACGTTTCGGGCTCCGGCGGCTGGGCACATTCACTCCACTCTGTCTAGGCACCTCCACTCCACTCAGCCTGGGCACATTCACTCCACTCAGCCTGGGCACTTCCAGTCCCACTCTGCTGGGAACCTGCACTCCACTCAGCCTGGGCACCTCCACTCCACTCAGCCTGGGTACCTTCACTCCACTCAGCCTTGGCACTTCCAGTCCCACTCTGCCTGGGAACCCCAACTCCACTCAGCCTGGGCACCTCCACTCCACTCAGCCTGTGCACATTCACTCCACTCAGCCTGGGCACTTCCAATCCCACTCTGCCAGGCAACCTGCACTCCACTCAGCCTGGGCACCTCCACTCCATTCAGCCTGGGGCACATTCACTCCACTCAGCCTGGGCACTTTCAGTCCCACTCTGCCTGGGAACCTGCACTCCACTCGGCATGGGCACCTCCACTCCATTCAGCCTGGGGCACATTCACTCCACTCAGCTTGGGCACTTTCAGTCCCACTCTGCCTGGGAACCTGCACTCCACTCGGCCTGGGGACCTCCACTCCACTCAGCCTGGGCACATTCACTCCACTCAGCCTTGGCACTTCCAGTCCCACTCTGCCAGGGAACCCCAACTCCACTCAGCCTGGGCACCTCCACTCCACTCAGCCTGGGCACATTCACTCCACTCAGCCTGGGCACTTCCAGTCCCACTCTGCCTGGGAACCTGCACTCCACTCGGCCTGGGCACCTCCACTCCACTCAGCCTGGGCACATTCACTCCACTCAGCCTGGGCACTTCCAATCCCACTCTGCCTGGGTGCCTGCACTCTACTCAGCCTGGGCACCTCGACTCCACTCAGCCTGGGCACATTCACTCCACTCAGCCAGGGCACATTCACTCCACTCAGCCTGGGCACTTCCAGTCCCACTCTGCCCAGGAACCTCCACTCCCACTCTGACTGGGAACCTCCGCTACTCCTCTCCACACCCGGCTCTCCACCCGACTCGCGGGGGCCCACTCTTAAGCCCTCCCGCCGCAAGTTATAGGCCCTTTGCCGGGGCGGAAAGTGAACCGCGGAACTGTGTCCCGCCCTCAATTCTCGTCCGATCGGAACGCGGTTTGGACCCGTTCTCCTGGGCGGCCTCGCAGCCCCTCCAGACCCAGCCAGTTAGCTCCAAGGGGCCGCCCCGAGCACGGGGAGGTGTGACACTTGACGCTTTGGCGCAACGGTGCCCGCGCCACGAGCCAAAAAGCGCCCCCCTCTCTCCGCGCCCATTCAAGGCAATGGGGAAACGCACGTTTCGGGCTCCGGCGGCCGGGCACATTCACTCCACTCTGTCTAGGCACATTGACTCCCATTCAGCCTGGGCACATTCACTCCTCTCCGCTTGGGCACTTCCAGTCCCACTCTGCCTGGGAACCTGCACTCCACTCGGCCTGGGCACCTCCACTCCACTCAGCCTGGGCACATTCACTCCACTCAGCCTGGGCACTTCCAATCCCACTCTGCCTGGGAACCTGCACTCCTCTCAGCCTGGGCACCTGCACTCCACTCAGCCTGGGTACATTACTCCACTCAGCCTGGGCACTTCCAATCCCACTCTGCCTGGGAACCAGCACTCCACTCAGCCTGGGCACCTCCACTCCACTCAGCCTGGGCACATTCACTCCACTCAGCGTTGGCACTTCCAGTCCCACTCTGCCAGGGAACCCCAACTCCACTCAGCCTGGGCACCTCCACTCCACTCAGCCTGGGCACATTCACTCCACTCACCGTTGGCACTTCCAGTCCCACTCTGCCAGGGAACCCCAACTCCATTCAGCCTGGGCACCTCCACTCCAATCAGCCTGGGCACATTCACTCCACTCAGCCTGGGCACTTCCAATCCCACTCTGCCTGGGAACCTGCACTCCACTCAGCCTGGGCACCTCCACTCCATTCAGCCTGGGCACATTCACTCCACTCAGCCTGGGCACTTCCAGTCCCACTCTACCTGGGAACCTGCACTCCACTCGGCCTGGGCACCTCCACTCCAGTCAGCCTGGGCACATTCACTCCACTCAGCCTGGGCACTTCCAATCCCACTCTGCCAGGGAACCTGCACTCCACTCAGCCTGGGCACATGCAATCCACTCAGCCTGGGCACATTCACTCCACTCACCGTTGGCACTTCCAGTTCCACTCTGCCAGGGAACCCCAACTCCATTCAGCCTGGGCACCTCCACTCCACTCAGCCTGGGCACATTCACTCCACTCAGCCTGGGCACTTCCAATCCCACTCTGCCTGGGAACCTGCACTCCACTCAGCCTGGGCACCTCCACTCCACTCAGCCTCGGCACATTCACTCCACTCTGCCTGGGCACATTCACTCCACTCAGCCTGGGCACATTCACTCCACTCAGCCTGGGCACTTCCATTCCCACTCTGCTGGGAACCTGCACTCCACTCAGCCTGGGCACCTCCACTCCACTCAGCCTGGGTACATTCACTCCACTCAGCCTTGGCACTTCCAGTCCCACTCTGCCAGGGTACCCCAACTCCACTCAGCCTGGCACCTCCACTCCACTCAGCCTGGGCACATTCACTGCACTCAGCCTGGGCACTTCCAATCCCACTCTGCCTGGGAACCTGCACTCCACTCAGCCTTGGCACCTCCACTCCACTCAGCCTCGGCACATTCACTCCACTCTGCCTGGGCACATTCACTCCACTCAGCCTGGGGACATTCACTCCACTCAGCCTGGGAACTTCCAATCCCACTCTGCCTGGGAACCAGCACTCCACTCAGCCTGGGCACCTCCACTCCACTCAGCCTGGGTACATTCACTCCACTCAGCCTTGGCACTTCCAGTCCCACTCTGCCAGGGAACCCCAACTCCACTCAGCCTGGGCACCTCCACTCCACTCAGCCTGGGCACATTCACTCCACTCATCCTGGGCACTTCCAATCCCACTCTGCCTGGGAACCTGCACTCCACTCAGCCTGGGCACCTCCACTCCACTCAGCCTGGGTACTTCCAATCCCACTCCTGGGAACCTGCACTCCACTCAGCCTGGGAACCTCCACTCCACGCACCCTGGGCACATTCACTCCACTCAGCCAGGGCACTTCCAGTCCCTCTCTGCCTGGGAAACCCAACTCCACTCAGCCTGGGCACCTCCACTCCACTCAGCCTGGGCACATTCACTCCACTCTGTCTAGGCACATTGACTCCCATTAAGCCTGGGAACATTCACTCCACTCAGCCTGGGCACATTCACTCCACTCAGCCTGGGCACTTCCAGTCCCACTCTGCCTGGGAACCTGCACTCCACTCAGCCTGGGCACCTCCAATCCACTCAGCCTGGGCACATTCTCTCCAGTCAGCCTGGGCACATTCACTCCACTCAGCCTGGGCACATTCACTCCACTCAGCCTGGGCACATTCACTCCACTCAGCCTGGGAACTTCCAATCCCACTCTGCCTGGGAAACTGCACTCCACTCAGCCTGGGCACCTCCACTCCACTCAGCCTCGGCACAGTCACTCCACTCTGCCTGGGCACATTCGCTCCACTCAGCCTGGGCACATTCACTCCACTCAGCCTGGGCACTTCCAGTCCCACTCTGCTGGGAACCTGCACTCCACTCAGCCTGGGCACCTCCACTCCACTCAGCCTGGGTACATTCACTCCACTCAGCCTTGGCACTTCCAGTCCCACTCTGCCAGGGTACCCCAACTCCACTCAGCCTGGCACCTCCACTCCACTCAGCCTGGGCACATTCACTGCACTCAGCCTGGGCGCTTCCAATCCCACTCTGCCAGGGAACCTGCACTCCACTCAGCCTGGGAACCTCCACTCCATTCAGCCTGGGCACATTCATTCCACTCAGCCTGGGCACATTCACTCCACTCAGCCTGGGCACTTCCAGTCCCACTCTGCCTGGGAACCTGCACTCCACTCGGCCTGGGCACCTCCACTCCACTCAGCCTGGGCACATTCACTCCACTCAGCCTGGGCACTTCCAATCCCACTCTGCCTGGGTGCCTGCACTCCACTCAGCCTGGGCACCTCCACTCCACTCAGCCTGGCCACATTCAGTCCACTCAGCCAGGGCACATTCACTCCACTCAACCTGGGCACTTCCAGTCCCACTCTGCCCAGGAACCTCCACTCCCACTCTGACTGGGAACCTCCGCTACTCCTCTCCACACCCGGCTCTCCACCCGACTCACGGGGGCCCACTCTTAAGCCCTCCCGCCGCAAGTAATAGGCCCTTTGCCCGGGCGGAAAGTGAACCGCGGAACTATGTCCCGCCCTCAATTCTCGTCCGATCGGAACGCGGTTTGGACCCGTTCTCCTGGGCGGCCTCGCAGCCCCTCCAGACCCAGCCAGTTAGCTCCAAGGGGCCGCCCCGAGCACGGGGAGGGGTGACACTTGACGCTTTGGCGCAACGGTGCCCGCGCCACGAGCCAAAAAGCGCCCCCCTCTCTCCGCGCCCATTCAAGGCAATGGGGAAACGCACGTTTCGGGCTCCGGCGGCTGGGCACATTCACTCCACTCTGTCTAGGCACCTCCACTCCACTCAGCCTGGGCACATTCACTCCACTCAGCCTGGGCACTTCCAGTCCCACTCTGCTGGGAACCTGCACTCCACTCAGCCTGGGCACCTCCACTCCACTCAGCCTGGGTACCTTCACTCCACTCAGCCTTGGCACTTCCAGTCCCACTCTGCCAGGGAACCCCAACTCCACTCAGCCTGGGCACCTCCACTCCACTCAGCCTGGGCACATTCACTCCACTCAGCCTGGGCACTTCCAATCCCACTCTGCCAGGCAACCTGCACTCCACTCAGCCTGGGCACCTCCACTCCATTCAGCCTGGGGCACATTCACTCTACTCAGCCTGGGCACTTTCAGTCCCACTCTGCCTGGGAACCTGCACTCCACTCGGCATGGGCACCTCCACTCCATTCAGCCTGGGGCACATTCACTCCACTCAGCTTGGGCACTTTCAGTCCCACTCTGCCTGGGAACCTGCACTCCACTCGGCCTGGGCACCTCCACTCCACTCAGCCTGGGCACATTCACTCCACTCAGCCTTGGCACTTCCAGTCCCACTCTGCCAGGGAACCCCAACTCCACTCAGCCTGGGCACCTCCACTCCACTCAGCCTGGGCACATTCACTCCACTCAGCCTGGGCACTTCCAGTCCCACTCTGCCTGGGAACCTGCACTCCACTCGGCCTGGGCACCTCCACTCCACTCAGCCTGGGCACATTCACTCCACTCAGCCTGGGCACTTCCAATCCCACTCTGCCTGGGTGCGTGCACTCTACTCAGCCTGGGCACCTCCACTCCACTCAGCCTGGGCACATTCACTCCACTCAGCCAGGGCACATTCACTCCACTCAGCCTGGGCACATTCACTCCACTCAGCCTGGGCACATGCAATCCACTCAGCCTGGGGACATTCACTCCACTCAGCCTGGGAACTTCCAATCCCACTCTGCCTGGGAACCAGCACTCCACTCAGCCTGGGCACCTCCACTCCACTCAGCCTGGGTACTTCCAATCCCACTCTGCTGGGAACCTGCACTCCACTCAGCCTGGGAACCTCCACTCCACGCAGCCTGGGCACATTCACTCCACTCAGCCAGGGCACTTCCAGTCCCTCTCTGCCTGGGAACCCCAACTCCACTCAGCCAGGGCACATTCACTCCACTCAGCCTGGGCACATTCACTCCACTCAGCCTGGGCACATTCACTCCACTCAGCCTGGGCACTTCCAGTCCCACTCTGCCTGGGAACCTGCACTCCACTCAGCCTGGGCACCTCCAATCGACTCAGCCTGGGCACATTCTCTCCAGTCAGCCTGGGCACATTCACTCCACTCAGCCAGGGCACATTCACTCCACTCAGCCTGGGCACTTCCAGTCCCACTCTGCCCAGGAACCTCCACTCCCACTCTGACTGGGAACCTCCGCTACTCCTCTCCACACCCGGCTCTCCACCCGACTCGCGGGGGCCCACTCTTAAGCCCTCCCGCCGCAAGTTATAGGCCCTTTGCCGGAACTGTGTCCCGCCCTCAATTCTCGTCCGATCGGAACGCGGTTTGGACCCGTTCTCCTGGGCGGCCTCGCAGCCCCTCCAGACCCAGCTAGTTAGCTCCAAGGGGCCGCCCCGAGCACGGGGAGGTGTGACACTTGACGCTTTGGCGCAACGGTGCCCGCGCCACGAGCCAAAAAGCGCCCCCCTCCCTCCGCGCCCATTCAAGGCAATGGGGAAACGCACGTTTCGGGCTCCGGCGGCTGGGCACATTCACTCCACTCTGTCTAGGCACCTCCACTCCACTCAGCCTGGGCACATTCACTCCACTCAGCCTGGGCACTTCCAGTCCCACTCTGCCTGGGAACCTGCACTCCACTCAGCCTGGGCACCTCCACTCCACTCAGCCTGGGTACCTTCACTCCACTCAGCCTTGGCACTTCCAGTCCCACTCTGCCAGGGAACCCCAACTCCACTCAGCCTGGGCACCTCCACTCCACTCAGCCTGGGCACATTCACTCCACTCAGCCTGGGCACTTCCAATCCCACTCTGCCAGGCAACCTGCACTCCACTCAGCCTGGGCACCTCCACTCCATTCAGCCTGGGGCACATTCACTCCACTCAGCCTGGGCACTGTCAGTCCCACTCTGCCTGGGAACCTGCACTCCACTCGGCATGGGCACCTCCACTCCATTCAGCCTGGGGCACATTCACTCCACTCAGCTTGGGCACTTTCAGTCCCACTCTGCCTGGGAACCTGCACTCCACTCGGCCTGGGCACCTCCACTCCACTCAGCCTGGGCACATTCACTCCACTCAGCCTTGGCACTTCCAGTCCCACTCTGCCAGGGAACCCCAACTCCACTCAGCCTGGGCACCTCCACTCCACTCAGCCTGGGCACATTCACTCCACTCAGCCTGGGCACTTCCAGTCCCACTCTGCCTGGGAACCTGCCCTCCACTCGGCCTGGGCACCTCCACTCCACTCAGCCTGGGCACATTCACTCCACTCAGCCTGGGCACTTCCAATCCCACTCTGCCTGGGTGCCTGCACTCTACTCAGCCTGGGCACCTCCACTCCACTCAGCCTGGGCACATTCACTCCACTCAGCCAGGGCACATTCACTCCACTCAGCCTGGGCACTTCCAGTCCCACTCTGCCCAGGAACCTCCACTCCCACTCTGACTGGGAACCTCCGCTACTCCTCTCCACACCCGGCTCTCCACCCGACTCGCGGGGGCCCACTCTTAAGCCCTCCCGCCGCAAGTTATAGGCCCTTTGCCGGGGCGGAAAGTGAACCGCGGAACTATGTCCCGCTCTCAATTCTCTTCCGATCGGAACGCGGTTTGGACCCGTTCTCCTGGGCGGCCTCGCAGCCCCTCCAGACCCAGCCAGTTAGCTCCAAGGGGCCGCCCCGAGCACGGGGAGGTGTGACACTTGACGCTTTGGCGCAACGGTGCCCGCGCCACGAGCCAAAAAGCGCCCCCCTCTCTCCGCGCCCATTCAAGGCAAAGGGGAAACGCACGTTTCGGGCTCCGGCGGCCGGGCACATTCACTCCACTCTGTCTAGGCACATTGACTCCCATTCAGCCTGGGCACATTCACTCCTCTCCGCTTGGGAACTTCCAGTCCCACTCTGCCTGGGAACCTGCACTCCACTCGGCCTGGGCACCTCCACTCCACTCAGCCTGGGCACATTCACTCCACTCAGCCTGGGCACTTCCAATCCCACTCTGCCTGGGAACCTGCACTCCTCTCAGCCTGGGCACCTGCACTCCATTCAGCCTGGGCACATTCACTCCACTCCGCCTGGGCACATTCACTCCACTCAGCCTGGGCACATTCACTCCACTCAGCCTGGGCACTTCCAGTCCCACTCTACTGGGAACCTGCACTCCACTCAGCCTGGGCACCTGCACTCCACTCAGCCTGGGTACATTACTCCACTCAGCCTGGGCACTTCCAATCCCACTCTGCCTGGGAACCAGCACTCCACTCAGCCTGGGCACCTCCACTCCACTCAGCCTGGGCACATTCACTCCACTCAGCGTTGGCACTTCCAGTCCCACTCTGCCAGGGAACCCCAACTCCACTCAGCCTGGGCACATTCACTCCACTCAGCCTGGGCACTTTCAGTCACACTCTGCCTGGGAACCTGCACTCCACTTGGCCTGGGCATCTCCACTCCACTCAGCCTGGGCACATTCACTCCACTCAGCCTTGGCACTTCCAGTCCCACTCTGCCAGGGAACCCCAACTCCACTCAGCCTGGGCACCTCCACTCCACTCAGCCTGGGCACATTCACTCCACTCAGCCTGGGCACTTCCAGTCCCACTCTGCCTGGGAACCTGCACTCCACTCGGCCTGGGCACCTCCACTCCACTCAGCCTGGGCACATTCACTCCACTCAGCCTGGGCACCTCCACTCCACTCAGCCTGGCCACATTCACTCCACTCAGCCAGGGCACATTCACTCCACTCAGCCTGGGCACTTCCAGTCCCACTCTGCCCAGGAACCTCCACTCCCACTCTGACTGGGAACCTCCGCTACTCCTCTGCACACCCGGCTCTCCACCCGACTCGCGGGGGCCCACTCTTAAGCCCTCCCGCCGCAAGTTATAGGCCCTTTGCCCGGGCGGAAAGTGAACCGCGGAACTGTGTCCCGCCCTCAATTCTAGTCCGATCGGAACGCGGTTTGGACCCGTTCTCCTGGGCGGCCTCGCAGCCCCTCCAGACCCAGCCAGTTAGCTCCAACGGTGCCCGCGCCACGAGCCAAAAAGCGCCCCCCTCTCTCCGCGCCCATTCAAGGCAATGGGGAAACGCACGTTTCGGGCTCCGGCGGCCGGGCACATTCACTCCACTCTGTCTAGGCACATTGACTCCCATTCAGCCTGGGCACATTCACTCCACTCCGCCTGGGCACATTCACTCCACTCAGCCTGGGCACATTCACTCCACTCAGCCTGGGCACTTCCAGTCCCACTCTGCCTGGGAACCTGCACTCCACTCGGCCTGGGCACCTCCACTCCACTCAGCCTGGGCACATTCACTCCACTCAGCCTGGGCACTTTCAGTCCCACTCTGCCTGGGAACCTGTACTCCACTCGGCCTGGGCACCTCCACTCCACTCAGCCTGGGCACATTCACTCCACTCAGCCTGGGCACCTCCACTCCATTCAGCCTGGGGCACATTCACTCCACTCAGCCTGGGCACTTTCAGTCCCACTCTGCCTGGGAACCTGCACTCCACTCGGCATGGGCACCTCCACTCTATTCAGCCTGGGGCACATTCACTCCACTCAGCTTGGGCACTTTCAGTCCCACTCTGCCTGGGAACCTGCACTCCACTCGGCCTGGGCACCTCCACTCCACTTAGCCTGGGCACATTCACTCCACTCAGCCTTGGCACTTCCAGTCCCACTCTGCCAGGGAACCCCAACTCCACTCAGCCTGGGCACCTCCACTCCACTCAGCCTGGGCACATTCACTCCACTCAGCCTGGGCACTTCCAATCCCACTCTGCCTGGGTGCCTGCACTCTACTCAGCCTGGGCACCTCCACTCCACTCAGCCTGGGCACATTCACTCCACTCAGCCAGGGCACATTCACTCCACTCAGCCTGGGCACATTCACTCCACTCAGCCTGGGCACATTCACTCCACTCAGCCTGGGCACTTTCAGTCCCACTCTGCCTGGGAACCTGCACTCCACTCGGCCTGGGCACCTCCACTCCACTCAGCCTGGGCACATTCACTCCACTCAGCCTGGGCACCTCCAATCCACTCAGCCTGGGCACATTCTCTCCAGTCAGCCTGGGCACATTCACTCCACTCAGCCAGGGCACATTCACTCCACTCAGCCTGGGTACTTCCAGTCCCACTCTGCCCAGGAACCTCCACTCCCACTCTGACTGGGAACCTCCGCTACTCCTCTCCACACCCGGCTCTCCACCCGACTCGCGGGGGCCCACTCTTAAGCCCTCCCGCCGCAAGTTATAGGCCCTTTGCCCGGGCGGAAAGTGAACCGCGGAACTGTGTCCCGCCCTCAATTCTCGTCCAATCGGAACGCGGTTTGGACCCGTTCTCCTGGGCGGCCTCGCAGCCCCTCCAGACCCAGCTAGTTAGCTCCAAGGGGCCGCCCCGAGCACGGGGAGGTGTGACACTTGACGCTTTGGCGCAACGGTGCCCGCGCCACGAGCCAAAAAGCGCCCCCCTCTCTCCGCGCCCATTCAAGGCAATGGGGAAACGCACGTTTCGGGCTCCGGCGGGCGGGCACATTCACTCCACTCTGTCTAGGCACATTGACTCCCATTCAGCCTGGGCACATTCACTCCACTCCGCCTGGGCACTTCCAGTCCCACTCTGCCTGGGAACCTGCACTCCACTCGGCCTGGGCACCTCCACTCCACTCAGCCTGGGCACATTCACTCCACTCAGCCTGGGCACTTCCAATCCCACTCTGCCTGGGAACCTGCACTCCACTCAGCCTGGGCACCTCCACTCCATTCAGCCTGGGCACATTCACTCCACTCAGCCTGGGCACTTCCAGTCCCACTCTGCCTGGGAACCTGCACTCCACTCAGCCTGGGCACCTCCAATCCACTCAGCCTGGGCACATTCTCTCCACTCAGCCTGGGCACATTCACTCCACTCAGCCTGGGCACATTCACTCCACTGAGCCTGGCCACATTCACTCCACTCAGCCAGGGCACATTCACTCCACTCAGCCTGGGCACTTCCAGTCCCACTCTGCCCAGGAACCTCCACTCCCACTCTGACTGGGAACCTCCGCTACTCCTCTCCACACCCGGCTCTCCACCCGACTCGCGGGGGCCCACTCTTAAGCCCTCCCGCCGCAATTTATAGGCCCTGTGCCCGGGCGGAAAGTGAACCGCGGAACTATGTCTTGCCCTCAATTCTCGTCCGATTGGAACGCGGTTTGGACCCGTTCTCCTGGGCGGCCTCGCAGGCCCTCCAGACCCAGCCAGTTAGCTCCAAGGGGCCGCCCCGAGCACGGGGATGGGTGACACTTGACGCTTTGGCGCAACGGTGCCCGCGCCACGAGCCAAAAAGCGCCCCCCTCTCTCCGTGCCCATTCAAGGCAATGGGGAAACGCACGTTTCGGGCTCCGGCGGCCGGGCACATTCACTCCACTCTGTCTAGGCACATTGACTCCCATTCAGCCTGGGCACATTCACTCCACTCCGCCTGGGCACTTCCAGTCCCACTCTGCCTGGGAACCTGCACTCCACTCGGCATGGGCACCTCCACTCCACTCAGCCTCGGCACATTCACTCCACTCAGCCTGGGCACTTCCAATCCCACTCTGCCAGGGAACCTGCACTCCACTCAGCCTGGGCACATGCAATCCACTCATCCTGGGGACATTCACTCCACTCAGCCTGGGAACTTCCAATCCCACTCTGCCCGGGAACCAGCACTATACTCAGCCTGGGCACCTCCACTCCACTCAGCCTGGGTACATTCACTCCAGTCAGCCTTGGCACTTCCAGTCCCACTCTGCCAGGGAACCCCAACTCCACTCAGCCTGGGCACCTCCACTCCACTCAGCCTGGGCACATTCACTCCACTCAGCCTGGGCACTTCAAATCCCACTCTGCCTGGGAACCTGCACTCCACTCAGCCTGGGCACCTCCACTCCACTCAGCCTGGGTACATTCACTCCACTCAGCCTGGGCACTTCCACTCCACTCAGCCTGGGCACATTCACTCCACTCAGCCTGGGCACATTCACTCCACTCAGCCTGGGCACTTCCAGTCCCACTCTGCTGGGAACCTGCGCTCCACTCAGCCTGGGAACCTCCACTCCACGCAGCATGGGCACATTCACTCCACTCAGCCAGGGCACTTCCAGTCCCTCTCTGCCTGGGAACCCCAACTCCACTCAGCCTGGGTTCCTCCACTCCACTCAGCCTGGGCACATTCACTCCACTCTGTCTAGGCACATTGACTCCCATTCAGTCTGGGCACATTCACTCCACTCCGCCTGGGCACTTCCAGTCCCACTCTGCCTGGGAACCTGCACTCCACTCGGCCTGGGCACCTCCACTCCACTCAGCCTGGGCACATTCACTCCACTCAGCCTGGACACTTCCAATCCCACTCTGCCTGGGAACCTGCACTCCACTCAGCCTGGGCACCTCCACTCCACTCAGCCTGGGCACATTCACTCCACTCTGCCTGGGCACATTCACTCCACTCAGCCTGGGCACATTCACTCCACTCAGCCTGGGCACTTCCAGTCCCACTCTGCCTGGGTGCCTGCACTCCACTCAGCCTTGGCACTTCCAGTCCCACTCTGCCAGGGAACCCCAACTCCACTCAGCCTGGGCACCTCCACTCCACTCAGCCTGGGCACATTCACTCCACTCAGCCTGGGCACTTCCAGTCCCACTCTGCCTGGGAACCTGCACTCCACTCGGCCTGGGCACCTCCACTCCACTCAGCCTGGGCACATTCACTCCACTCAGCCTGGGCACTTCCAATCCCACTCTGCCTGGGTGCCTGCACTCTACTCATCCTGGGCACCTCCACTCCACTCAGCCTGGGCACATTCACTCCACTCAGCCAGGGCACATTCACTCCACTCAGCCTGGGCACTTCCAGTCCCACTCTGCCTGGGAACCTGCACTCCACTCTGCCTGGGCACCTCCACTCCACTCAGCCTGGGCACATTCACTCCACTCAGCCTGGGCACTTCCAATCCCACTCTGCCTGGGAACCTGCACTCCACTCAGCCTGGGCACTTTCAGTCCCACTCTGCCTGGGAACCTGCACTCCACTCGGCCTGGGCACCTCCACTCCACTCAGCCTGGGCACATTCACTCCACTCAGCCTTGGCACTTCCAGACCCACTCTGCCAGGGAACCCCAACTCCACTCAGCCTGGGCACCTCCACGCCACTCAGCCTGGGCACATTCACTCCACTCAGCCTGGGCACTTCCAGTCCCACTCTGCCTGGGAACCTGCACTCCACTCGGCCTGGGCACCTCCACTCCATTCAGCCTGGGGCACATTCACTCCACTCAGCCTGGGCACTTTCAGTCCCACTCTGCCTGGGAACCTGCACTCCACTCGGCCTGGGCACCTCCACTCCACTCAGCCTTGGCACTTCCAGTCCCACTCTGCCAGGGAACCCCAACTCCACTCAGCTTGGGCACCTCCACTCCACTCAGCCTGGGCACATTCACTCCACTCAGCCTGGGCACTTCCAATCCCACTCTGCCTGGGAACCTGCACTCCACTCAGCCTGGGCACCTCCACTCCACTCAGTCTGGGTACATTCACTCCACTCAGCCTGGGCACTTCCAATCCCACTCTGCCTGGGAACCTGCACTCCACTCAGCCTGGGCACCTCCACTCCATTCAGCCTGGGCACATTCACTCCACTCAGCCTGGGCACTTCCAGTCCCACTCTGCCTGGGAACCTGCACTCCACTCAGCCTGGGCACCTCCACTCCACTCAGTCTGGGTACATTCACTCCACTCAGCCTGGGCACTTCCAATCCCACTCTGCCTGGGAACCTGCACTCCACTCAGCCTGAGCACCTCCACTCCATTCAGCCTGGGCACATTCACTCCACTCAGCCAGGGCACATTCACTCCACTCAGCCTGGGTACTTCCAGTCCCACTCTGCCCAGGAACCTCCACTCCCACTCTGACTGGGAACCTCCGCTACTCCTCTCCACACCCGGCTCTCCACCCGACTCACGGGGGCCCACTCTTAAGCCCTCCCGCCGCAAGTAATAGGCCCTTTGCCCGGGCGGAAAGTGAACCGCGGAACTGTGTCCCGCCCTCAATTCTCGTCCGATCGGAACGCGGTTTGGACCCGTTCTCCTGGGCGGCCTCGCAGCCCCTCCAGACCCAGCCAGTTAGCTCCAAGGGGCCGCCCCGAGCACGGGGAGGGGTGACACTTGACGCTTTGGCGCAACGGTGCCCGCGCCACGAGCCAAAAAGCGCCCCCCTCTCTCCGCGCCCATTCAAGGCAATGGGGAAACGCACGTTTCGGGCTCCGGCGGCTGGGCACATTCACTCCACTCTGTCTAGGCACCTCCACTCCACTCAGCCTGGGCACATTCACTCCACTCAGCCTGGGCACTTCCAGTCCCACTCTGCTGGGAACCTGCACTCCACTCAGCCTGGGCACCTCCACTCCACTCAGCCTGGGTACCTTCACTCCACTCAGCCTTGGCACTTCCAGTCCCACTCTGCCAGGGAACCCCAACTCCACTCAGCCTGGGCACCTCCACTCCACTCAGCCTGGGCACATTCACTCCACTCAGCCTGGGCACTTCCAATCCCACTCTGCCAGGCAACCTGCACTCCACTCAGCCTGGGCACCTCCACTCCATTCAGCCTGGGGCACATTCACTCCACTCAGCCTGGGCACTTTCAGTCCCACTCTGCCTGGGAACCTGCACTCCACTCGGCATGGGCACCTCCACTCTATTCAGCCTGGGGCACATTCACTCCACTCAGCTTGGGCACTTTCAGTCCCACTCTGCCTGGGAACCTGCACTCCACTCGGCCTGGGCACCTCCACTCCACTCAGCCTGGGCACATTCACTCCACTCAGCCTTGGCACTTCCAGTCCCACTCTGCCAGGGAACCCCAACTCCACTCAGCCTGGGCACCTCCACTCCACTCAGCCTGGGCACATTCACTCCACTCAGCCTGGGCACTTCCAATCCCACTCTGCATGGGTGCCTGCACTCTACTCAGCCTGGGCACCTCCACTCCACTCAGCCTGGGCACATTCACTCCACTCAGCCAGGGCACATTCACTCCACTCAGCCTGGGCACATTCACTCCACTCAGCCTGGGCATATTCACTCCACTCAGCCTGGGCACTTTCAGTCCCACTCTGCCTGGGAACCTGCACTCCACTCGGCCTGGGCACCTCCACTCCACTCAGCCTGGGCACATTCACTCCACTCAGCCTGGGCACCTCCAATCCACTCAGCCTGGGCACATTCTCTCCAGTCAGCCTGGGCACTTCCAATCCCACTCTGCCTGGGAACCTGCACTCCACTCAGCCTGGGCACCTCCACTCCATTCAGTCTGGGTACATTCACTCCACTCAGCCTGGGCACTTCCAATCCCACTCTGCCTGGGAACCTGCACTCCACTCAGCCTGGGCACCTCCACTCCATTCAGCCTGGGCACATTCACTCCACTCAGCCAGGGCACATTCACTCCACTCAGCCTGGGTACTTCCAGTCCCACTCTGCCCAGGAACCTCCACTCCCACTCTGACTGGGAACCTCCGCTACTCCTCTCCACACCCGGCTCTCCACCCGACTCACGGGGGCCCACTCTTAAGCCCTCCCGCCGCAAGTAATAGGCCCTTTGCCCGGGCGGAAAGTGAACCGCGGAACTGTGTCCCGCCCTCAATTCTCGTCCGATCGGAACGCGGTTTGGACCTGTTCTCCTGGGCGGCCTCGCAGCCCCTCCAGACCCAGCCAGTTAGCTCCAAGGGGCCGCCCCGAGCACGGGGAGGGGTGACACTTGACGCTTTGGCGCAACGGTGCCCGCGCCACGAGCCAAAAAGCGCCCCCCTCTCTCCGCGCCCATTCAAGGCAATGGGGAAACGCACGTTTCGGGCTCCGGCGGCTGGGCACATTCACTCCACTCTGTCTAGGCACCTCCACTCCACTCAGCCTGGGCACATTCACTCCACTCAGCCTGGGCACTTCCAGTCCCACTCTGCTGGGAACCTGCACTCCACTCAGCCTGGGCACCTCCACTCCACTCAGCCTGTGTACCTTCACTCCACTCAGCCTTGGCACTTCCAGTCCCACTCTGCCAGGGAACCCCAACTCCACTCAGCCTGGGCACCTCCACTCCACTCAGCCTGGGCACATTCACTCCACTCAGCCTGGGCACTTCCAATCCCACTCTGCCAGGCAACCTGCACTCCACTCAGCCTGGGCACCTCCACTCCATTCAGCCTGGGGCACATTCACTCCACTCAGCCTGGGCACTTTCAGTCCCACTCTGCCTGGGAACCTGCACTCCACTCGGCATGGGCACCTCCACTCTATTCAGCCTGGGGCACATTCACTCCACTCAGCTTGGGCACTTTCAGTCCCACTCTGCCTGGGAACCTGCACTCCACTCGGCCTGGGCACCTCCACTCCACTCAGCCTGGGCACATTCACTCCACTCAGCCTTGGCACTTCCAGTCCCACTCTGCCAGGGAACCCCAACTCCACTCAGCCTGGGCACCTCCACTCCACTCAGCCTGGGCACATTCACTCCACTCAGCCTGGGCACTTCCAATCCCACTCTGCATGGGTGCCTGCACTCTACTCAGCCTGGGCACCTCCACTCCACTCAGCCTGGGCACATTCACTCCACTCAGCCAGGGCACATTCACTCCACTCAGCCTGGGCACATTCACTCCACTCAGCCTGGGCACATTCACTCCACTCAGCCTGGGCACTTTCAGTCCCACTCTGCCTGGGAACCTGCACTCCACTCGGCCTGGGCACCTCCACTCCACTCAGCCTGGGCACATTCACTCCACTCAGCCTGGGCACCTCCAATCCACTCAGCCTGGGCACATTCTCTCCAGTCAGCCTGGGCACATTCACTCCACTCAGCCAGGGCACATTCACTCCACTCAGCCTGGGTACTTCCAGTCCCACTCTGCCCAGGAACCTCCACTCCCACTCTGACTGGGAACCTCCGCTACTCCTCTCCACACCCGGCTCTCCACCCGACTCGCGGGGGCCCACTCTTAAGCCCTCCCGCCGCAAGTTATAGGCCCTTTGCCCGGGCGGAAAGTGAACCGCGGAACTGTGTCCCGCCCTCAATTCTCGTCCAATCGGAACGCGGTTTGGACCCGTTCTCCTGGGCGGCCTCGCAGCCCCTCCAGACCCAGCTAGTTAGCTCCAAGGGGCCGCCCCGAGCACGGGGAGGTGTGACACTTGACGCTTTGGCGCAACGGTGCCCGCGCCACGAGCCAAAAAGCGCCCCCCTCTCTCCGCGCCCATTCAAGGCAATGGGGAAACGCACGTTTCAGGCTCCGGCGGGCGGGCACATTCACTCCACTCTGTCTAGGCACATTGACTCCCATTCAGCCTGGGCACATTCACTCCACTCCGCCTGGGCACTTCCAGTCCCACTCTGCCTGGGAACCTGCACTCCACTCGGCCTGGGCACCTCCACTCCACTCAGCCTGGGCACATTCACTCCACTCAGCCTGGGCACTTCCAATCCCACTCTGCCTGGGAACCTGCACTCCACTCAGCCTGGGCACCTCCACTCCATTCAGCCTGGGGCACATTCACTCCACTCAGCCTGGGCACTTTCAGTCCCACTCTGCCTGGGAACCTGCACTCCACTCGGCATGGGCACCTCCACTCTATTCAGCCTGGGGCACATTCACTCCACTCAGCTTGGGCACTTTCAGTCCCACTCTGCCTGGGAACCTGCACTCCACTCGGCCTGGGCACCTCCACTCCACTCAGCCTGGGCACATTCACTCCACTCAGCCTTGGCACTTCCAGTCCCACTCTGCCAGGGAACCCCAACTCCACTCAGCCTGGGCACCTCCACTCCACTCAGCCTGGGCACATTCACTCCACTCAGCCTGGGCACTTCCAATCCCACTCTGCCTGGGTGCCTGCACTCTACTCAGCCTGGGCACCTCCACTCCACTCAGCCTGGGCACATTCACTCCACTCAGCCAGGGCACATTCACTCCACTCAGCCTGGGCACATTCACTCCACTCAGCCTGGGCACATTCACTCCACTCAGCCTGGGCACTTTCAGTCCCACTCTGCCTGGGAACCTGCACTCCACTCGGCCTGGGCACCTCCACTCCACTCAGCCTGGGCACATTCACTCCACTCAGCCTTGGCACTTCCAGTCCCACTCTGCCAGGGAACCCCAACTCCACTCAGCCTGGGCACCTCCACTCCACTCAGCCTGGGCACATTCACTCCACTCAGCCTGGGCACTTCCAGTCCCACTCTGGCTGGGAACCTGCACTCCACTCGGCCTGGGCACCTCCACTCCACTCAGCCTGGGCACATTCACTCCACTCAGCCTGGGCACTTCCAATCCCACTCTGCCAGGGAACCTGCACTCCACTCAGCCTGGGCACATGCAATCCACTCAGCCTGGGGACATTCACTCCACTCAGCCTGGGAACTTCCAAACCCACTCTGCCTGGGAACCAGCACTCCACTCAGCCTGGGCACCTCCACTCCACTCAGCCTGGGTACTTCCAATCCCACTCTGCTGGGAACCTGCACTCCACTCAGCCTGGGAACCTCCACTCCACGCAGCCTGGGCACATTCACTCCACTCAGCCAGGGCACTTCCAGTCCCTCTCTGCCTGGGAACCCCAACTCCACTCAGCCTGGGCACCTCCACTCCACTCAGCCTGGGCACATTCACTCCACTCAGCCTGGGCACTTCCAATCCCACTCTGCCTGGGAACCTGCACTCCACTCAGCCTGGGCACCTCCACTCCATTCAGCCTGGGCACATTCACTCCACTCAGCCTGGGCACTTTCAGTCACACTCTGCCAGGGAACCTGCACTCCACTCAGCCTGGGCACCTCCACACCACTCAGCCTGGGCACATTCACTCCACTCAGCCTGGGCACATTCACTCCACTCAGCCTGGGCACTTCCAGTCCCACTCTGCCTGGGAACCTGCACTCCACTCGGCCTGGGCACCTCCACTCCACTCAGCCTGGGCACATTCACTCCACTCAGCCTGGGCACTTCCAATCCCACTCTGCCTGGGTGCCTGCACTCCACTCAGCCTGGGCACCTCCACTCCACTCAGCCTGGCCACATTCACTCCACTCAGCCAGGGCACATTCACTCCACTCAACCTGGGCACTTCCAGTCCCACTCTGCCCAGGAACCTCCACTCCCACTCTGACTGGGAACCTCCGCTACTCCTCTCCACACCCGGCTCTCCACCCGACTCACGGGGGCCCACTCTTAAGCCCTCCCGCCGCAAGTAATAGGCCCTTTGCCCGGGCGGAAAGTGAACCGCGGAACTGTGTCCCGCCCTCAATTCTCGTCCGATCGGAACGCGGTTTGGACCCGTTCTCCTTGGCGGTTTCGCAGCCCCTCCAGACCCAGCCAGTTAGCTCCAAGGGGCCGCCCCGAGCACGGGGAGGGGTGACACTTGACGCTTTGGCGCAACGGTGCCCGCGCCACGAGCCAAAAAGCGCCCCCCTCTCTCCGCGCCCATTCAAGGCAAAAGGGAAACGCACGTTTCGGGCTCCGGCGGCTGGGCACATTCACTCCACTCTGTCTAGGCACCTCCACTCCACTCAGCCTGGGCACATTCACTCCACTCAGCCTGGGCACTTCCAGTCCCACTCTGCAGGGAACCTGCACTCCACTCAGCCTGGGCACCTCCACTCCACTCAGCCTGGGTACCTTCACTCCACTCAGCCTTGGCACTTCCAGTCCCACTCTGCCAGGGAACCCCAACTCCACTCAGCCTGGGCACCTCCACTCCACTCAGCCTGGGCACATTCACTCCACTCAGCCTGGGCGCTTCCAATCCCACTCTGCCAGGCAACCTGCACTCCACTCAGCCTGGGCACCTCCACTCCATTCAGCCTGGGGCACATTCACTCCACTCAGCCTGGGCACTTTCAGTCCCACTCTGCCTGGGAACCTGCACTCCACTCGGCATGGGCACCTCCACTCCATTCAGCCTGGGGCACATTCACTCCACTCAGCTTGGGCACTTTCAGTCCCACTCTGCCTGGGAACCTGCACTCCACTCGGCCTGGGGACGTCCACTCCACTCAGCCTGGGCACATTCACTCCACTCAGCCTTGGCACTTCCAGTCCCACTCTGCCAGGGAACCCCAACTCCACTCAGCCTGGGCACCTCCACTCCACTCAGCCTGGGCACATTCACTCCACTCAGCCTGGGCACTTCCAGTCCCACTCTGCCTGGGAACCTGCACTCCACTCGGCCTGGGCACCTCCACTCCACTCAGCCTGGGCACATTCACTCCACTCAGCCTGGGCACTTCCAATCCCACTCTGCCTGGGTGCCTGCACTCTACTCAGCCTGGGCACCTCCACTCCACTCAGCCTGGGCACATTCACTCCACTCAGCCAGGGCACATTCACTCCACTCAGCCTGGGTACTTCCAGTCCCACTCTGCCCAGGAACCTCCACTCCCACTCTGACTGGGAACCTCCGCTACTCCTCTCCACACCCGGCTATCCACCCGACTCGCGGGGGCCCACTCTTAAGCCCTCCCGCCGCAAGTTATAGGCCCTTTGCCGGGGCGGAAAGTGAACCGCGGAACTGTGTCCCGCCCTCAATTCTCGTCCGATCGGAACGCGGTTTGGACCCGTTCTCCTGGGCGGCCTCGCAGCCCCTCCAGACCCAGCCAGTTAGCTCCAAGGGGCCGCCCCGAGCACGGGGAGGTGTGACACTTGACGCTTTGGCGCAACGGTGCCCGCGCCACGAGCCAAAAAGCGCCCCCCTCTCTCCGCGCCCATTCAAGGCAATGGGGAAACGCACGTTTCGGGCTCCGGCGGCCGGGCACATTCACTCCACTCTGTCTAGGCACATTGACTCCCATTCAGCCTGGGCACATTCACTCCTCTCCGCTTGGGCACTTCCAGTCCCACTCTGCCTGGGAACCTGCACTCCACTCGGCCTGGGCACCTCCACTCCACTCAGCCTGGGCACATTCACTCCACTCTGCCTGGGCACTTCCAATCCCACTCTGCCTGGGAACCTGCACTCCTCTCAGCCTGGGCACCTGCACTCCACTCAGCCTGGGTACATTACTCCACTCAGCCTGGGCACTTCCAATCCCACTCTGCCTGGGAACCAGCACTCCACTCAGCCTGGGCACCTCCACTCCACTCAGCCTGGGCACATTCACTCCACTCAGCGTTGGCACTTCCAGTCCCACTCTGCCAGGGAACCCCAACACCACTCAGCCTGGGCACCTCCACTCCACTCAGCCTGGGCACATTCACTCCACTCACCGTTGGCACTTCCAGTCCCACTCTGCCAGGGAACCCCAACTCCATTCAGCCTGGGCACCTCCACTCCAATCAGCCTGGGCACATTCACTCCACTCAGCCTGGGCACTTCCAATCCCACTCTGCCTGGGAACCTGCACTCCACTCAGCCTGGGCACCTCCACTCCATTCAGCCTGGGCACATTCACTCCACTCAGCCTGGGCACTTCCAGTCCCACTCTGCCTGGGAACCTGCACTCCACTCGGCCTGGGCACCTCCACTCCAGTCAGCCTGGGCACATTCACTCCACTCAGCCTGGGCACTTCCAATCCCACTCTGCCAGGGAACCTGCACTCCACTCAGCCTGGGCACATGCAATCCACTCAGCCTGGGCACATTCACTCCACTCACCGTTGGCACTTCCAGTTCCACTCTTCCAGGGAACCCCAACTCCATTCAGCCTGGGCACCTCCACTCCACTCAGCCTGGGCACATTCACTCCACTCAGCCTGGGCACTTCCAATCCCACTCTGCCTGGGAACCTGCACTCCACTCAGCCTGGGCACCTCCACTCCACTCAGCCTCGGCACATTCACTCCACTCTGCCTGGGCACATTCACTCCACTCAGCCTGGGCACATTCACTCCACTCAGCCTGGGCACTTCCAGTCCCACTCTGCTGGGAACCTGCACTCCACTCAGCCTGGGCACCTCCACTCCACTCAGCCTGGGTACATTCACTCCACTCAGCCTTGGCACTTCCAGTCCCACTCTGCCAGGGTACCCCAACTCCACTCAGCCTGGCACCTCCACTCCACTCAGCCTGGGCACATTCACTGCACTCAGCCTGGGCACTTCCAATCCCACTCTGCCTGGGAACCTGCACTCCACTCAGCCTTGGCACCTCCACTCCACTCAGCCTCGGCACATTCACTCCACTCTGCCTGGGCACATTCACTCCACTCAGCCTGGGGACATTCACTCCACTCAGCCTGGGAACTTCCAATCCCACTCTGCCTGGGAACCAGCACTCCACTCAGCCTGGGCACCTCCACTCCACTCAGCCTGGGTACATTCACTCCACTCAGCCTTGGCACTTCCAGTCCCACTCTGCCAGGGAACCCCAACTCCACTCAGCCTGGGCACCTCCACTCCACTCAGCCTGGGCACATTCACTCCACTCATCCTGGGCACTTCCAATCCCACTCTGCCTGGGAACCTGCACTCCACTCAGCCTGGGCACCTCCACTCCACTCAGCCTGGGTACTTCCAATCCCACTCCTGGGAACCTGCACTCCACTCAGCCTGGGAACCTCCACTCCACGCAGCCTGGGCACATTCACTCCACTCAGCCAGGGCACTTCCAGTCCCTCTCTGCCTGGGAAACCCAACTCCACTCAGCCTGGGCACCTCCACTCCACTCAGCCTGGGCACATTCACTCCACTCTGTCTAGGCACATTGACTCCCATTAAGCCTGGGAACATTCACTCCACTCAGCCTGGGCACATTCACTCCACTCAGCCTGGGCACTTCCAGTCCCACTCTGCCTGGGAACCTGCACTCCACTCAGCCTGGGCACCTCCAATCCACTCAGCCTGGGCACATTCTCTCCAGTCAGCCTGGGCACATTCACTCCACTCAGCCTGGGCACATTCACTCCACTCAGCCTGGGCACATTCACTCCACTCAGCCTGGGAACTTCCAATCCCACTCTGCCTGGGAAACTGCACTCCACTCAGCCTGGGCACCTCCACTCCACTCAGCCTCGGCACAGTCACTCCACTCTGCCTGGGCACATTCGCTCCACTCAGCCTGGGCACATTCACTCCACTCAGCCTGGGCACTTCCAGTCCCACTCTGCTGGGAACCTGCACTCCACTCAGCCTGGGCACCTCCACTCCACTCAGCCTAGGTACATTCACTCCACTCAGCCTTGGCACTTCCAGTCCCACTCTGCCAGGGTACCCCAACTCCACTCAGCCTGGCACCTCCACTCCACTCAGCCTGGGCACATTCACTGCACTCAGCCTGGGCGCTTCCAATCCCACTCTGCCAGGGAACCTGCACTCCACTCAGCCTGGGCACCTCCACTCCATTCAGCCTGGGCACATTCACTCCACTCAGCCTGGGCACATTCACTCCACTCAGCCTGGGCACTTCCAGTCCCACTCTGCCTGGGAACCTGCACTCCACTCGGCCTGGGCACCTCCACTCCACTCAGCCTGGGCACATTCACTCCACTCAGCCTGGGCACTTCCAGTCCCACTCTGCCTGGGAACCAGCACTCCACTCAGCCTGGGCACCTCCACTCCACTCAGCCTGGGTACATTCACTCCACTCAGCCTTGGCACTTCCAGTCCCACTCTGCCAGGGAACCCCAACTCCACTCAGCCTGGGCACCTCCACTCCACTCAGCCTGGGCACATTCACTCCACTCATCCTGGGCACTTCCAATCCCACTCTGCCTGGGAACCTGCACTCCACTCAGCCTGGGCACCTCCACTCCACTCAGCCTGGGTACTTCCAATCCCACTCCTGGGAACCTGCACTCCACTCAGCCTGGGAACCTCCACTCCACGCAGCCTGGGCACATTCACTCCACTCAGCCAGGGCACTTCCAGTCCCTCTCTGCCTGGGAAACCCAACTCCACTCAGCCTGGGCACCTCCACTCCACTCAGCCTGGGCACATTCACTCCACTCTGTCTAGGCACATTGACTCCCATTAAGCCTGGGAACATTCACTCCACTCAGCCTGGGCACATTCACTCCACTCAGCCTGGGCACTTCCAGTCCCACTCTGCCTGGGAACCTGCACTCCACTCAGCCTGGGCACCTCCAATCCACTCAGCCTGGGCACATTCTCTCCAGTCAGCCTGGGCACATTCACTCCACTCAGCCTGGGCACATTCACTCCACTCAGCCTGGGCACATTCACTCCACTCAGCCTGGGAACTTCCAATCCCACTCTGCCTGGGAAACTGCACTCCACTCAGCCTGGGCACCTCCACTCCACTCAGCCTCGGCACAGTCACTCCACTCTGCCTGGGCACATTCGCTCCACTCAGCCTGGGCACATTCACTCCACTCAGCCTGGGCACTTCCAGTCCCACTCTGCTGGGAACCTGCACTCCACTCAGCCTGGGCACCTCCACTCCACTCAGCCTAGGTACATTCACTCCACTCAGCCTTGGCACTTCCAGTCCCACTCTGCCAGGGTACCCCAACTCCACTCAGCCTGGCACCTCCACTCCACTCAGCCTGGGCACATTCACTGCACTCAGCCTGGGCGCTTCCAATCCCACTCTGCCAGGGAACCTGCACTCCACTCAGCCTGGGCACCTCCACTCCATTCAGCCTGGGCACATTCACTCCACTCAGCCTGGGCACATTCACTCCACTCAGCCTGGGCACTTCCAGTCCCACTCTGCCTGGGAACCTGCACTCCACTCGGCCTGGGCACCTCCACTCCACTCAGCCTGGGCACATTCACTCCACTCAGCCTGGGCACTTCCAATCCCACTCTGCCTGGGTGCCTGCACTCCACTCAGCCTGGGCACCTCCACTCCACTCAGCCTGGCCACATTCAGTCCACTCAGCCAGGGCACATTCACTCCACTCAACCTGGGCACTTCCAGTCCCACTCTGCCCAGGAACCTGCACTCCCACTCTGACTGGGAACCTCCGCTACTCCTCTCCACACCCGGCTCTCCACCCGACTCACGGGGGCCCACTCTTAAGCCCTCCCGCCGCAAGTAATAGGCCCTTTGCCCGGGCGGAAAGTGAACCGCGGAACTGTGTCCCGCCCTCAATTCTCGTCCGATCGGAACGCGGTTTGGACCCGTTCTCCTGGGCGGCCTCGCAGCCCCTCCAGACCCAGCCAGTTAGCTCCAAGGGGCCGCCCCGAGCACGGGGAGGGGTGACACTTGACGCTTTGGCGCAACGGTGCCCGCGCCACGAGCCAAAAAGCGCCCCCCTCTCTCCGCGCCCATTCAAGGCAATGGGGAAACGCACGTTTCGGGCTCCGGCGGCTGGGCACATTCACTCCACTCTGTCTAGGCACCTCCACTCCACTCAGCCTGGGCACATTCACTCCACTCAGCCTGGGCACTTCCAGTCCCACTCTGCCTGGGAACCTGCACTCCACTCAGCCTGGGCACCTCCACTCCACTCAGCCTGGGTACCTTCACTCCACTCAGCCTTGGCACTTCCAGTCCCACTCTGCCAGGGAACCCCAACTCCACTCAGCCTGGGCACCTCCACTCCACTCAGCCTGGGCACATTCACTCCACTCAGCCAGGGCACTTCCAGTCCCTCTCTGCCTGGGAACCCCAACTCCACTCGGCCTGGGCACCTCCACTCCACTCAGCCTGGGCACATTCACTCCACTCTGTCTAGGCACATTGACTCCCATTCAGCCTGGGAACATTCACTCCACTCAGCCTGGGCACATTCACTCCACTCAGCCTGGGCACTTCCAGTCCCACTCTGCCTGGGAACCTGCACTCCACTCAGCCTGGGCACCTCCAATCCACTCAGCCTGGGCACATTCTCTCCAGTCAGCCTGGGCACATTCACTCCACTCAGCCAGGGCACATTCACTCCACTCAGCCTGGGTACTTCCAGTCCCACTCTGCCCAGGAACCTCCACTCCCACTCTGACTGGGAACCTCCGCTACTCCTCTCCACACCCGGCTCTCCACCCGACTCGCGGGGGCCCACTCTTAAGCCCTCCCGCCGCAAGTTATAGGCCCTTTGCCCGGGCGGAAAGTGAACCGCGGAACTGTGTCCCGCCCTCAATTCTCGTCCAATCGGAACGCGGTTTGGACCCGTTCTCCTGGGCGGCCTCGCAGCCCCTCCAGACCCAGCTAGTTAGCTCCAAGGGGCCGCCCCGAGCACGGGGAGGTGTGACACTTGACGCTTTGGCGCAACGGTGCCCGCGCCACGAGCCAAAAAGCGCCCCCCTCTCTCCGCGCCCATTCAAGGCAATGGGGAAACGCACATTTCGGGCTCCGGCGGGCGGGCACATTCACTCCACTCTGTCTAGGCACATTGACTCCCATTCAGCCTGGGCACATTCACTCCACTCCGCCTGGGCACTTCCAGTCCCACTCTGCCTGGGAACCTGCACTCCACTCGGCCTGGGCACCTCCACTCCACTCAGCCTGGGCACATTCACTCCACTCAGCCTGGGCACTTCCAATCCCACTCTGCCTGGGAACCTGCACTCCACTCAGCCTGGGCACCTCCACTCCATTCAGCCTGGGCACATTCACTCCACTCAGCCTGGGCACTTTCAGTCACACTCTGCCTGGGAACCTGCACTCCACTCAGCCTGGGCACCTCCACACCACTCAGCCTGGGCACATTCACTCCACTCAGCCTGGGCACATTCACTCCACTCAGCCTGGGCACTTCCAGTCCCACTCTGCCTGGGAACCTGCACTCCACTCGGCCTGGGCACCTCCACTCCACTCAGCCTGGGCACATTCACTCCACTCAGCCTGGGCACTTTCAGTCCCACTCTGCCTGGGAACCTGCACTCCACTCGGCCTGGGCACCTCCACTCCACTCAGCCTGGGCACATTCACTCCACTCAGCCTGGGCACCTCCACTCCATTCAGCCTGGGCACATTCACTCCACTCAGCCTGGGCACTTCCAATCCCACTCTGCCAGGCAACCTGCACTCCACTCAGCCTGGGCACCTCCACTCCATTCAGCCTGGGGCACATTCACTCCACTCAGCCTGGGCACTTTCAGTCCCACTCTGCCTGGGAACCTGCACTCCACTCGGCATGGGCACCTCCACTCTATTCAGCCTGGGGCACATTCACTCCACTCAGCATGGGCACTTTCAGTCCCACTCTGCCTGGGAACCTGCACTCCACTCGGCCTGGGCACCTCCACTCCACTCAGCCTGGGCACATTCACTCCACTCAGCCTTGGCACTTCCAGTCCCACTCTGCCAGGGAACCCCAACTCCACTCAGCCTGGGCACCTCCACTCCACTCAGCCTGGGCACATTCACTCCACTCAGCCTGGGCACTTCCAATCCCACTCTGCCTGGGTGCCTGCACTCTACTCAGCCTGGGCACCTCCACTCCACTCAGCCTGGGCACATTCACTCCACTCAGCCAGGGCACATTCACTCCACTCAGCCTGGGCACATTCACTCCACTCAGCCTGGGCACATTCACTCCACTCAGCCTGGGCACTTTCAGTCCCACTCTGCCTGGGAACCTGCACTCCACTCGGCCTGGGCACCTCCACTCCACTCAGCCTGGGCACATTCACTCCACTCAGCCTTGGCACTTCCAGTCCCACTCTGCCAGGGAACCCCAACTCCACTCAGCCTGGGCACCTCCACTCCACTCAGCCTGGGCACATTCACTCCACTCAGCCTGGGCACTTCCAGTCCCACTCTGGCTGGGAACCTGCACTCCACTCGGCCTGGGCACCTCCACTCCACTCAGCCTGGGCACATTCACTCCACTCAGCCTGGGCACTTCCAATCCCACTCTGCCAGGGAACCTGCACTCCACTCAGCCTGGGCACATGCAATCCACTCAGCCTGGGGACATTCACTCCACTCAGCCTGGGAACTTCCAATCCCACTCTGCCTGGGAACCAGCACTCCACTCAGCCTGGGCACCTCCACTCCACTCAGCCTGGGTACTTCCAATCCCACTCTGCTGGGATCCTGCACTCCACTCAGCCTGGGAACCTCCACTCCACGCAGCCTGGGCACATTCACTCCACTCAGCCAGGGCACTTCCAGTCCCTCTCTGCCTGGGAACCCCAACTCCACTCAGCCTGGGCACCTCCACTCCACTCAGCCTGGGCACATTCACTCCACTCTGTCTAGGCACATTGACTCCCATTCAGCCTGGGAACATTCACTCCACTCAGCCTGGGCACATTAACTCCACTCAGCCTGGGCACTTCCAGTCCCACTCTGCCTGGGAACCTGCACTCCACTCAGCCTGGGCACCTCCAATCCACTCAGCCTGGGCACATTCTCTCCAGTCAGCCTGGGCACATTCACTCCACTCAGCCAGGGCACATTCACTCCACTCAGCCTGGGCACTTCCAGTCCCACTCTGCCCAGGAACCTCCACTCCCACTCTGACTGGGAACCTCCGCTACTCCTCTCCACACCCGGCTCTCCACCCGACTCACGGGGGCCCACTCTTAAGCCCTCCCGCCGCAAGTAATAGGCCCTTTGCCCGGGCGGAAAGTGAACCGCGGAACTGTGTCCCGCCCTCAATTCTCGTCCGATCGGAACGCGGTTTGGACCCGTTCTCCTGGGCGGCCTCGCAGCCCCTCCAGACCCAGCTAGTTAGCTCCAAGGGGCCGCCCCGAGCACGGGGAGGTGTGACACTTGACGCTTTGGCGCAACGGTGCCCGCGCCACGAGCCAAAAAGCGCCCCCCTCTCTCCGCGCCCATTCAAGGCAATGGGGAAACGCACGTTTCGGGCTCCGGCGGGCGGGCACATTCACTCCACTCTGTCTAGGCACATTGACTCCCATTCAGCCTGGGCACATTCACTCCACTCCGCCTGGGCACTTCCAGTCCCACTCTGCCTGGGAACCTGCACTCCACTCGGCCTGGGCACCTCCACTCCACTCAGCCTGGGCACATTCACTCCACTCAGCCTGGGCACTTCCAATCCCACTCTGCCTGGGAACCTGCACTCCACTCAGCCTGGGCACCTCCACTCCATTCAGCCTGGGCACATTCACTCCACTCAGCCTGGGCACTTTCAGTCACACTCTGCCTGGGAACCTGCACTCCACTCAGCCTGGGCACCTCC
This sequence comes from Conger conger, assembly GCF_963514075.1. Taxonomy (NCBI): domain Eukaryota; kingdom Metazoa; phylum Chordata; class Actinopteri; order Anguilliformes; family Congridae; genus Conger; species Conger conger. Next base: position 84,149 of record NW_026890256.1, on the reverse strand, counting down.
ACACCACTCAGCCTGGGCACATTCACTCCACTCAGCCTGGGCACATTCACTCCACTCAGCCTGGGCACTTCCAGTCCCACTCTGCCTGGGAACCTGCACTCCACTCGGCCTGGGCACCTCCACTCCACTCAGCCTGGGCACATTCACTCCACTCAGCCTGGGCACTTCCAATCCCACTCTGCCTGGGTGCCTGCACTCCACTCAGCCTGGTCACCTCCACTCCACTCAGCCTGGCCACATTCACTCCACTCAGCCAGGGCACATTCACTCCACTCAACCTGGGCACTTCCAGTCCCACTCTGCCCAGGAACCTCCACTCCCACTCTGACTGGGAACCTCCGCTACTCCTCTCCACACCCGGCTCTCCACCCGACTCACGGGGGCCCACTCTTAAGCCCTCCCGCCGCAAGTAATAGGCCCTTTGCCCGGGCGGAAAGTGAACCGCGGAACTGTGTCCCGCCCTCAATTCTCGTCCGATCGGAACGCGGTTTGGACCCGTTCTCCTGGGCGGCCTCGCAGCCCCTCCAGACCCAGCTAGTTAGCTCCAAGGGGCCGCCCCGAGCACGGGGAGGTGTGACACTTGACGCTTTGGCGCAACGGTGCCCGCGCCACGAGCCAAAAAGCGCCCCCCTCTCTCCGCGCCCATTCAAGGCAATGGGGAAACGCACGTTTCGGGCTCCGGCGGGCGGGCACATTCACTCCACTCTGTCTAGGCACATTGACTCCCATTCAGCCTGGGCACATTCACTCCACTCCGCCTGGGCACTTCCAGTCCCACTCTGCCTGGGAACCTGCACTCCACTCGGCCTGGGCACCTCCACTCCACTCAGCCTGGGCACATTCACTCCACTCAGCCTGGGCACTTCCAATCCCACTCTGCCTGGGAACCTGCACTCCACTCAGCCTGGGCACCTCCACTCCATTCAGCCTGGGCACATTCACTCCACTCAGCCTGGGCACTTTCAGTCACACTCTGCCTGGGAACCTGCACTCCACTCAGCCTGGGCACCTCCACACCACTCAGCCTGGGCACATTCACTCCACTCAGCCTGGGCACATTCACTCCACTCAGCCTGGGCACTTCCAGTCCCACTCTGCCTGGGAACCTGCACTCCACTCGGCCTGGGCACCTCCACTCCACTCAGCCTGGGCACATTCACTCCACTCAGCCTGGGCACTTCCAATCCCACTCTGCCTGGGTGCCTGCACTCCACTCAGCTTGGGCACCTCCACTCCACTCAGCCTGGCCACATTCACTCCACTCAGCCAGGGCACATTCACTCCACTCAACCTGGGCACTTCCAGTCCCACTCTGCCCAGGAACCTCCACTCCCACTCTGACTGGGAACCTCCGCTACTCCTCTCCACACCCGGCTCTCCACCCGACTCACGGGGGCCCACTCTTAAGCCCTCCCGCCGCAAGTAATAGGCCCTTTGCCCGGGCGGAAAGTGAACCGCGGAACTGTGTCCCGCCCTCAATTCTCGTCCGATCGGAACGCGGTTTGGACCCGTTCTCCTGGGCGGCCTCGCAGCCCCTCCAGACCCAGCCAGTTAGCTCCAAGGGGCCGCCCCGAGCACGGGGAGGGGTGACACTTGACGCTTTGGCGCAACGGTGCCCGCGCCACGAGCCAAAAAGCGCCCCCCTCTCTCTGCGCCCATTCAAGGCAAAGGGGAAACGCACGTTTCGGGCTCCGGCGGCTGGGCACATTCACTCCACTCTGTCTAGGCACCTCCACTCCACTCAGCCTGGGCACATTCACTCCACTCAGCCTGGGCACTTCCAGTCCCACTCTGCTGGGAACCTGCACTCCACTCAGCCTGGGCACCTCCACTCCACTCAGCCTGGGTACCTTCACTCCACTCAGCCTTGGCACTTCCAGTCCCACTCTGCCAGGGAACCCCAACTCCACTCAGCCTGGGCACCTCCACTCCACTCAGCCTGTGCACATTCACTCCACTCAGCCTGGGCGCTTCCAATCCCACTCTGCCAGGCAACCTGCACTCCACTCAGCCTGGGCACCTCCACTCCATTCAGCCTGGGGCACATTCACTCCACTCAGCCTGGGCACTTTCAGTCCCACTCTGCCTGGGAACCTGCACTCCACTCGGCATGGGCACCTCCACTCCATTCAGCCTGGGGCACATTCACTCCACTCAGCTTGGGCACTTTCAGTCCCACTCTGCCTGGGAACCTGCACTCCACTCGGCCTGGGGACCTCCACTCCACTCAGCCTGGGCACATTCACTCCACTCAGCCTTGGCACTTCCAGTCCCACTCTGCCAGGGAACCCCAACTCCACTCAGCCTGGGCACCTCCACTCCACTCAGCCTGGGCACATTCACTCCACTCAGCCTGGGCACTTCCAGTCCCACTCTGCCTGGGAACCTGCACTCCACTCGGCCTGGGCACCTCCACTCCACTCAGCCTGGGCACATTCACTCCACTCAGCCTGGGCACTTCCAATCCCACTCTGCCTGGGTGCCTGCACTCTACTCAGCCTGGGCACCTCGACTCCACTCAGCCTGGGCACATTCACTCCACTCAGCCAGGGCACATTCACTCCACTCAGCCTGGGCACTTCCAGTCCCACTCTGCCCAGGAACCTCCACTCCCACTCTGACTGGGAACCTCCGCTACTCCTCTCCACACCCGGCTCTCCACCCGACTCGCGGGGGCCCACTCTTAAGCCCTCCCGCCGCAAGTTATAGGCCCTTTGCCGGGGCGGAAAGTGAACCGCGGAACTGTGTCCCGCCCTCAATTCTCGTCCGATCGGAACGCGGTTTGGACCCGTTCTCCTGGGCGGCCTCGCAGCCCCTCCAGACCCAGCCAGTTAGCTCCAAGGGGCCGCCCCGAGCACGGGGAGGTGTGACACTTGACGCTTTGGCGCAACGGTGCCCGCGCCACGAGCCAAAAAGCGCCCCCCTCTCTCCGCGCCCATTCAAGGCAATGGGGAAACGCACGTTTCGGGCTCCGGCGGCCGGGCACATTCACTCCACTCTGTCTAGGCACATTGACTCCCATTCAGCCTGGGCACATTCACTCCTCTCCGCTTGGGCACTTCCAGTCCCACTCTGCCTGGGAACCTGCACTCCACTCGGCCTGGGCACCTCCACTCCACTCAGCCTGGGCACATTCACTCCACTCAGCCTGGGCACTTCCAATCCCACTCTGCCTGGGAACCTGCACTCCTCTCAGCCTGGGCACCTGCACTCCACTCAGCCTGGGTACATTACTCCACTCAGCCTGGGCACTTCCAATCCCACTCTGCCTGGGAACCAGCACTCCACTCAGCCTGGGCACCTCCACTCCACTCAGCCTGGGCACATTCACTCCACTCAGCGTTGGCACTTCCAGTCCCACTCTGCCAGGGAACCCCAACTCCACTCAGCCTGGGCACCTCCACTCCACTCAGCCTGGGCACATTCACTCCACTCACCGTTGGCACTTCCAGTCCCACTCTGCCAGGGAACCCCAACTCCATTCAGCCTGGGCACCTCCACTCCAATCAGCCTGGGCACATTCACTCCACTCAGCCTGGGCACTTCCAATCCCACTCTGCCTGGGAACCTGCACTCCACTCAGCCTGTGCACCTCCACTCCATTCAGCCTGGGCACATTCACTCCACTCAGCCTGGGCACTTCCAGTCCCACTCTGCCTGGGAACCTGCACTCCACTCGGCCTGGGCACCTCCACTCCAGTCAGCCTGGGCACATTCACTCCACTCAGCCTGGGCGCTTCCAATCCCACTCTGCCAGGGAACCTGCACTCCACTCAGCCTGGGCACATGCAATCCACTCAGCCTGGGCACATTCACTCCACTCACCGTTGGCACTTCCAGTTCCACTCTGCCAGGGAACCCCAACTCCATTCAGCCTGGGCACCTCCACTCCACTCAGCCTGGGCACATTCACTCCACTCAGCCTGGGCACTTCCAATCCCACTCTGCCTGGGAACCTGCACTCCACTCAGCCTGGGCACCTCCACTCCACTCAGCCTCGGCACATTCACTCCACTCTGCCTGGGCACATTCACTCCACTCAGCCTGGGCACATTCACTCCACTCAGCCTGGGCACTTCCATTCCCACTCTGCTGGGAACCTGCACTCCACTCAGCCTGGGCACCTCCACTCCACTCAGCCTGGGTACATTCACTCCACTCAGCCTTGGCACTTCCAGTCCCACTCTGCCAGGGTACCCCAACTCCACTCAGCCTGGCACCTCCACTCCACTCAGCCTGGGCACATTCACTGCACTCAGCCTGGGCACTTCCAATCCCACTCTGCCTGGGAACCTGCACTCCACTCAGCCTTGGCACCTCCACTCCACTCAGCCTCGGCACATTCACTCCACTCTGCCTGGGCACATTCACTCCACTCAGCCTGGGGACATTCACTCCACTCAGCCTGGGAACTTCCAATCCCACTCTGCCTGGGAACCAGCACTCCACTCAGCCTGGGCACCTCCACTCCACTCAGCCTGGGTACATTCACTCCACTCAGCCTTGGCACTTCCAGTCCCACTCTGCCAGGGAACCCCAACTCCACTCAGCCTGGGCACCTCCACTCCACTCAGCCTGGGCACATTCACTCCACTCATCCTGGGCACTTCCAATCCCACTCTGCCTGGGAACCTGCACTCCACTCAGCCTGGGCACCTCCACTCCACTCAGCCTGGGTACTTCCAATCCCACTCCTGGGAACCTGCACTCCACTCAGCCTGGGAACCTCCACTCCACGCACCCTGGGCACATTCACTCCACTCAGCCAGGGCACTTCCAGTCCCTCTCTGCCTGGGAAACCCAACTCCACTCAGCCTGGGCACCTCCACTCCACTCAGCCTGGGCACATTCACTCCACTCTGTCTAGGCACATTGACTCCCATTAAGCCTGGGAACATTCACTCCACTCAGCCTGGGCACATTCACTCCACTCAGCCTGGGCACTTCCAGTCCCACTCTGCCTGGGAACCTGCACTCCACTCAGCCTGGGCACCTCCAATCCACTCAGCCTGGGCACATTCTCTCCAGTCAGCCTGGGCACATTCACTCCACTCAGCCTGGGCACATTCACTCCACTCAGCCTGGGCACATTCACTCCACTCAGCCTGGGAACTTCCAATCCCACTCTGCCTGGGAAACTGCACTCCACTCAGCCTGGGCACCTCCACTCCACTCAGCCTCGGCACAGTCACTCCACTCTGCCTGGGCACATTCGCTCCACTCAGCCTGGGCACATTCACTCCACTCAGCCTGGGCACTTCCAGTCCCACTCTGCTGGGAACCTGCACTCCACTCAGCCTGGGCACCTCCACTCCACTCAGCCTGGGTACATTCACTCCACTCAGCTTGGGCACTTTCAGTCCCACTCTGCCTGGGAACCTGCACTCCACTCGGCATGGGCACCTCCACTCCATTCAGCCTGGGGCAAATTCACTCCACTCAGCTTGGGCACTTTCAGTCCCACTCTGCCTGGGAACCTGCACTCCACTCGGCATGGGCACCTCCACTCCATTCAGCCTGGGGCAAATTCACTCCACTCAGCTTGGGCACTTTCAGTCCCACTCTGCCTGGGAACCTGCACTCCACTCGGCCTGGGCACCTCCACTCCACTCAGCCTGGGCACATTCACTCCACTCAGCCTTGGCACTTCCAGTCCCACTCTGCCAGGGAACCCCAACTCCACTCAGCCTGGGCACCTCCACTCCACTCAGCCTGGGCACATTCACTCCACTCAGCCTGGGCACTTCCAGTCCCACTCTGCCTGGGAACCTGCACTCCACTCGGCCTGGGCACCTCCACTCCACTCAGCCTGGGCACATTCACTCCACTCAGCCTGGGCACTTCCAATCCCACTCTGCCTGGGTGCCTGCACTCTACTCAGCCTGGGCACCTCCACTCCACTCAGCCTGGGCACATTCACTCCACTCAGCCAGGGCACATTCACTCCACTCAGCCTGGGCACATTCACTCCACTCAGCCTGGGCACATGCAATCCACTCAGCCTGGGGACATTCACTCCACTCAGCCTGGGAACTTCCAATCCCACTCTGCCTGGGAACCAGCACTCCACTCAGCCTGGGCACCTCCACTCCACTCAGCCTGGGTACTTCCAATCCCACTCTGCTGGGAACCTGCACTCCACTCAGCCTGGGAACCTCCACTCCACGCAGCCTGGGCACATTCACTCCACTCAGCCAGGGCACTTCCAGTCCCTCTCTGCCTGGGAACCCCAACTCCACTCAGCCAGGGCACATTCACTCCACTCAGCCTGGGCACATTCACTCCACTCAGCCTGGGCACATTCACTCCACTCAGCCTGGGCACTTCCAGTCCCACTCTGCCTGGGAACCTGCACTCCACTCAGCCTGGGCACCTCCAATCGACTCAGCCTGGGCACATTCTCTCCAGTCAGCCTGGGCACATTCACTCCACTCAGCCAGGGCACATTCACTCCACTCAGCCTGGGCACTTCCAGTCCCACTCTGCCCAGGAACCTCCACTCCCACTCTGACTGGGAACCTCCGCTACTCCTCTCCACTCAGCCTGGGCACTTCCAGCCCCTCCAGACCCAGCCAGTTAGCTCCAAGGGGCCGCCCCGAGCACGGGGAGGGGTGACACTTGACGCTTTGGCGCAACGGTGCCCGCGCCACGAGCCAAAAAGCGCCCCCCTCTCTCCGCGCCCATTCAAGGCAATGGGGAAACGCACGTTTCGGGCTCCGGCGGGCGGGCACATTCACTCCACTCTGTCTAGGCACATTGACTCCCATTCAGCCTGGGCACATTCACTCCACTCCGCCTGGGCACTTCCAGTCCCACTCTGCCTGGGAACCTGCACTCCACTCGGCCTGGGCACCTCCACTCCACTCAGCCTGGGCACATTCACTCCACTCAGCCTGGGCACTTCCAATCCCACTCTGCCTGGGAACCTGCACTCCACTCAGCCTGGGCACCTCCACTCCATTCAGCCTGGGCACATTCACTCCACTCAGCCTGGGCACTTTCAGTCACACTCTGCCTGGGAACCTGCACTCCACTCAGCCTGGGCACCTCCACACCACTCAGCCTGGGGCACATTCACTCCACTCCGCCTGGGCACTTCCAGTCCCACTCTGCCTGGGAACCTGCAGTCCACTCGGCCTGGGCACCTCCACTCCACTCAGCCTGGGCACATTCACTCCACTCAGCCTGGGCACTTCCAATCCCACTCTGCCTGGGAACCTGCACTCCACTCAGCCTGGGCACCTCCACTCCATTCAGCCTGGGCACATTCACTCCACTCAGCCTGGGCACTTTCAGTCACACTCTGCCTGGGAACCTGCACTCCACTCAGCCTGGGCACCTCCACACCACTCAGCCTGGGCACATTCACTCCACTCAGCCTGGGCACATTCACTCCACTCAGCCTGGGCACTTCCAGCCCCTCCAGACCCAGCCAGTTAGCTCCAAGGGGCCGCCCCGAGCACGGGGAGGGGTGACACTTGACGCTTTGGCGCAACGGTGCCCGCGCCACGAGCCAAAAAGCGCCCCCCTCTCTCCGCGCCCATTCAAGGCAATGGGGAAACGCACGTTTCGGGCTCCGGCGGGCGGGCACATTCACTCCACTCTGTCTAGGCACATTGACTCCCATTCAGCCTGGGCACATTCACTCCACTCCGCCTGGGCACTTCCAGTCCCACTCTGCCTGGGAACCTGCACTCCACTCGGCCTGGGCACCTCCACTCCACTCAGCCTGGGCACATTCACTCCACTCAGCCTGGGCACTTCCAATCCCACTCTGCCTGGGAACCTGCACTCCACTCAGCCTGGGCACCTCCACTCCATTCAGCCTGGGCACATTCACTCCACTCAGCCTGGGCACTTTCAGTCACACTCTGCCTGGGAACCTGCACTCCACTCAGCCTGGGCACCTCCACACCACTCAGCCTGGGCACATTCACTCCACTCAGCCTGGGCACATTCACTCCACTCAGCCTGGGCACTTCCAGCCCCTCCAGACCCAGCCAGTTAGCTCCAAGGCAGCCTGGCAGCCCCTCCAGACCCAGCTAGTTAGCTCCAAGGGGCCGCCCCGAGCACGGGGAGGTGTGACACTTGACGCTTTGGCGCAACGGTGCCCGCGCCACGAGCCAAAAAGCGCCCCCCTCTCTCCGCGCCCATTCAAGGCAATGGGGAAACGCACGTTTCGGGCTCCGGCGGGCGGGCACATTCACTCCACTCTGTCTAGGCACATTGACTCCCATTCAGCCTGGGCACATTCACTCCACTCCGCCTGGGCACTTCCAGTCCCACTCTGCCTGGGAACCTGCACTCCACTCGGCCTGGGCACCTCCACTCCACTCAGCCTGGGCACATTCACTCCACTCAGCCTGGGCACTTCCAATCCCACTCTGCCTGGGAACCTGCACTCCACTCAGCCTGGGCACCTCCACTCCATTCAGCCTGGGCACATTCACTCCACTCAGCCTGGGCACTTTCAGTCACACTCTGCCTGGGAACCTGCACTCCACTCAGCCTGGGCACCTCCACACCACTCAGCCTGGGCACATTCACTCCACTCAGCCTGGGCACATTCACTCCACTCAGCCTGGGCACTTCCAGCCCCTCCAGACCCAGCCAGTTAGCTCCAAGGGGCCGCCCCGAGCACGGGGAGGGGTGACACTTGACGCTTTGGCGCAACGGTGCCCGCGCCACGAGCCAAAAAGCGCCCCCCTCCCTCCGCGCCCATTCAAGGCAATGGGGAAACGCACGTTTCGGGCTCCGGCGGCTGGGCACATTCACTCTACTCTGTCTAGGCACCTCCACTCCACTCAGCCTGGGCACATTCACTCCACTCAGCCTGGGCACTTCCAGTCCCACTCTGCCTGGGAACCTGCACTCCACTCAGCCTGGGCACCTCCACTCCACTCAGCCTGGGTACCTTCACTCCACTCAGCCTTGGCACTTCCAGTCCCACTCTGCCAGGGAACCCCAACTCCACTCAGCCTGGGCACCTCCACTCCACTCAGCCTGGGCACATTCACTCCACTCAGCCTGGGCACTTCCAATCCCACTCTGCCAGGCAACCTGCACTCCACTCAGCCTGGGCACCTCCACTCCATTCAGCCTGGGGCACATTCACTCCACTCAGCCTGGGCACTGTCAGTCCCACTCTGCCTGGGAACCTGCACTCCACTCGGCATGGGCACCTCCACTCCATTCAGCCTGGGGCACATTCACTCCACTCAGCTTGGGCACTTTCAGTCCCACTCTGCCTGGGAACCTGCACTCCACTCGGCCTGGGCACCTCCACTCCACTCAGCCTGGGCACATTCACTCCACTCAGCCTTGGCACTTCCAGTCCCACTCTGCCAGGGAACCCCAACTCCACTCAGCCTGGGCACCTCCACTCCACTCAGCCTGGGCACATTCACTCCACTCAGCCTGGGCACTTCCAGTCCCACTCTGCCTGGGAACCTGCCCTCCACTCGGCCTGGGCACCTCCACTCCACTCAGCCTGGGCACATTCACTCCACTCAGCCTGGGCACATTCACTCCACTCAGCCTGGGCACTTCCAGTCCCACTCTGCCCAGGAACCTCCACTCCCACTCTGACTGGGAACCTCCGCTACTCCTCTCCACACCCGGCTCTCCACCCGACTCGCGGGGGCCCACTCTTAAGCCCTCCCGCCGCAAGTTATAGGCCCTTTGCCGGGGCGGAAAGTGAACCGCGGAACTGTGTCCCGCTCTCAATTCTCTTCCGATCGGAACGCGGTTTGGACCCGTTCTCCTGGGCGGCCTCGCAGCCCCTCCAGACCCAGCCAGTTAGCTCCAAGGGGCCGCCCCGAGCACGGGGAGGTGTGACACTTGACGCTTTGGCGCAACGGTGCCCGCGCCACGAGCCAAAAAGCGCCCCCCTCTCTCCGCGCCCATTCAAGGCAAAGGGGAAACGCACGTTTCGGGCTCCGGCGGCCGGGCACATTCACTCCACTCTGTCTAGGCACATTGACTCCCATTCAGCCTGGGCACATTCACTCCTCTCCGCTTGGGAACTTCCAGTCCCACTCTGCCTGGGAACCTGCACTCCACTCGGCCTGGGCACCTCCACTCCACTCAGCCTGGGCACATTCACTCCACTCAGCCTGGGCACTTCCAATCCCACTCTGCCTGGGAACCTGCACTCCTCTCAGCCTGGGCACCTGCACTCCATTCAGCCTGGGCACATTCACTCCACTCCGCCTGGGCACATTCACTCCACTCAGCCTGGGCACATTCACTCCACTCAGCCTGGGCACTTCCAGTCCCACTCTACTGGGAACCTGCACTCCACTCAGCCTGGGCACCTGCACTCCACTCAGCCTGGGTACATTACTCCACTCAGCCTGGGCACTTCCAATCCCACTCTGCCTGGGAACCAGCACTCCACTCAGCCTGGGCACCTCCACTCCACTCAGCCTGGGCACATTCACTCCACTCAGCGTTGGCACTTCCAGTCCCACTCTGCCAGTGAACCCCAACTCCACTCAGCCTGGGCACCTCCACTCCACTCAGCCTGGGCACATTCACTCCACTCACCGTTGGCACTTCCAGCCCCACTCTGCCAGGGAACCCCAACTCCATTCAGCCTGGGCACCTCCACTCCAATCAGCCTGGGCACATTCACTCCACTCAGCCTGGGCACTTCCAATCCCACTCTGCCTGGGAACCTGCACTCCACTCAGACTGGGCACCTCCACTCCATTCAGCCTGGGCACATTCACTCCACTCAGCCTGGGCACTTCCAGTCCCACTCTGCCTGGGAACCTGCACTCCACTCAGCCTGGACACCTCCACTCCACTCAGCCTGGGCACATTCACTCCACTCTGCCTGGGCACATTCACTCCACTCAGCCTGGGCACATTCACTCCACTCAGCCTGGGCACTTCCAGTCCCACTCTGCTGGGAACCTGCACTCCACTCAGCCTGGGCACATTCACTCCACTCAGCCTGGGCACTTTCAGTCACACTCTGCCTGGGAACCTGCACTCCACTTGGCCTGGGCATCTCCACTCCACTCAGCCTGGGCACATTCACTCCACTCAGCCTTGGCACTTCCAGTCCCACTCTGCCAGGGAACCCCAACTCCACTCAGCCTGGGCACCTCCACTCCACTCAGCCTGGGCACATTCACTCCACTCAGCCTGGGCACTTCCAGTCCCACTCTGCCTGGGAACCTGCACTCCACTCGGCCTGGGCACCTCCACTCCACTCAGCCTGGGCACATTCACTCCACTCAGCCTGGGCACTTCCAATCCCACTCTGCCTTGGTGCCTGCACTCCACTCAGCCTGGGCACCTCCACTCCACTCAGCCTGGCCACATTCACTCCACTCAGCCAGGGCACATTCACTCCACTCAGCCTGGGCACTTCCAGTCCCACTCTGCCCAGGAACCTCCACTCCCACTCTGACTGGGAACCTTCGCTACTCCTCTCCACACCCGGCTCTCCACCCGACTCGCGGGGGCCCACTCTTAAGCCCTCCCGCCGCAAGTTATAGGCCCTTTGCCCGGGCGGAAAGTGAACCGCGGAACTGTGTCCCGCCCTCAATTCTAGTCCGATCGGAACGCTGTTTGGACCCGTTCTCCTGGGCGGCCTCGCAGCCCCTCCAGACCCAGCCAGTTAGCTCCAACGGTGCCCGCGCCACGAGCCAAAAAGCGCCCCCCTCTCTCCGCGCCCATTCAAGGCAATGGGGAAACGCACGTTTCGGGCTCCGGCGGCCGGGCACATTCACTCCACTCTGTCTAGGCACATTGACTCCCATTCAGCCTGGGCACATTCACTCCACTCCGCCTGGGCACATTCACTCCACTCAGCCTGGGCACATTCACTCCACTCAGCCTGGGCACTTCCAGTCCCACTCTGCTGGGAACCTGCACTCCACTCAGCCTGGGCACCTGCACTCCACTCAGCCTGGGTACATTACTCCACTCAGCCTGGGCTCTTCCAATCCCACTCTGCCTGGGAACCAGCACTCCACTCAGCCTGGGCACCTCCACTCCACTCAGCCTGGGCACATTCACTCCACTCAGCGTTGGCACTTCCAGTCCCACTCTGCCAGGGAACCCCAACTCCACTCAGCCTGGGCACCTCCACTCCACTCAGCCTGGGCACATTCACTCCACTCACCGTTGGCACTTCCAGCCCCACTCTGCCAGGGAACCCCAACTCCATTCAGCCTGGGCACCTCCACTCCAATCAGCCTGGGCACATTCACTCCACTCAGCCTGGGCACTTCCAATCCCACTCTGCCTGGGAACCTGCACTCCACTCTGTCTAGGCACCTCCACTCCACTCAGCCTGGACACATTCACTCCACTCAGCCTGGGCACTTCCAATCCCACTCTGCCAGGCAACCTGCACTCCACTCAGCCTGGGCACCTCCACTCCATTCAGCCTGGGGCACATTCACTCCACTCAGCCTGGGCACTTTCAGTCCCACTCTGCCTGGGAACCTGCACTCCACTCGGCATGGGCACCTCCACTCTATTCAGCCTGGGGCACATTCACTCCACTCAGCTTGGGCACTTTCAGTCCCACTCTGCCTGGGAACCTGCACTCCACTCGGCCTGGGCACCTCCACTCCACTCAGCCTGGGCACATTCACTCCACTCAGCCTTGGCACTTCCAGTCCCACTCTGCCAGGGAACCCCAACTCCACTCAGCCTGGGCACCTCCACTCCACTCAGCCTGGGCACATTCACTCCACTCAGCCTGGGCACTTCCAATCCCACTCTGCCTGGGTGCCTGCACTCTACTCAGCCTGGGCACCTCCACTCCACTCAGCCTGGGCACATTCACTCCACTCAGCCAGGGCACATTCACTCCACTCAGCCTGGGCACATTCACTCCACTCAGCCTGGGCACATTCACTCCACTCAGCCTGGGCACTTTCAGTCCCACTCTGCCTGGGAACCTGCACTCCACTCGGCCTGGGCACCTCCACTCCACTCAGCCTGGGCACATTCACTCCACTCAGCCTTGGCACTTCCAGTCCCACTCTGCCAGGGAACCCCAACTCCACTCAGCCTGGGCACCTCCACTCCACTCAGCCTGGGCACATTCACTCCACTCAGCCTGGGCACTTCCAGTCCCACTCTGCCTGGGAACCTGCACTCCACTCAGCCTGGGCACCTCCACTCCACTCAGCCTGGGTACCTTCACTCCACTCAGCCTTGGCACTTCCAGTCCCACTCTGCCAGGGAACCCCAACTCCACTCAGCCTGGGCACCTCCACTCCACTCAGCCTGGGCACATTCACTCCACTCAGCCAGGGCACTTCCAGTCCCTCTCTGCCTGGGAACCCCAACTCCACTCAGCCTGGGCACCTCCACTCCACTCAGCCTGGGCACATTCACTCCACTCTGTCTAGGCACATTGACTCCCATTCAGCCTGGGAACATTCACTCCACTCAGCCTGGGCACATTCACTCCACTCAGCCTGGGCACTTCCAGTCCCACTCTGCCTGGGAACCTGCACTCCACTCAGCCTGGGCACCTCCAATCCACTCAGCCTGGGCACATTCTCTCCAGTCAGCCTGGGCACATTCACTCCACTCAGCCAGGGCACATTCACTCCACTCAGCCTGGGTACTTCCAGTCCCACTCTGCCCAGGAACCTCCACTCCCACTCTGACTGGGAACCTCCGCTACTCCTCTCCACACCCGGCTCTCCACCCGACTCGCGGGGGCCCACTCTTAAGCCCTCCCGCCGCAAGTTATAGGCCCTTTGCCCGGGCGGAAAGTGAACCGCGGAACTGTGTCCCGCCCTCAATTCTCGTCCAATCGGAACGCGGTTTGGACCCGTTCTCCTGGGCGGCCTCGCAGCCCCTCCAGACCCAGCTAGTTAGCTCCAAGGGGCCGCCCCGAGCACGGGGAGGTGTGACACTTGACGCTTTGGCGCAACGGTGCCCGCGCCACGAGCCAAAAAGCGCCCCCCTCTCTCCGCGCCCATTCAAGGCAATGGGGAAACGCACATTTCGGGCTCCGGCGGGCGGGCACATTCACTTCACTCTGTCTAGGCACATTGACTCCCATTCAGCCTGGGCACATTCACTCCACTCCGCCTGGGCACTTCCAGTCCCACTCTGCCTGGGAACCTGCACTCCACTCGGCCTGGGCACCTCCACTCCACTCAGCCTGGGAACATTCACTCCACTCAGCCTGGGCACTTCCAATCCCACTCTGCCTGGGAACCTGCACTCCACTCAGCCTGGGCACCTCCACTCCATTCAGCCTGGGCACATTCACTCCACTCAGCCTGGGCACTTTCAGTCACACTCTGCCTGGGAACCTGCACTCCACTCAGCCTGGGCACCTCCACACCACTCAGCCTGGGCACATTCACTCCACTCAGCCTGGGCACATTCACTCCACTCAGCCTGGGCACTTCCAGTCCCACTCTGCCTGGGAACCTGCACTCCACTCGGCCTGGGCACCTCCACTCCACTCAGCCTGGGCACATTCACTCCACTCAGCCTGGGCACTTTCAGTCCCACTCTGCCTGGGAACCTGTACTCCACTCGGCCTGGGCACCTCCACTCCACTCAGCCTGGGCACATTCACTCCACTCAGCCTGGGCACCTCCACTCCATTCAGCCTGGGGCACATTCACTCCACTCAGCCTGGGCACTTTCAGTCCCACTCTGCCTGGGAACCTGCACTCCACTCGGCATGGGCACCTCCACTCTATTCAGCCTGGGGCACATTCACTCCACTCAGCTTGGGCACTTTCAGTCCCACTCTGCCTGGGAACCTGCACTCCACTCGGCCTGGGCACCTCCACTCCACTCAGCCTGGGCACATTCACTCCACTCAGCCTTGGCACTTCCAGTCCCACTCTGCCAGGGAACCCCAACTCCACTCAGCCTGGGCACCTCCACTCCACTCAGCCTGGGCACATTCACTCCACTCAGCCTGGGCACTTCCAATCCCACTCTGCCTGGGTGCCTGCACTCTACTCAGCCTGGGCACCTCCACTCCACTCAGCCTGGGCACATTCACTCCACTCAGCCAGGGCACATTCACTCCACTCAGCCTGGGCACATTCACTCCACTCAGCCTGGGCACATTCACTCCACTCAGCCTGGGCACTTTCAGTCCCACTCTGCCTGGGAACCTGCACTCCACTCGGCCTGGGCACCTCCACTCCACTCAGCCTGGGCACATTCACTCCACTCAGCCTGGGCACCTCCAATCCACTCAGCCTGGGCACATTCTCTCCAGTCAGCCTGGGCACATTCACTCCACTCAGCCAGGGCACATTCACTCCACTCAGCCTGGGTACTTCCAGTCCCACTCTGCCCTGGAACCTCCACTCCCACTCTGACTGGGAACCTCCGCTACTCCTCTCCACACCCGGCTCTCCACCCGACTCGCGGGGGCCCACTCTTAAGCCCTCCCGCCGCAAGTTATAGGCCCTTTGCCCGGGCGGAAAGTGAACCGCGGAACTGTGTCCCGCCCTCAATTCTCGTCCAATCGGAACGCGGTTTGGACCCGTTCTCCTGGGCGGCCTCGCAGCCCCTCCAGACCCAGCTAGTTAGCTCCAAGGGGCCGCCCCGAGCACGGGGAGGTGTGACACTTGACGCTTTGGCGCAACGGTGCCCGCGCCACGAGCCAAAAAGCGCCCCCCTCTCTCCGCGCCCATTCAAGGCAATGGGGAAACGCACGTTTCGGGCTCCGGCGGGCGGGCACATTCACTCCACTCTGTCTAGGCACATTGACTCCCATTCAGCCTGGGCACATTCACTCCACTCCGCCTGGGCACTTCCAGTCCCACTCTGCCTGGGAACCTGCACTCCACTCGGCCTGGGCACCTCCACTCCACTCAGCCTGGGCACATTCACTCCACTCAGCCTGGGCACTTCCAATCCCACTCTGCCTGGGAACCTGCACTCCACTCAGCCTGGGCACCTCCACTCCATTCAGCCTGGGCACATTCACTCCACTCAGCCTGGGCACTTTCAGTCACACTCTGCCTGGGAACCTGCACTCCACTCAGCCTGGGCACCTCCACACCACTCAGCCTGGGCACATTCACTCCACTCAGCCTGGGCACATTCACTCCACTCAGCCTGGGCACTTCCAGTCCCACTCTGCCTGGGAACCTGCACTCCACTCGGCCTGGGCACCTCCACTCCACTCAGCCTGGGCACATTCACTCCACTCAGCCTGGGCACTTCCAATCCCACTCTGCCTGGGTGCCTGCACTCCACTCAGCCTTGGCACCTCCACTCCACTCAGCCTGGCCACATTCACTCCACTCAGCCAGGGCACATTCACTCCACTCAACCTGGGCACTTCCAGTCCCACTCTGCCCAGGAACCTCCACTCCCACTCTGACTGGGAACCTCCGCTACTCCTCTCCACACCCGGCTCTCCACCCGACTCACGGGGGCCCACTCTTAAGCCCTCCCGCCGCAAGTAGTAGGCCCTTTGCCCGGGCGGAAAGTGAACCGCGGAACTGTGTCCCGCCCTCAATTCTCGTCCGATCGGAACGCGGTTTGGACCCGTTCTCCTGGGCGGCCTCGCAGCCCCTCCAGACCCAGCCAGTTAGCTCCAAGGGGCCGCCCCAAGCACGGGGAGGGGTGACACTTGACGCTTTGGCGCAACGGTGCCCGCGCCACGAGCCAAAAAGCGCCCCCCTCTCTCCGCGCCCATTCAAGGCAATGGGGAAACGCACGTTTCGGGCTCCGGCGGCTGGGCACATTCACTCCACTCTGTCTAGGCACCTCCACTCCACTCAGCCTGGGCACATTCACTCCACTCAGCCTGGGCACTTCCAGTCCCACTCTGCTGGGAACCTGCACTCCACTCAGCCTGGGCACCTCCACTCCACTCAGCCTGGGTACCTTCACTCCACTCAGCCTTGGCACTTCCAGTCCCACTCTGCCAGGGAACCCCAACTCCACTCAGCCTGGGCACCTCCACTCCACTCAGCCTGGGCACATTCACTCCACTCAGCCTGGGCACTTCCAATCCCACTCTGCCAGGCAACCTGCACTCCACTCAGCCTGGGCACCTCCACTCCATTCAGCCTGGGGCACATTCACTCCACTCAGCCTGGGCACTTTCAGTCCCACTCTGCCTGGGAACCTGCACTCCACTCGGCATGGGCACCTCCACTCTATTCAGCCTGGGGCACATTCACTCCACTCAGCTTGGGCACTTTCAGTCCCACTCTGCCTGGGAACCTGCACTCCACTCGGCCTGGGCACCTCCACTCCACTCAGCCTGGGCACATTCACTCCACTCAGCCTTGGCACTTCCAGTCCCACTCTGCCAGGGAACCCCAACTCCACTCAGCCTGGGCACCTCCACTCCACTCAGCCTGGGCACATTCACTCCACTCAGCCTGGGCACATTCACTCCACTCAGCCTGGGCACTTTCAGTCCCACTCTGCCTGGGAACCTGCACTCCACTCGGCCTGGGCACCTCCACTCCACTCAGCCTGGGCACATTCACTCCACTCAGCCTTGGCACTTCCAGTCCCACTCTGCCAGGGAACCCCAACTCTACTCAGCCTGGGCACCTCCACTCCACTCAGCCTGGGCACATTCACTCCACTCAGCCTGGGCACTTCCAGTCCCACTCTGGCTGGGAACCTGCACTCCACTCGGCCTGGGCACCTCCACTCCACTCAGCCTGGGCACATTCACTCCACTCAGCCTGGGCACTTCCAATCCCACTCTGCCAGGGAACCTGCACTCCACTCAGCCTGGGCACATGCAATCCACTCAGCCTGGGGACATTCACTCCACTCAGCCTGGGAACTTCCAATCCCACTCTGCCTGGGAACCAGCACTCCACTCAGCCTGGGCACCTCCACTCCACTCAGCCTGGGTACTTCCAATCCCACTCTGCTGGGAACCTGCACTCCACTCACCCCGGGAACCTCCACTCCACGCAGCCTGGGCACATTCACTCCACTCAGCCAGGGCACTTCCAGTCCCTCTCTGCCTGGGAACCCCAACTCCACTCAGCCTGGGCACCTCCACTCCACTCAGCCTGGGCACATTCACTCCACTCTGTCTAGGCACATTGACTCCCATTCAGCCTGGGAACATTCACTCCACTCAGCCTGGGCACATTCACTCCACTCAGCCTGGGCACTTCCAGTCCCACTCTGCCTGGGAACCTGCACTCCACTCAGCCTGGGCACCTCCAATCCACTCAGCCTGGGCACATTCTCTCCAGTCAGCCTGGGCACATTCACTCCACTCAGCCAGGGCACATTCACTCCACTCAGCCTGGGCACTTCCAGTCCCACTCTGCCCAGGAACCTCCACTCCCACTCTGACTGGGAACCTCCGCTACTCCTCTCCACACCCGGCTCTCCACCCGACTCACGGGGGCCCACTCTTAAGCCCTCCCGCCGCAAGTAATAGGCCCTTTGCCCGGGCGGAAAGTGAACCGCGGAACTGTGTCCCGCCCTCAATTCTCGTCCGATCGGAACGCGGTTTGGACCCGTTCTCCTGGGCGGCCTCGCAGCCCCTCCAGACCCAGCTAGTTAGCTCCAAGGGGCCGCCCCGAGCACGGGGAGGTGTGACACTTGACGCTTTGGCGCAACGGTGCCCGCGCCACGAGCCAAAAAGCGCCCCCCTCTCTCCGCGCCCATTCAAGGCAATGGGGAAACGCACGTTTCGGGCTCCGGCGGGCGGGCACATTCACTCCACTCTGTCTAGGCACATTGACTCCCATTCAGCCTGGGCACATTCACTCCACTCCGCCTGGGCACTTCCAGTCCCACTCTGCCTGGGAACCTGCACTCCACTCGGCCTGGGCACCTCCACTCCACTCAGCCTGGGCACATTCACTCCACTCAGCCTGGGCACTTCCAATCCCACTCTGCCTGGGAACCTGCACTCCACTCAGCCTGGGCACCTCCACTCCATTCAGCCTGGGCACATTCACTCCACTCAGCCTGGGCACTTTCAGTCACACTCTGCCTGGGAACCTGCACTCCACTCAGCCTGGGCACCTCCACACCACTCAGCCTGGGCACATTCACTCCACTCAGCCTGGGCACATTCACTCCACTCAGCCTGGGCACTTCCAGTCCCACTCTGCCTGGGAACCTGCACTCCACTCGGCCTGGGCACCTCCACTCCACTCAGCCTGGGCACATTCACTCCACTCAGCCTGGGCACTTCCAATCCCACTCTGCCTGGGTGCCTGCACTCCACTCAGCCTGGGCACCTCCACTCCACTCAGCCTGGCCACATTCACTCCACTCAGCCACGGCACATTCACTCCACTCAACCTGGGCACTTCCAGTCCCACTCTGCCCAGGAACCTCCACTCCCACTCTGACTGGGAACCTCCGCTACTCCTCTCCACACCCGGCTCTCCACCCGACTCACGGGGGCCCACTCTTAAGCCCTCCCGCCGCAAGTAATAGGCCCTTTGCCCGGGCGGAAAGTGAACCGCGGAACTGTGTCCCGCCCTCAATTCTCGTCCGATCGGAACGCGGTTTGGACCCGTTCTCCTGGGCGGCCTCGCAGCCCCTCCAGACCCAGCCAGTTAGCTCCAAGGGGCCGCCCCGAGCACGGGGAGGTGTGACACTTGACGCTTTGGCGCAACGGTGCCCGCGCCACGAGCCAAAAAGCGCCCCCCTCTCTCCGCGCCCATTCAAGGCAAAGGGGAAACGCACGTTTCGGGCTCCGGCGGCTGGGCACATTCACTCCACTCTGTCTAGGCACCTCCACTCCACTCAGCCTGGGCACATTCACTCCACTCAGCCTGGGCACTTCCAGTCCCACTCTGCTGGGAACCTGCACTCCACTCAGCCTGGGCACCTCCACTCCACTCAGCCTGGGTACCTTCACTCCACTCAGCCTTGGCACTTCCAGTCCCACTCTGCCAGGGAACCCCAACTCCACTCAGCCTGGGCACCTCCACTCCACTCAGCCTGGGCACATTCACTCCACTCAGCCTGGGCACTTCCAATCCCACTCTGCCAGGCAACCTGCACTCCACTCAGCCTGGGCACCTCCACTCCATTCAGCCTGGGGCACATTCACTCCACTCAGCCTGGGCACTTTCAGTCCCACTCTGCCTGGGAACCTGCACTCCACTCGGCATGGGCACCTCCACTCCATTCAGCCTGGGTACCTTCACTCCACTCAGCCTTGGCACTTCCAGTCCCACTCTGCCAGGGAACCCCAACTCCACTCAGCCTGGGCACCTCCACTCCACTCAGCCTGGGCACATTCACTCCACTCAGCCTGGGCACTTCCAATCCCACTCTGCCTGGAAACCAGCACTCCACTCAGCCTGGGCACCTCCACTCCACTCAGCCTGGGCACATTCACTCCACTCAGCGTTGGCACTTCCAGTCCCACTCTGCCAGGGAACCCCAACTCCACTAAGCCTGGGCACCTCCACTCCATTCAGCCTGGGCACATTCACTCCACTCACCGTTGGCACTTCCAGTCCCACTCTGCCAGGGAACCCCAACTCCATTCAGCCTGGGCACCTCCACTCCAATCAGCCTGGGCACATTCACTCCACTCAGCCTGGGCACTTCCAATCCCACTCTGCCTGGGAACCTGCACTCCACTCAGCCTGGGCACCTCCACTCCATTCAGCCTGGGAACCTGCACTCCACTCAGCCTTGGCACCTCCACTCCACTCAGCCTCGGCACATTCACTCCACTCTGCCTGGGCACATTCACTCCACTCAGCCTGGGGACATTCACTCCACTCAGCCTGGGAACTTCCAATCCCACTCTGCCTGGGAACCAGCACTCCACTCAGCCTGGGCACCTCCACTCCACTCAGCCTGGGTACATTCACTCCACTCAGCCTTGGCACTTCCAGTCCCACTCTGCCAGGGAACCCCAACTCCACTCAGCCTGGGCACCTCCACTCCACTCAGCCTGGGCACATTCACTCCACTCATCCTGGGCACTTCCAATCCCACTCTGCCTGGGAACCTGCACTCCACTCAGCCTGGGCACCTCCACTCCACTCAGCCAGGGCACTTCCAGTCCCTCTCTGCCTGGGCACTTCCAATCCCACTCTGCCTGGGTGCCTGCACTCTACTCAGCCTGGGCACCTCCACTCCACTCAGCCTGGGCACATTCACTCCACTCAGCCTGGGCACTTCCATTCCCACTCTGCTGGGAACCTGCACTCCACTAAGCCTGGGCACCACCACTCCACTCAGCCTGGGTACATTCACTCCACTCAGCCTTGGCACTTCCAGTCCCACTCTGCCAGGGTACCCCAACTCCACTCAGCCTGGCACCTCCACTCCACTCAGCCTGGGCACATTCACTGCACTCAGCCTGGGCACTTCCAATCCCACTCTGCCTGGGAACCTGCACTCCACTCAGCCTTGGCACCTCCACTCCACTCAGCCTCGGCACATTCACTCCACTCTGCCTGGGCACATTCACTCCACTCAGCCTGGGGACATTCACTCCACTCAGCCTGGGAACTTCCAATCCCACTCTGCCTGGGAACCAGCACTCCACTCAGCCTGGGCACCTCCACTCCACTCAGCCTGGGTACATTCACTCCACTCAGCCTTGGCACTTCCAGTCCCACTCTGCCAGGGAACCCCAACTCCACTCAGCCTGGGCACCTCCACTCCACTCAGCCTGGGCACATTCACTCCACTCATCCTGGGCACTTCCAATCCCACTCTGCCTGGGAACCTGCACTCCACTCAGCCTGGGCACCTCCACTCCACTCAGCCAGGGCACTTCCAGTCCCTCTCTGCCTGGGCACTTCCAATCCCACTCTGCCTGGGTGCCTGCACTCTACTCAGCCTGGGCACCTCCACTCCACTCAGCCTGGGCACATTCACTCCACTCAGCCAGGGCACATTCACTCCACTCAGCCTGGGCACATTCACTCCACTCAACCTGGGCACATGCAATCCACTCAGCCTGGGGACATTCACTCCACTCAGCCTGGGAACTTCCAATCCCACTCTGCCTGGGAACCAGCACTCCACTCAGCCTGGGCACCTCCACTCCACTCAGCCTGGGTACTTCCAATCCCACTCTGCTGGGAACCTGCACTCCACTCAGCCTGGGAACCTCCACTCCACGCAGCCTGGGCACATTCACTCCACTCAGCCAGGGCACTTCCAGTCCCTCTCTGCCTGGGAACCCCAACTCCACTCAGCCAGGGCACATTCACTCCACTCAGCCTGGGCACATTCACTCCACTCAGCCTGGGCACATTCACTCCACTCAGCCTGGGCACTTCCAGTCCCACTCTGCCTGGGAACCTGCACTCCACTCAGCCTGGGCACCTCCAATCGACTCAGCCTGGGCACATTCTCTCCAGTCAGCCTGGGCACATTCACTCCACTCAGCCAGGGCACATTCACTCCACTCAGCCTGGGCACTTCCAGTCCCACTCTGCCCAGGAACCTCCACTCCCACTCTGACTGGGAACCTCCGCTACTCCTCTCCACACCCGGCTCTCCACCCGACTCGCGGGGGCCCACTCTTAAGCCCTCCCGCCGCAAGTTATAGGCCCTTTGCCCGGGCGGAAAGTGAACCGCGGAACTGTGTCCCGCCCTCAATTCTCGTCCGATCGGAACGCGGTTTGGACCCGTTCTCCTGGGCGGCCTCGCAGCCCCTCCAGACCCAGCTAGTTAGCTCCAAGGGGCCGCCCCGAGCACGGGGAGGTGTGACACTTGACGCTTTGGCGCAACGGTGCCCGCGCCACGAGCCAAAAAGCGCCCCCCTCTCTCCGCGCCCATTCAAGGCAATGGGGAAACGCACGTTTCGGGCTCCGGCGGGCGGGCACATTCACTCCACTCTGTCTAGGCACATTGACTCCCATTCAGCCTGGGCACATTCACTCCACTCCGCCTGGGCACTTCCAGTCCCACTCTGCCTGGGAACCTGCACTCCACTCGGCCTGGGCACCTCCACTCCACTCAGCCTGGGCACATTCACTCCACTCAGCCTGGGCACTTCCAATCCCACTCTGCCTGGGAACCTGCACTCCACTCAGCCTGGGCACCTCCACTCCATTCAGCCTGGGCACATTCACTCCACTCAGCCTGGGCACTTTCAGTCACACTCTGCCTGGGAACCTGCACTCCACTCAGCCTGGGCACCTCCACACCACTCAGCCTGGGCACATTCACTCCACTCAGCCTGGGCACATTCACTCCACTCAGCCTGGGCACTTCCAGTCCCACTCTGCCTTTGAACCTGCACTCCACTCGGCCTGGGCACCTCCACTCCACTCAGCCTGGGCACATTCACTCCACTCAGCCTGGGCACTTCCAATCCCACTCTGCCTGGGTGCCTGCACTCCACTCAGCCTGGGCACCTCCACTCCACTCAACCTGGCCACATTCACTCCACTCAGCCAGGGCACATTCACTCCACTCAACCTGGGCACTTCCAGTCCCACTCTGCCCAGGAACCTCCACTCCCACTCTGACTGGGAACCTCCGCTACTCCTCTCCACACCCGGCTCTCCACCCGACTCACGGGGGCCCACTCTTAAGCCCTCCCGCCGCAAGTAATAGGCCCTTTGCCCGGGTGGAAAGTGAACCGCGGAACTGTGTCCCGCCTTCAATTCTCGTCCGATCGGAACGCGGTTTGGACCCGTTCTCCTGGGCGGCCTCGCAGCCCCTCCAGACCCAGCCAGTTATCTCCAAGGGGCCGCCCCGAGCACGGGGAGGGGTGACACTTGACGCTTTGGCGCAACGGTGCCCGCGCCACGAGCCAAAAAGCGCCCCCCTCTCTCCGCGCCCATTCAAGGCCATGGGGAAACGCACGTTTCGGGCTCCGGCGGCTGGGCACATTCACTCCACTCTGTCTAGGCACCTCCACTCCACTCAGCCTGGGCACATTCACTCCACTCAGCCTGGGCACTTCCAGTCCCACTCTGCCTGGGAACCTGCACTCCACTCAGCCTGGGCACCTCCACTCCACTCAGCCTGGGTACCTTCACTCCACTCAGCCTTGGCACTTCTAGTCCCACTCTGCCAGGGAACCCCAAATCCACTCAGCCTGGGCACCTCCACTCCACTCAGCCTGGGCACATTCACTCCACTCAGCCTGGGCACTTCCAATCCCACTCTGCCAGGCAACCTGCACTCCACTCAGCCTGGGCACCTCCACTCCATTCAGCCTGGGGCACATTCACTCCACTCAGCCTGGGCACTTTCAGTCCCACTCTGCCTGGGAACCTGCACTCCACTCGGCATGGGCACCTCCACTCCATTCAGCCTGGGGCACATTCACTCCACTCAGCTTGGGCACTTTCAGTCCCACTCTGCCTGGGAACCTGCACTCCACTCGGCCTGGGCACCTCCACTCCACTCAGCCTGGGCACATTCACTCCACTCAGCCTTGGCACTTCCAGTCCCACTCTGCCAGGGAACCCCAACTCCACTCAGCCTGGGCACCTCCACTCCACTCAGCCTGGGCACATTCACTCCACTCAGCCTGGGCACTTCCAGTCCCACTCTGCCTGGGAACCTGCACTCCACTCGGCCTGGGCACCTCCACTCCACTCAGCCTGGGCACATTCACTCCACTCAGCCTGGGCACTTCCAATCCCACTCTGCCTGGGTGCCTGCACTCTACTCAGCCTGGGCACCTCCACTCCACTCAGCCTGGGCACATTCACTCCACTCAGCCAGGGCACATTCACTCCACTCAGCCTGGGCACTTCCAGTCCCACTCTGCCCAGGAACCTCCACTCCCACTCTGACTGGGAACCTCCGCTACTCCTCTCCACACCCGGCTCTCCACCCGACTCGCGGGGGCCCACTCTTAAGCCCTCCCGCCGCAAGTTATAGGCCCTTTGCCGGGGCGGAAAGTGAACCGCGGAACTGTGTCCCGCTCTCAATTCTCTTCCGATCGGAACGCGGTTTGGACCCGTTCTCCTGGGCGGCCTCGCAGCCCCTCCAGACCCAGCCAGTTAGCTCCAAGGGGCCGCCCCGAGCACGGGGAGGTGTGACACTTGACGCTTTGGCGCAACGGTGCCCGCGCCACGAGCCAAAAAGCGCCCCCCTCTCTCCGCGCCCATTCAAGGCAATGGGGAAACGCACGTTTCGGGCTCCGGCGGCCGGGCACATTCACTCCACTCTGTCTAGGCACATTGACTCCCATTCAGCCTGGGCACATTCACTCCTCTCCGCTTGGGAACTTCCAGTCCCACTCTGCCTGGGAACCTGCACTCCACTCGGCCTGGGCACCTCCACTCCACTCAGCCTGGGCACATTCACTCCACTCAGCCTGGGCACTTCCAATCCCACTCTGCCTGGGAACCTGCACTCCTCTCAGCCTGGGCACCTGCACTCCATTCAGCCTGGGCACATTCACTCCACTCCGCCTGGGCACATTCACTCCACTCAGCCTGGGTACATTCACTCCACTCAGCCTGGGCACTTCCAGTCCCACTCTACTGGGAACCTGCACTCCACTCAGCCTGGGCACCTGCACTCCACTCAGCCTGGGTACATTACTCCACTCAGCCTGGGCACTTCCAATCCCACTCTGCCTGGGAACCAGCACTCCACTCAGCCTGGGCACCTCCACTCCACTCAGCCTGGGCACATTCACTCCACTCAGCCAGGGCACATTCACTCCACTCAGCCTGGGCACTTCCAGTCCCACTCTGCTGGGAACCTGCACTCCACTCAGCCTGGGCACATTCACTCCACTCAGCCTGGGCACTTTCAGTCACACTCTGCCTGGGAACCTACACTCCACTTGGCCTGGGCATCTCCACTCCACTCAGCCTGGGCACATTCACTCCACTCAGCCTTGGCACTTCCAATCCCACTCTGCCTGGGTGCCTGCACTCTACTCAGCCTGGGCACCTCCACTCCACTCAGCCTGGGCACATTCACTCCACTCAGCCAGGGCACATTCACTCCACTCAGCCTGGGCACATTCACTCCACTCAACCTGGGCACATGCAATCCACTCAGCCTGGGGACATTCACTCCACTCAGCCTGGGAACTTCCAATCCCACTCTGCCTGGGAACCAGCACTCCACTCAGCCTGGGCACCTCCACTCCACTCAGCCTGGGTACTTCCAATCCCACTCTGCTGGGAACCTGCACTCCACTCAGCCTGGGAACCTCCACTCCACGCAGCCTGGGCACATTCACTCCACTCAGCCAGGGCACTTCCAGTCCCTCTCTGCCTGGGAACCCCAACTCCACTCAGCCAGGGCACATTCACTCCACTCAGCCTGGGCACATTCACTCCACTCAGCCTGGGCACATTCACTCCACTCAGCCTGGGCACTTCCAGTCCCACTCTGCCTGGGAACCTGCACTCCACTCAGCCTGGGCACCTCCAATCGACTCAGCCTGGGCACATTCTCTCCAGTCAGCCTGGGCACATTCACTCCACTCAGCCAGGGCACATTCACTCCACTCAGCCTGGGCACTTCCAGTCCCACTCTGCCCAGGAACCTCCACTCCCACTCTGACTGGGAACCTCCGCTACTCCTCTCCACACCCGGCTCTCCACCCGACTCGCGGGGGCCCACTCTTAAGCCCTCCCGCCGCAAGTTATAGGCCCTTTGCCCGGGCGGAAAGTGAACCGCGGAACTGTGTCCCGCCCTCAATTCTCGTCCGATCGGAACGCGGTTTGGACCCGTTCTCCTGGGCGGCCTCGCAGCCCCTCCAGACCCAGCTAGTTAGCTCCAAGGGGCCGCCCCGAGCACGGGGAGGTGTGACACTTGACGCTTTGGCGCAACGGTGCCCGCGCCACGAGCCAAAAAGCGCCCCCCTCTCTCCGCGCCCATTCAAGGCAATGGGGAAACGCACGTTTCGGGCTCCGGCGGGCGGGCACATTCACTCCACTCTGTCTAGGCACATTGACTCCCATTCAGCCTGGGCACATTCACTCCACTCCGCCTGGGCACTTCCAGTCCCACTCTGCCTGGGAACCTGCACTCCACTCGGCCTGGGCACCTCCACTCCACTCAGCCTGGGCACATTCACTCCACTCAGCCTGGGCACTTCCAATCCCACTCTGCCTGGGAACCTGCACTCCACTCAGCCTGGGCACCTCCACTCCATTCAGCCTGGGCACATTCACTCCACTCAGCCTGGGCACTTTCAGTCACACTCTGCCTGGGAACCTGCACTCCACTCAGCCTGGGCACCTCCACACCACTCAGCCTGGGCACATTCACTCCACTCAGCCTGGGCACATTCACTCCACTCAGCCTGGGCACTTCCAGTCCCACTCTGCCTTTGAACCTGCACTCCACTCGGCCTGGGCACCTCCACTCCACTCAGCCTGGGCACATTCACTCCACTCAGCCTGGGCACTTCCAATCCCACTCTGCCTGGGTGCCTGCACTCCACTCAGCCTGGGCACCTCCACTCCACTCAACCTGGCCACATTCACTCCACTCAGCCAGGGCACATTCACTCCACTCAACCTGGGCACTTCCAGTCCCACTCTGCCCAGGAACCTCCACTCCCACTCTGACTGGGAACCTCCGCTACTCCTCTCCACACCCGGCTCTCCACCCGACTCACGGGGGCCCACTCTTAAGCCCTCCCGCCGCAAGTAATAGGCCCTTTGCCCGGGTGGAAAGTGAACCGCGGAACTGTGTCCCGCCTTCAATTCTCGTCCGATCGGAACGCGGTTTGGACCCGTTCTCCTGGGCGGCCTCGCAGCCCCTCCAGACCCAGCCAGTTATCTCCAAGGGGCCGCCCCGAGCACGGGGAGGGGTGACACTTGACGCTTTGGCGCAACGGTGCCCGCGCCACGAGCCAAAAAGCGGCCCCCTCTCTCCGCGCCCATTCAAGGCCATGGGGAAACGCACGTTTCGGGCTCCGGCGGCTGGGCACATTCACTCCACTCTGTCTAGGCACCTCCACTCCACTCAGCCTGGGCACATTCACTCCACTCAGCCTGGGCACTTCCAGTCCCACTCTGCCTGGGAACCTGCACTCCACTCAGCCTGGGCACCTCCACTCCACTCAGCCTGGGTACCTTCACTCCACTCAGCCTTGGCACTTCTAGTCCCACTCTGCCAGGGAACCCCAAATCCACTCAGCCTGGGCACCTCCACTCCACTCAGCCTGGGCACATTCACTCCACTCAGCCTGGGCACTTCCAATCCCACTCTGCCAGGCAACCTGCACTCCACTCAGCCTGGGCACCTCCACTCCATTCAGCCTGGGGCACATTCACTCCACTCAGCCTGGGCACTTTCAGTCCCACTCTGCCTGGGAACCTGCACTCCACTCGGCATGGGCACCTCCACTCCATTCAGCCTGGGGCACATTCACTCCACTCAGCTTGGGCACTTTCAGTCCCACTCTGCCTGGGAACCTGCACTCCACTCGGCCTGGGCACCTCCACTCCACTCAGCCTGGGCACATTCACTCCACTCAGCCTTGGCACTTCCAGTCCCACTCTGCCAGGGAACCCCAACTCCACTCAGCCTGGGCACCTCCACTCCACTCAGCCTGGGCACATTCACTCCACTCAGCCTGGGCACTTCCAGTCCCACTCTGCCTGGGAACCTGCACTCCACTCGGCCTGGGCACCTCCACTCCACTCAGCCTGGGCACATTCACTCCACTCAGCCTGGGCACTTCCAATCCCACTCTGCCTGGGTGCCTGCACTCTACTCAGCCTGGGCACCTCCACTCCACTCAGCCTGGGCACATTCACTCCACTCAGCCAGGGCACATTCACTCCACTCAGCCTGGGCACTTCCAGTCCCACTCTGCCCAGGAACCTCCACTCCCACTCTGACTGGGAACCTCCGCTACTCCTCTCCACACCCGGCTCTCCACCCGACTCGCGGGGGCCCACTCTTAAGCCCTCCCGCCGCAAGTTATAGGCCCTTTGCCGGGGCGGAAAGTGAACCGCGGAACTGTGTCCCGCTCTCAATTCTCTTCCGATCGGAACGCGGTTTGGACCCGTTCTCCTGGGCGGCCTCGCAGCCCCTCCAGACCCAGCCAGTTAGCTCCAAGGGGCCGCCCCGAGCACGGGGAGGTGTGACACTTGACGCTTTGGCGCAACGGTGCCCGCGCCACGAGCCAAAAAGCGCCCCCCTCTCTCCGCGCCCATTCAAGGCAATGGGGAAACGCACGTTTCGGGCTCCGGCGGCCGGGCACATTCACTCCACTCTGTCTAGGCACATTGACTCCCATTCAGCCTGGGCACATTCACTCCTCTCCGCTTGGGAACTTCCAGTCCCACTCTGCCTGGGAACCTGCACTCCACTCGGCCTGGGCACCTCCACTCCACTCAGCCTGGGCACATTCACTCCACTCAGCCTGGGCACTTCCAATCCCACTCTGCCTGGGAACCTGCACTCCTCTCAGCCTGGGCACCTGCACTCCATTCAGCCTGGGCACATTCACTCCACTCCGCCTGGGCACATTCACTCCACTCAGCCTGGGCACATTCACTCCACTCAGCCTGGGCACTTCCAGTCCCACTCTACTGGGAACCTGCACTCCACTCAGCCTGGGCACCTGCACTCCACTCAGCCTGGGTACATTACTCCACTCAGCCTGGGCACTTCCAATCCCACTCTGCCTGGGAACCAGCACTCCACTCAGCCTGGGCACCTCCACTCCACTCAGCCTGGGCACATTCACTCCACTCAGCCAGGGCACATTCACTCCACTCAGCCTGGGCACTTCCAGTCCCACTCTGCTGGGAACCTGCACTCCACTCAGCCTGGGCACATTCACTCCACTCAGCCTGGGCACTTTCAGTCACACTCTGCCTGGGAACCTACACTCCACTTGGCCTGGGCATCTCCACTCCACTCAGCCTGGGCACATTCACTCCACTCAGCCTTGGCACTTCCAATCCCACTCTGCCAGGGAACCCTAACTCCACTCAGCCTGGGCACCTCCACTCCACTCAGCCTGGGCACATTCACTCCACTCAGCCTGGGCACTTCCAGTCCCACTCTGCCTGGGAACCTGCACTCCACTCGGCCTGGGCACCTCCACTCCACTCAGCCTGGGCACATTCACTCCACTCAGCCTGGGCACTTCCAATCCCACTCTGCCTTGGTGCCTGCACTCCACTCAGCCTGGGCACCTCCACTCCACTCAGCCTGGCCACATTCACTCCACTCAGCCAGGGCACATTCACTCCACTCAGCCTGGGCACTTCCAGTCCCACTCTGCCCAGGAACCTCCACTCCCACTCTGACTGGGAACCTCCGCTACTCCTCTCCACACCCGGCTCTCCACCCGACTCGCGGGGGCCCACTCTTAAGCCCTCCCGCCGCAAGTTATAGGCCCTTTGCCCGGGCGGAAAGTGAACCGCGGAACTGTGTCCCGCCCTCAATTCTCGTCCGATCGGAACGCGGTTTGGACCCGTTCTCCTGGGCGGCCTCGCAGCCCCTCCAGACCCAGCCAGTTAGCTCCAACGGGCCGCCCCGAGCACGGGGAGGTGTGACACTTGACGCTTTGGCGCAACGGTGCCCGCGCCACGAGCCAAAAAGCGCCCCCCTCTCTCCGCGACCATTCAAGGCAATGGGGAAACGCACGTTTCGGGCTCCGGCGGCCGGGCACATTCACTCCACTCTGTCTAGGCACATTGACTCCCATTCAGCCTGGGCACATTCACTCCACTCCGCCTGGGCACATTCACTCCACTCAGCCTGGGCACATTCACTCCACTCAGCCTGGGCACTTCCAGTCCCACTCTGCTGGGAACCTGCACTCCACTCAGCCTGGGCACCTGCACTCCACTCAGCCTGGGTACATTACTCCACTCAGCCTGGGCACTTCCAATCCCACTCTGACTGGGAACCAGCACTCCACTCAGCCTGGGCACCTCCACTCCACTCAGCCTGGGCACATTCACTCCACTCAGCGTTGGCACTTCCAGTCCCACTCTGCCAGG
The DNA here is from genome assembly GCF_963514075.1 of Conger conger. Lineage (NCBI taxonomy): Eukaryota > Metazoa > Chordata > Actinopteri > Anguilliformes > Congridae > Conger > Conger conger. The sequence continues at coordinate 53,289 of NW_026890256.1, read as the reverse complement.
GAACCCCAACTCCACTCAGCCTGGGCACCTCCACTCCACTCAGCCTGGGCACATTCACTCCACTCACCGTTGGCACTTCCAGCCCCACTCTGCCAGGGAACCCCAACTCCATTCAGCCTGGGCACCTCCACTCCAATCGGCCTGGGCACATTCACTCCACTCAGCCTGGGCACTTCCAATCCCACTCTGCCTGGGAACCTGCACTCCACTCAGCCTGGGCACTTCCAGTCCCACTCTGCCTGGGAACCTGCACTCCACTCAGCCTGGGCACTTCCAGTCCCACTCTGCTGGGAACCTGCACTCCACTCAGCCTGGGAACCTCCACTCCACGCAGCCTGGGCACATTCACTCCACTCAGCCAGGGCACTTCCAGTCCCTCTCTGCCTGGGAACCCCAACTCCACTCAGCCTGGGCACCTCCACTCCACTCAGCCTGGGCACATTCACTCCACTCTGTCTAGGCACATTGACTCCCATTCAGCCTGGGATCATTCACTCCACTCAGCCTGGGCACATTCACTCCACTCAGCCTGGGCACTTCCAGTCCCACTCTCCCTGGGAACCTGCACTCCACTCAGCCTGGGCACCTCCAATCCACTCAGCCTGGGCACATTCTCTCCACTCAGCCTGGGCACATTCACTCCACTCAGCCTGGGCACATTCACTCCACTCAGCCTGGCCACATTCACTCCACTCAGCCAGGGCACATTCACTCCACTCAGCCTGGGCACTTCCAGTCCCACTCTGCCCAGGAACCTCCACTCCCACTCTGACTGGGAACCTCCGCTACTCCTCTCCACACCTGGCTCTCCACCCGACTCGCGGGGGCCCACTCTTAAGCCCTCCCGCCGCAATTTATAGGCCCTTTGCCCGGGCGGAAAGTGAACCGCGGAACTGTGTCCCGCCCTCAATTCTCGTCCGATTGGAACGCGGTTTGGACCCGTTCTTTTGGGCGGCCTCGCAGGCCCTCCAGACCCAGCCAGTTAGCTCCAAGGGGCCGGCCCGAGCACGGGGAGGGGTGACACTTGACGCTTTGGCGCAACGGTGCCCGCGCCACGAGCCAAAAAGCGCCCCTCTCTCTCCGTGCCCATTCAAGGCAATGGGGAAACGCACGTTTCGGGCTCCGGCGGCCGGGCACATTCACTCCACTCTGTCTAGGCACATTGACTCCCATTCAGCCTGGGCACATTCACTCCACTCCGCCTGGGCACTTCCAGTCCCACTCTGCCTGGGAACCTGCACTCCACTCGGCATGGGCACCTCCACTCCACTCAGCCTGGGCACATTCACTCCACTCAGCCTGGGCACTTCCAATCCCACTCTGCCAGGGAACCTGCACTCCACTCAACCTGGGCACATGCAATCCACTCAGCCTGGGGACATTCACTCCACTCAGCCTGGGAACTTCCAATCCCACTCTGCCTGGGAACCAGCACTCCACTCAGCCTGGGCACCTCCACTCCACTCAGCCTGGGTACATTCACTCTACTCAGCCTTGGCACTTCCAGTCCCACTCTGCCAGGGAACCCCAACTCCACTCAGCCTGGGCACCTCCACTCCACTCAGCCTGGGCACATTCACTCCACTCAGCCTGGGCACTTCCAATCCCACTCTGCCTGGGAACCTGCACTCCACTCAGCCTGGGCACCTCCACTCCACTCAGCCTGGGTACATTCACTCCACTCAGCCTGGGAACTTCCAATCCCACTCTGCCTGGGAACCTGCACTCCACTCAGCCTGGGCACCTCCACTCCATTCAGCCTGGGCACATTCACTCCACTCAGCCTGGGCACTTCCAGTCCCACTCTGCCTGGGAACCTGCACTCCACTCAGCCTGGGCACCTCCACTCCACTCAGCCTGGGCACATTCACTCCACTCAGCCTGGGCACATTCACTCCACTCAGCCTGGGCACATTCACTCCACTCAGCCTGGGCACTTCCAGTCCCACTCTGCTGGGAACCTGCACTCCACTCAGCCTGGGAACCTCCACTCCACGCAGCCTGGGCACATTCACTCCACTCAGCCAGGGCACTTCCAGTCCCTCTCTGCCTGGGAACCCCAACTCCACTCAGCCTGGGCACCTCCACTCCACTCAGCCTGGGCACATTCACTCCACTCTGTCTAGGCACATTGACTCCCATTCAGCCTGGGCACATTCACTCCACTCAGCCTGGGCACATTCACTCCACTCAGCCTGGGCACTTCCAGTCCCACTCTGCTGGGAACCTGCACTCCACTCAGCCTGGGAACCTCCACTCCACGCAGCCTGGGCACATTCACTCCACTCAGCCAGGGCACTTCCAGTCCCTCTCTGCCTGGGAACCCCAACTCCACTCAGCCTGGGCACATTCACTCCACTCTGTCTAGGCACATTGACTCCCATTAAGCCTGGGAACATTCACTCCACTCAGCCTGGGCACATACACTCCACTCAGCCTGGGCACTTCCAGTCCCACTCTGCCTGGGAACCTGCACTCCACTCAGCCTGGGCACCTCCAATCCACTCAGCCTGGGCACATTCTCTCCAGTCAGCCTGGGCACATTCACTCCACTCAGCCTGGGCACATTCACTCCACTCAGCCTGGGCACATTCACTCCACTCAGCCTGGGAACTTCCAATCCCACTCTGCCTGGGAACCTGCACTCCACTCAGCCTGGGCACCCCCACTCCACTCAGCCTCGGCACAGTCACTCCACTCTGCCTGGGCACATTCACTCCACTCAGCCTGGGCACATTCACTCCACTCCGCCTGGGCACTTCCAATCCCACTCTGCCAGGGAACCTGCACTCCACTCAGCCTGGGCACCTCCACTCCATTCAGCCTGGGCACATTCATTCCACTCCGCCTGGGCACTTCCAGTCCCACTCTGCCTGGGAACCTGCACTCCACTCAGCCTGGGAACCTCCACTCCACGCAGCCTGGGCACATTCACTCCACTCAGCAAGGGCACTTCCAGTCCCTCTCTGCCTGGGAACCCCAACTCCACTCAGCCTGGGCACCTCCACTCCACTCAGCCTGGGCACATTCACTCCACTCTGTCTAGGCACATTGACTCCCATTCAGCCTGGGATCATTCACTCCACTCAGCCTGGGCACATTCACTCCACTCAGCCTGGGCACTTCCAGTCCCACTCTGCTGGGAACCTGCACTCCACTCAGCCTGGGCACCTCCACTCCACTCAGCCTGGGTACATTCACTCCACTCAGCCTTGGCACTTCCAGTCCTACTCTGCCAGGGTACCCCAACTCCACTCAGCCTGGCACCTCCACTCCACTCAGCCTGGGCACATTCACTGCACTCAGCCTGGGCACTTCCAATCCCACTCTGCCAGGGAACCTGCACTCCACTCAGCCTGGGCACCTCCACTCCATTCAGCCTGGGCACATTCACTCCACTCCGCCTGGGCACTTCCAGTCCCACTCTGCTGGGAACCTGCACTCCACTTAGCCTGGGCACCTCCACTCCACTCAGCCTGGGTACATTCACTCCATTCAGCCTTGGCACTTCCAGTCCCACTCTGCCAGGGTACCCCAACTCCACTCAGCCTGGCACCTCCACTCCACTCAGCCTGGGCACATTCACTGCACTCAGCCTGGGCACTTCCAATCCCACTCTGCCAGGGAACCTGCACTCCACTCAGCCTGGGCACCTCCACTCCATTCAGCCTGGGCACATTCACTCCACTCCGCCTGGGCACTTCCAATCCCACTCTGCCAGGGAACCTGCACTCCACTCAGCCTGGGCACCTCCACTCCATTCAGCCTGGGCACATTCATTCCACTCCGCCTGGGCACTTCCAGTCCCACTCTGCCTGGGAACCTGCACTCCACTCAGCCTGGGCACCTCCACTCCACTCAGCCTGGGTACATTCACTCCACTCAGCCTTGGCACTTCCAGTCCTACTCTGCCAGGGTACCCCAACTCCACTCAGCCTGGCACCTCCACTCCACTCAGCCTGGGCACATTCACTGCACTCAGCCTGGGCACTTCCAATCCCACTCTGCCAGGGAACCTGCACTCCACTCAGCCTGGGCACCTCCACTCCATTCAGCCTGGGCACATTCACTCCACTCCGCCTGGGCACTTCCAGTCCCACTCTGCTGGGAACCTGCACTCCACTCAGCCTGGGCACCTCCACTCCACTCAGCCTGGGTACATTCACTCCACTCAGCCTTGGCACTTCCAGTCCCACTCTGCCAGGGTACCCCAACTCCATTCAGCCTGGCACCTCCACTCCACTCAGCCTGGGCACATTCACTGCACTCAGCCTGGGCACTTCCAATCCCACTCTGCCAGGGAACCTGCACTCCACTCAGCCTGGGCACCTCCACTCCATTCAGCCTGGGCACATTCACTCCACTCCGCCTGGGCACTTCCAATCCCACTCTGCCAGGGAACCTGCACTCCACTCAGCCTGGGCACCTCCACTCCATTCAGCCTGGGCACATTCATTCCACTCCGCCTGGGCACTTCCAGTCCCACTCTGCCTGGGAACCTGCACTCCACTCAGCCTGGGCACCTCAACTCCATTCAGCCTGGGCACATTCATTCCACTCCGCCTGGGCACTTCCAGTCCCACTCTGCCTGGGAACCTGCACTCCACTCCGCCTGGGCACCTCCACTCCAGTCAGCCTGGGCACATTCACTCCACTCAGCCTGGGCACTTCCAATCCCACTCTGCCAGGGAACCTGCACTCCACTCAGCCTGGGCACATGCAATCCACTCAGCCTGGGGACATTCACTCCACTCAGCCTGGGAACTTCCAATCCCACTCTGCCTGGGAACCTGCACTCCACTCAGCCTGGGCACCTCCACTCCACTCAGCCTGGGTACATTCACTCCACTCAGCCTTGGCACTTCCAGTCCCACTCTGCCAGGGAACCCCAACTCCACTCAGCCTGGGCACCTCCACTCCACTCAGCCTGGGTACTTCCAATCCCACTCTGCTGGGAACCTGCACTCCACTCAGCCTGGGAACCTCCACTCCACTCAGCCTGGGTACATTCACTCCACTCAGCCTTGGCACTTCCAGTCCCACTCTGCCAGGGAACCCCAACTCCACTCAGCCTGGGCACCTCCACTCCACTCAGCCTGGGTACTTCCAATCCCACTCTGCTGGGAACCTGCACTCCACTCAGCCTGGGAACCTCCACTCCACGCAGCCTGGGCACATTCACTCCACTCAGCCAGGGCACTTCCAGTCCCTCTCTGCCTGGGAACCCCAACTCCACTCAGCCTGGGCACATTCACTCCACTCTGTCTAGGCACATTGACTCCCATTAAGCCTGGGAACATTCACTCCACTCAGCCTGGGCACATTCACTCCACTCAGCCTGGGCACTTCCAGTCCCACTCTGCCTGGGAACCTGCACTCCACTCAGCCTGGGCACCTCCAATCCACTCAGCCTGGGCACATTCTCTCCAGTCAGCCTGGGCACATTCACTCCACTCAGCCTGGGCACATTCACTCGACTCAGCCTGGGCACATTCACTCCACTCAGCCTGGGAACTTCCAATCCCACTCTGCCTGGGAACCTGCACTCCACTCAGCCTGGGCACCCCCACTCCACTCAGCCTCGGCACAGTCACTCCACTCTGCCTGGGCACATTCACTCCACTCAGCCTGGGCACATTCACTCCACTCCGCCTGGGCACTTCCAATCCCACTCTGCCAGGGAACCTGCACTCCACTCAGCCTGGGCACCTCCACTCCATTCAGCCTGGGCACATTCATTCCACTCCGCCTGGGCACTTCCAGTCCCACTCTGCCTGGGAACCTGCACTCCACTCAGCCTGGGAACCTCCACTCCACGCAGCCTGGGCACATTCACTCCACTCAGCCAGGGCACTTCCAGTCCCTCTCTGCCTGGGAACCCCAACTCCACTCAGCCTGGGCACCTCCACTCCACTCAGCCTGGGCACATTCACTCCACTCTGTCTAGGCACATTGACTCCCATTCAGCCTGGGATCATTCACTCCACTCAGCCTGGGCACATTCACTCCACTCAGCCTGGGCACTTCCAGTCCCACTCTGCCTGGGAACCTGCACTCCACTCAGCCTGGGCACCTCCAATCCACTCAGCCTGGGCACATTCTCTCCACTCAGGCTGGGCACATTCACTCCACTCAGCCTGGGCACATTCACTCCACTCTGTCTAGGCACATTGACTCCCATTCAGCCTGGGCACATTCACTCCACTCCGCCTGGGCACTTCCAGTCCCACTCTGCCTGGGAACCTGCACTCCACTCGGCCTGGGCACCTCCACTCCACTCAGCCTGGGCACATTCACTCCACTCAGCCTGGACACTTCCAATCCCACTCTGCCTGGGAACCTGGACTCCACTCAGCCTGGGCACCTCCACTCCACTCAGCCTGGGCACATTCACTCCACTCTGCCTGGGCACATTCACTCCACTCAGCCTGGGCACATTCACTCCACTCAGCCTGGGCACTTCCAATCCCACTCTGCCTGGGAACCAGCACTCCACTCAGCCTGGGCACCTCCACTCCACTCAGCCTGGGTACATTCACTCCACTCAGCCTTGGCACTTCCAGTCCCACTCTGCCAGGGAACCCCAACTCCACTCAGCCTGGGCACCTCCACTCCACTCAGCCTTGGCACATTCACTCCACTCAGCCTGGGCACTTCCAATCCCACTCTGCCTGGGAACCTGCACTCCACTCAGCCTGGGCACCTCCACTCCACTCAGCCTGGGTACATTCACTCCACTCAGCCTGGGCACTTCCAATCCCATCCTGCCTGGGAACCTGCACTCCACTCAGCCTGGGCACCTCCACTCCATTCAGCCTGGGCACATTCAATCCACTCAGCCTGGGCACTTCCAGTCCCACTCTGCCTGGGAACCTGCACTCCACTCAGCCTGGGCACCTCCACTCCACTCAGCCTGGGCACATTCACTCCACTCAGCCTGGGCACATTCACTCCACTCAGCCTGGGCACATTCACTCCACTCAGCCTGGGCACTTCCAGTCCCACTCTGCTGGGAACCTGCGCTCCACTCAGCCTGGGAACCTCCACTCCACGCAGCATGGGCACATTCACTCCACTCAGCCAGGGCACTTCCAGTCCCTCTCTGCCTGGGAACCCCAACTCCACTCAGCCTGGGTTCCTCCACTCCACTCAGCCTGGGCACATTCACTCCACTCTGTCTAGGCACATTGACTCCCATTCAGCCTGGGCACATTCACTCCACTCCGCCTGGGCACTTCCAGTCCCACTCTGCCTGGGAACCTGCACTCCACTCGGCCTGGGCACCTCCACTCCACTCAGCCTGGGCACATTCACTCCACTCAGCCTGGACACTTCCAATCCCACTCTGCCTGGGAACCTGCACTCCACTCAGCCTGGGCACCTCCACTCCACTCAGCCTGGGCACATTCACTCCACTCTGCCTGGGCACATTCACTCCACTCAGCCTGGGCACATTCACTCCACTCAGCCTGGGCACTTCCAGTCCCACTCTGCTGGGAACCTGCACTCCACTCAGCCTGGCCACATTCACTCCACTCAGCCAGGGCACATTCACTCCACTCAGCCTGGGCACTTCCAGTCCCACTCTGCCCAGGAACCTCCACTCCCACTCTGACTGGGAACCTCCGCTACTCCTCTCCACACCCGGCTCTCTACCCGACTCGCGGGGGCCCACTCTTAAGCCCTCCCGCCGCAAGTTATAGGCCCTTTGCCCGGGCGGAAAGTGAACCGCGGAACTGTGTCCCGCCCTCAATTCTCGTCCGATCGGAACGCGGTTTGGACCCGTTCTCCTGGGCGGCCTCGCAGCCCCTCCAGACCCAGCCAGTTATCTCCAAGGGGCCGCCCCGAGCACGGGGAGAGGTGACACTTGACGCTTTGGCGCAACGGTGCCCGCGCCACGAGCCAAAAAGCGCCCCCCTCTCTCCGCGCCCATTCAAGGCATTGGGGAAACGCACGTTTCGGGCTCCGGCGGCCGGGCACATTCACTCCACTCTGTCTTGGCACATTGACTCCCATTCAGCCTGGGCACATTCACTCCACTCCGCCTGGGCACTTCCAGTCCCACTCTGCCTGGGAACCTGCACTCCACTCGGCCTGGGCATCTCCACTCCACTCAGCCTGGGCACATTCACTCCACTCTGCCTGGGCACATTCACTCCACTCCGCCTGGGCACATTCACTCCACTCAGCCTGGGCACATTCACTCTACTCAGCCTTGGCACTTCCAGTCCCACTCTGCCAGGGAACCCCAACTCCACTCAGCCTGGGCACCTCCACTCCACTCAGCCTGGGCACATTCACTCCACTCAGCCTGGGCACTTCCAATCCCACTCTGCCTTGGTGCCTGCACTCCACTCAGCCTGGGCACCTCCACTCCACTCAGCCTGGCCACATTCACTCCACTCAGCCAGGGCACATTCACTCCACTCAGCCTGGGCACTTCCAGTCCCACTCTGCCCAGGAACCTCCACTCCCACTCTGACTGGGAACCTCCGCTACTCCTCTCCACACCCGGCTCTCCACCCGACTCGCGGGGGCCCACTCTTAAGCCCTCCCGCCGCAAGTTATAGGCCCTTTGCCCGGGCGGAAAGTGAACCGCGGAACTGTGTCCCGCCCTCAATTCTCGTCCGATCGGAACGCGGTTTGGACCCGTTCTCCTGGGCGGCCTCGCAGCCCCTCCAGACCCAGCCAGTTAGCTCCAACGGGCCGCCCCGAGCACGGGGAGGTGTGACACTTAACGCTTTGGCGCAACGGTGCCCGCGCCACGAGCCAAAAAGCGCCCCCCTCTCTCCGCGACCATTCAAGGCAATGGGGAAACGCACGTTTCGGGCTCCGGCGGCCGAGCACATTCACTCCACTCTGTCTAGGCACATTGACTCCCATTCAGCCTGGGCACATTCACTCCACTCCGCCTGGGCACATTCACTCCACTCAGCCTGGGCACATTCACTCCACTCAGCCTGGGCACTTCCAGTCCCACTCTGCTGGGAACCTGCACTCCACTCAGCCTGGGCACCTGCACTCCACTCAGCCTGGGTACATTACTCCACTCAGCCTGGGCACTTCCAATCCCACTCTGACTGGGAACCAGCACTCCACTCAGCCTGGGCACCTCCACTCCACTCAGCCTGGGCACATTCACTCCACTCAGCGTTGGCACTTCCAGTCCCACTCTGCCAGGGAACCCCAACTCCACTCAGCCTGGGCACCTCCACTCCACTCAGCCTGGGCACATTCACTCCACTCTGCCTGGGCACATTCACTCCACTCAGCCTGGGCACATTCACTCCACTCAGCCTGGGCACTTTCAGTCCCACTCTGCCTGGGAACCTGCACTCCACTCGGCCTGTGCACCTCCACTCCATTCAGCCTGGGGCACATTCACTCCACTCAGCTTGGGCACTTTCAGTCCCACTCTGCCTGGGAACCTGCACTCCTCTCAGCCTGGGCAACTGCACTCCACTCAGCCTGGGTACATTACTCCACTCAGCCTGGGCACTTCCAATCCCACTCTGCCTGGGAACCAGCACTCCACTCAGCCTGGGCACCTCCACTCCACTCAGCCTGGGCACATTCACTCCACTCAGCGTTGGCACTTCCAGTCCCACTCTGCCAGGGAACCCCAACTCCACTCAGCCTGGGCACCTCCACTCCACTCAGCATGGGCACATTCACTCCACTCACCGTTGGCACTTCCAGTCCCACTCTGCCAGGGAACCTGCACTCCACTCAGCCTGGGCACATGCAATCCACTCAGCCTGGGGACATTCACTCCACTCAGCCTGGGAACTTCCAATCCCACTCTGCCTGGGAACCAGCACTCCACTCAGCCTGGGCACCTCCACTCCACTCAGCCTGGGTACATTCACTCCACTCAGCCTTGGCACTTCCAGTCCCACTCTGCCAGGGAACCCCAACTCCACTCAGCCTGGGCACCTCCACTCCACTCAGCCTGGGTACTTCCAATCCCACTCTGCTGGGAACCTGCACTCCACTCAGCCTGGGAACCTCCACTCCACTCAGCCTGGGTACATTCACTCCACTCAGCCTTGGCACTTCCAGTCCCACTCTGCCAGGGAACCCCAACTCCACTCAGCCTGGGCACCTCCACTCCACTCAGCCTGGGTACTTCCAATCCCACTCTGCTGGGAACCTGCACTCCACTCAGCCTTGGAACCTCCACTCCACGCAGCCTGGGCACATTCACTCCACTCAGCCAGGGCACTTCCAGTCCCTCTCTGCCTGGGAACCCCAACTCCACTCGGCCTGGGCACCTCCACTCCACTCAGCCTGGGCACATTCACTCCACTCAGCCTGGACACTTCCAATCCCACTCTGCCTGGGAACCTGCACTCCACTCAGCCTGGGCACCTCCACTCCACTCAGCCTGGGCACATTCACTCCACTCTGCCTGGGCACATTCACTCCACTCAGCCTGGGCACATTCACTCCACTCAGCCTGGGCACTTCCAGTCCCACTCTGCTGGGAACCTGCACTCCACTCAGCCTGGCCACATTCACTCCACTCAGCCAGGGCACATTCACTCCACTCAGCCTGGGCACTTCCAGTCCCACTCTGCCCAGGAACCTCCACTCCCACTCTGACTGGGAACCTCCGCTACTCCTCTCCACACCCGGCTCTCTACCCGACTCGCGGGGGCCCACTCTTAAGCCCTCCCGCCGCAAGTTATAGGCCCTTTGCCCGGGCGGAAAGTGAACCGCGGAACTGTGTCCCGCCCTCAATTCTCGTCCGATCGGAACGCGGTTTGGACCCGTTCTCCTGGGCGGCCTCGCAGCCCCTCCAGACCCAGCCAGTTATCTCCAAGGGGCCGCCCCGAGCACGGGGAGAGGTGACACTTGACGCTTTGGCGCAACGGTGCCCGCGCCACGAGCCAAAAAGCGCCCCCCTCTCTCCGCGCCCATTCAAGGCATTGGGGAAACGCACGTTTCGGGCTCCGGCGGCCGGGCACATTCACTCCACTCTGTCTTGGCACATTGACTCCCATTCAGCCTGGGCACATTCACTCCACTCCGCCTGGGCACTTCCAGTCCCACTCTGCCTGGGAACCTGCACTCCACTCGGCCTGGGCATCTCCACTCCACTCAGCCTGGGCACATTCACTCCACTCTGCCTGGGCACATTCACTCCACTCCGCCTGGGCACATTCACTCCACTCAGCCTGGGCACATTCACTCTACTCAGCCTTGGCACTTCCAGTCCCACTCTGCCAGGGAACCCCAACTCCACTCAGCCTGGGCACCTCCACTCCACTCAGCCTGGGCACATTCACTCCACTCAGCCTGGGCACTTCCAATCCCACTCTGCCTTGGTGCCTGCACTCCACTCAGCCTGGGCACCTCCACTCCACTCAGCCTGGCCACATTCACTCCACTCAGCCAGGGCACATTCACTCCACTCAGCCTGGGCACTTCCAGTCCCACTCTGCCCAGGAACCTCCACTCCCACTCTGACTGGGAACCTCCGCTACTCCTCTCCACACCCGGCTCTCCACCCGACTCGCGGGGGCCCACTCTTAAGCCCTCCCGCCGCAAGTTATAGGCCCTTTGCCCGGGCGGAAAGTGAACCGCGGAACTGTGTCCCGCCCTCAATTCTCGTCCGATCGGAACGCGGTTTGGACCCGTTCTCCTGGGCGGCCTCGCAGCCCCTCCAGACCCAGCCAGTTAGCTCCAACGGGCCGCCTCGAGCACGGGGAGGTGTGACACTTAACGCTTTGGCGCAACGGTGCCCGCGCCACGAGCCAAAAAGCGCCCCCCTCTCTCCGCGACCATTCAAGGCAATGGGGAAACGCACGTTTCGGGCTCCGGCGGCCGAGCACATTCACTCCACTCTGTCTAGGCACATTGACTCCCATTCAGCCTGGGCACATTCACTCCACTCCGCCTGGGCACATTCACTCCACTCAGCCTGGGCACATTCACTCCACTCAGCCTGGGCACTTCCAGTCCCACTCTGCTGGGAACCTGCACTCCACTCAGCCTGGGCACCTGCACTCCACTCAGCCTGGGTACATTACTCCACTCAGCCTGGGCACTTCCAATCCCACTCTGACTGGGAACCAGCACTCCACTCAGCCTGGGCACCTCCACTCCACTCAGCCTGGGCACATTCACTCCACTCAGCGTTGGCACTTCCAGTCCCACTCTGCCAGGGAACCCCAACTCCACTCAGCCTGGGCACCTCCACTCCACTCAGCCTGGGCACATTCACTCCACTCTGCCTGGGCACATTCACTCCACTCAGCCTGGGCACATTCACTCCACTCAGCCTGGGCACTTTCAGTCCCACTCTGCCTGGGAACCTGCACTCCACTCGGCCTGTGCACCTCCACTCCATTCAGCCTGGGGCACATTCACTCCACTCAGCTTGGGCACTTTCAGTCCCACTCTGCCTGGGAACCTGCACTCCTCTCAGCCTGGGCAACTGCACTCCACTCAGCCTGGGTACATTACTCCACTCAGCCTGGGCACTTCCAATCCCACTCTGCCTGGGAACCAGCACTCCACTCAGCCTGGGCACCTCCACTCCACTCAGCCTGGGCACATTCACTCCACTCAGCGTTGGCACTTCCAGTCCCACTCTGCCAGGGAACCCCAACTCCACTCAGCCTGGGCACCTCCACTCCACTCAGCATGGGCACATTCACTCCACTCACCGTTGGCACTTCCAGTCCCACTCTGCCAGGGAACCTGCACTCCACTCAGCCTGGGCACATGCAATCCACTCAGCCTGGGGACATTCACTCCACTCAGCCTGGGAACTTCCAATCCCACTCTGCCTGGGAACCAGCACTCCACTCAGCCTGGGCACCTCCACTCCACTCAGCCTGGGTACATTCACTCCACTCAGCCTTGGCACTTCCAGTCCCACTCTGCCAGGGAACCCCAACTCCACTCAGCCTGGGCACCTCCACTCCACTCAGCCTGGGTACTTCCAATCCCACTCTGCTGGGAACCTGCACTCCACTCAGCCTGGGAACCTCCACTCCACTCAGCCTGGGTACATTCACTCCACTCAGCCTTGGCACTTCCAGTCCCACTCTGCCAGGGAACCCCAACTCCACTCAGCCTGGGCACCTCCACTCCACTCAGCCTGGGTACTTCCAATCCCACTCTGCTGGGAACCTGCACTCCACTCAGCCTTGGAACCTCCACTCCACGCAGCCTGGGCACATTCACTCCACTCAGCCAGGGCACTTCCAGTCCCTCTCTGCCTGGGAACCCCAACTCCACTCAGCCTGGGCACATTCACTCCACTCTGTCTAGGCACATTGACTCCCATTAAGCCTGGGAACCTGCACTCCACTCAGCCTGGGCACCCCCACTCCACTCAGCCTCGGCACAGTCACTCCACTCTGCCTGGGCACATTCACTCCACTCAGCCTGGGCACATTCACTCCACTCCGCCTGGGCACTTCCAATCCCACTCTGCCAGGGAACCTGCACTCCACTCAGCCTGGGCACCTCCACTCCATTCAGCCTGGGCACATTCATTCCACTCCGCCTGGGCACTTCCAGTCCCACTCTGCCTGGGAACCTGCACTCCACTCAGCCTGGGAACCTCCACTCCATTCAGCCTGGGCACATTCACTCCACTCAGCCAGGGCACTTCCAGTCCCACTCTGCCTGGGAACCTGCACTCCACTCAGCCTGGGCACCTCCACTCCACTCAGCCTGGGTACATTCACTCCACTCTGTCTAGGCACATTGACTCCCATTCAGCCTGGGATCATTCACTCCACTCAGCCTGGGCACATTCACTCCACTCAGCCTGGGCACTTCCAGTCCCACTCTGCTGGGAACCTGCACTCCACTCAGCCTGGGCACCTCCACTCCACTCAGCCTGGGTACATTCACTCCACTCAGCCTGGGCACTTCCAGTCCCACTCTGCCAGGGTACCCCAACTCCACTCAGCCTGGCACCTCCACTCCACTCAGCCTGGGCACATTCACTGCACTCAGCCTGGGCACTTCCAATCCCACTCTGCCTGGGAACCTGCACTCCACTCAGCCTGGGCACCTCCAATCCACTCAGCCTGGGCACATTCTCTCCAGTCAGCCTGGGCACATTCACTCCACTCAGCCTGGGCACATTCACTCGACTCAGCCTGGGCACATTCACTCCACTCAGCCTGGGAACTTCCAATCCCACTCTGCCTGGGAACCTGCACTCCACTCAGCCTGGGCACCCCCACTCCACTCAGCCTCGGCACAGTCACTCCACTCTGCCTGGGCACATTCACTCCACTCAGCCTGGGCACATTCACTCCACTCCGCCTGGGCACTTCCAATCCCACTCTGCCAGGGAACCTGCACTCCACTCAGCCTGGGCACCTCCACTCCATTCAGCCTGGGCACATTCATTCCACTCCGCCTGGGCACTTCCAGTCCCACTCTGCCTGGGAACCTGCACTCCACTCAGCCTGGGCACCTCCAATCCACTCAGCCTGGGCACATTCTCTCCAGTCAGCCTGGGCACATTCACTCCACTCAGCCTGGGCACATTCACTCGACTCAGCCTGGGCACATTCACTCCACTCAGCCTGGGAACTTCCAATCCCACTCTGCCTGGGAACCTGCACTCCACTCAGCCTGGGCACCCCCACTCCACTCAGCCTCGGCACAGTCACTCCACTCTGCCTGGGCACATTCACTCCACTCAGCCTGGGCACATTCACTCCACTCCGCCTGGGCACTTCCAATCCCACTCTGCCAGGGAACCTGCACTCCACTCAGCCTGGGCACCTCCACTCCATTCAGCCTGGGCACATTCATTCCACTCCGCCTGGGCACTTCCAGTCCCACTCTGCCTGGGAACCTGCACTCCACTCAGCCTGGGAACCTCCACTCCACGCAGCCTGGGCACATTCACTCCACTCAGCCAGGGCACTTCCAGTCCCTCTCTGCCTGGGAACCCCAACTCCACTCAGCCTGGGCACCTCCACTCCACTCAGCCTGGGCACATTCACTCCACTCTGTCTAGGCACATTGACTCCCATTCAGCCTGGGATCATTCACTCCACTCAGCCTGGGCACATTCACTCCACTCAGCCTGGGCACTTCCAGTCCCACTCTGCCTGGGAACCTGCACTCCACTCAGCCTGGGCACCTCCAATCCACTCAGCCTGGGCACATTCTCTCCACTCAGGCTGGGCACATTCACTCCACTCAGCCTGGGCACATTCACTCCACTCTGTCTAGGCACATTGACTCCCATTCAGCCTGGGCACATTCACTCCACTCCGCCTGGGCACTTCCAGTCCCACTCTGCCTGGGAACCTGCACTCCACTCGGCCTGGGCACCTCCACTCCACTCAGCCTGGGCACATTCACTCCACTCAGCCTGGACACTTCCAATCCCACTCTGCCTGGGAACCTGGACTCCACTCAGCCTGGGCACCTCCACTCCACTCAGCCTGGGCACATTCACTCCACTCTGCCTGGGCACATTCACTCCACTCAGCCTGGGCACATTCACTCCACTCAGCCTGGGCACTTCCAATCCCACTCTGCCTGGGAACCAGCACTCCACTCAGCCTGGGCACCTCCACTCCACTCAGCCTGGGTACATTCACTCCACTCAGCCTTGGCACTTCCAGTCCCACTCTGCCAGGGAACCCCAACTCCACTCAGCCTGGGCACCTCCACTCCACTCAGCCTTGGCACATTCACTCCACTCAGCCTGGGCACTTCCAATCCCACTCTGCCTGGGAACCTGCACTCCACTCAGCCTGGGCACCTCCACTCCACTCAGCCTGGGTACATTCACTCCACTCAGCCTGGGCACTTCCAATCCCATCCTGCCTGGGAACCTGCACTCCACTCAGCCTGGGCACCTCCACTCCATTCAGCCTGGGCACATTCAATCCACTCAGCCTGGGCACTTCCAGTCCCACTCTGCCTGGGAACCTGCACTCCACTCAGCCTGGGCACCTCCACTCCACTCAGCCTGGGCACATTCACTCCACTCAGCCTGGGCACATTCACTCCACTCAGCCTGGGCACATTCACTCCACTCAGCCTGGGCACTTCCAGTCCCACTCTGCTGGGAACCTGCGCTCCACTCAGCCTGGGAACCTCCACTCCACGCAGCATGGGCACATTCACTCCACTCAGCCAGGGCACTTCCAGTCCCTCTCTGCCTGGGAACCCCAACTCCACTCAGCCTGGGTTCCTCCACTCCACTCAGCCTGGGCACATTCACTCCACTCTGTCTAGGCACATTGACTCCCATTCAGCCTGGGCACATTCACTCCACTCCGCCTGGGCACTTCCAGTCCCACTCTGCCTGGGAACCTGCACTCCACTCGGCCTGGGCACCTCCACTCCACTCAGCCTGGGCACATTCACTCCACTCAGCCTGGACACTTCCAATCCCACTCTGCCTGGGAACCTGCACTCCACTCAGCCTGGGCACCTCCACTCCACTCAGCCTGGGCACATTCACTCCACTCTGCCTGGGCACATTCACTCCACTCAGCCTGGGCACATTCACTCCACTCAGCCTGGGCACTTCCAGTCCCACTCTGCTGGGAACCTGCACTCCACTCAGCCTGGCCACATTCACTCCACTCAGCCAGGGCACATTCACTCCACTCAGCCTGGGCACTTCCAGTCCCACTCTGCCCAGGAACCTCCACTCCCACTCTGACTGGGAACCTCCGCTACTCCTCTCCACACCCGGCTCTCTACCCGACTCGCGGGGGCCCACTCTTAAGCCCTCCCGCCGCAAGTTATAGGCCCTTTGCCCGGGCGGAAAGTGAACCGCGGAACTGTGTCCCGCCCTCAATTCTCGTCCGATCGGAACGCGGTTTGGACCCGTTCTCCTGGGCGGCCTCGCAGCCCCTCCAGACCCAGCCAGTTATCTCCAAGGGGCCGCCCCGAGCACGGGGAGAGGTGACACTTGACGCTTTGGCGCAACGGTGCCCGCGCCACGAGCCAAAAAGCGCCCCCCTCTCTCCGCGCCCATTCAAGGCATTGGGGAAACGCACGTTTCGGGCTCCGGCGGCCGGGCACATTCACTCCACTCTGTCTTGGCACATTGACTCCCATTCAGCCTGGGCACATTCACTCCACTCCGCCTGGGCACTTCCAGTCCCACTCTGCCTGGGAACCTGCACTCCACTCGGCCTGGGCATCTCCACTCCACTCAGCCTGGGCACATTCACTCCACTCTGCCTGGGCACATTCACTCCACTCCGCCTGGGCACATTCACTCCACTCAGCCTGGGCACATTCACTCTACTCAGCCTTGGCACTTCCAGTCCCACTCTGCCAGGGAACCCCAACTCCACTCAGCCTGGGCACCTCCACTCCACTCAGCCTGGGCACATTCACTCCACTCAGCCTGGGCACTTCCAATCCCACTCTGCCTTGGTGCCTGCACTCCACTCAGCCTGGGCACCTCCACTCCACTCAGCCTGGCCACATTCACTCCACTCAGCCAGGGCACATTCACTCCACTCAGCCTGGGCACTTCCAGTCCCACTCTGCCCAGGAACCTCCACTCCCACTCTGACTGGGAACCTCCGCTACTCCTCTCCACACCCGGCTCTCCACCCGACTCGCGGGGGCCCACTCTTAAGCCCTCCCGCCGCAAGTTATAGGCCCTTTGCCCGGGCGGAAAGTGAACCGCGGAACTGTGTCCCGCCCTCAATTCTCGTCCGATCGGAACGCGGTTTGGACCCGTTCTCCTGGGCGGCCTCGCAGCCCCTCCAGACCCAGCCAGTTAGCTCCAACGGGCCGCCCCGAGCACGGGGAGGTGTGACACTTAACGCTTTGGCGCAACGGTGCCCGCGCCACGAGCCAAAAAGCGCCCCCCTCTCTCCGCGACCATTCAAGGCAATGGGGAAACGCACGTTTCGGGCTCCGGCGGCCGAGCACATTCACTCCACTCTGTCTAGGCACATTGACTCCCATTCAGCCTGGGCACATTCACTCCACTCCGCCTGGGCACATTCACTCCACTCAGCCTGGGCACATTCACTCCACTCAGCCTGGGCACTTCCAGTCCCACTCTGCTGGGAACCTGCACTCCACTCAGCCTGGGCACCTGCACTCCACTCAGCCTGGGTACATTACTCCACTCAGCCTGGGCACTTCCAATCCCACTCTGACTGGGAACCAGCACTCCACTCAGCCTGGGCACCTCCACTCCACTCAGCCTGGGCACATTCACTCCACTCAGCGTTGGCACTTCCAGTCCCACTCTGCCAGGGAACCCCAACTCCACTCAGCCTGGGCACCTCCACTCCACTCAGCCTGGGCACATTCACTCCACTCTGCCTGGGCACATTCACTCCACTCAGCCTGGGCACATTCACTCCACTCAGCCTGGGCACTTTCAGTCCCACTCTGCCTGGGAACCTGCACTCCACTCGGCCTGTGCACCTCCACTCCATTCAGCCTGGGGCACATTCACTCCACTCAGCTTGGGCACTTTCAGTCCCACTCTGCCTGGGAACCTGCACTCCTCTCAGCCTGGGCAACTGCACTCCACTCAGCCTGGGTACATTACTCCACTCAGCCTGGGCACTTCCAATCCCACTCTGCCTGGGAACCAGCACTCCACTCAGCCTGGGCACCTCCACTCCACTCAGCCTGGGCACATTCACTCCACTCAGCGTTGGCACTTCCAGTCCCACTCTGCCAGGGAACCCCAACTCCACTCAGCCTGGGCACCTCCACTCCACTCAGCATGGGCACATTCACTCCACTCACCGTTGGCACTTCCAGTCCCACTCTGCCAGGGAACCTGCACTCCACTCAGCCTGGGCACATGCAATCCACTCAGCCTGGGGACATTCACTCCACTCAGCCTGGGAACTTCCAATCCCACTCTGCCTGGGAACCAGCACTCCACTCAGCCTGGGCACCTCCACTCCACTCAGCCTGGGTACATTCACTCCACTCAGCCTTGGCACTTCCAGTCCCACTCTGCCAGGGAACCCCAACTCCACTCAGCCTGGGCACCTCCACTCCACTCAGCCTGGGTACTTCCAATCCCACTCTGCTGGGAACCTGCACTCCACTCAGCCTGGGAACCTCCACTCCACTCAGCCTGGGTACATTCACTCCACTCAGCCTTGGCACTTCCAGTCCCACTCTGCCAGGGAACCCCAACTCCACTCAGCCTGGGCACCTCCACTCCACTCAGCCTGGGTACTTCCAATCCCACTCTGCTGGGAACCTGCACTCCACTCAGCCTTGGAACCTCCACTCCACGCAGCCTGGGCACATTCACTCCACTCAGCCAGGGCACTTCCAGTCCCTCTCTGCCTGGGAACCCCAACTCCACTCAGCCTGGGCACATTCACTCCACTCTGTCTAGGCACATTGACTCCCATTAAGCCTGGGAACCTGCACTCCACTCAGCCTGGGCACCCCCACTCCACTCAGCCTCGGCACAGTCACTCCACTCTGCCTGGGCACATTCACTCCACTCAGCCTGGGCACATTCACTCCACTCCGCCTGGGCACTTCCAATCCCACTCTGCCAGGGAACCTGCACTCCACTCAGCCTGGGCACCTCCACTCCATTCAGCCTGGGCACATTCATTCCACTCCGCCTGGGCACTTCCAGTCCCACTCTGCCTGGGAACCTGCACTCCACTCAGCCTGGGAACCTCCACTCCATTCAGCCTGGGCACATTCACTCCACTCAGCCAGGGCACTTCCAGTCCCACTCTGCCTGGGAACCTGCACTCCACTCAGCCTGGGCACCTCCACTCCACTCAGCCTGGGTACATTCACTCCACTCTGTCTAGGCACATTGACTCCCATTCAGCCTGGGATCATTCACTCCACTCAGCCTGGGCACATTCACTCCACTCAGCCTGGGCACTTCCAGTCCCACTCTGCTGGGAACCTGCACTCCACTCAGCCTGGGCACCTCCACTCCACTCAGCCTGGGTACATTCACTCCACTCAGCCTGGGCACTTCCAGTCCCACTCTGCCAGGGTACCCCAACTCCACTCAGCCTGGCACCTCCACTCCACTCAGCCTGGGCACATTCACTGCACTCAGCCTGGGCACTTCCAATCCCACTCTGCCTGGGAACCTGCACTCCACTCAGCCTGGGCACCTCCACTCCATTCAGCCTGGGCACATTCACTCCACTCAGCCTGGGCACTTCCAGTCCCACTCTGCCTGGGAACCTGCACTCCACTCAGCCTGGGCACCTCCACTCCACTCAGCCTGGGTACATTCACTCCACTCAGCCTTGGCACTTCCAGTCCCACTCTGCCAGGGTACCCCAACTCCACTCAGCCTGGCACCTCCACTCCACTCAGCCTGGGCACATTCACTGCACTCAGCTTGGGCACTTCCAATCCCACTCTGCCAGGGAACCTGCACTCCACTCAGCCTGGGCACCTCCACTCCATTCAGCCTGGGCACATTCACTCCACTCCGCCAGGGCACTTCCAATCCCACTCTGCCAGGGAACCTGCACTCCACTCAGCCTGGGCACCTCCACTCCATTCAGCATGGGCACATTCATTCCACTCCGCCTGGGCACTTCCAGTCCCACTCTGCCTGGGAACCTGCACTCCACTCAGCCTGGACACCTCCACTCCATTCAGCCTGGGCACATTCATTCCACTCCGCCTGGGCACTTCCAGTCCCACTCTGCCTGGGAACCTGCACTCCACTCCGCCTGGGCACCTCCACTCCAGTCAGCCTGGGCACATTCACTCCACTCAGCCTGGGCACTTCCAATCCCACTCTGCCAGGGAACCTGCACTCCACTCAGCCTGGACACATGCAATCCACTCAGCCTGGGGACATTCACTCCACTCAGCCTGGGAACTTCCAATCCCACTCTGCCTGGGAACCTGCACTCCACTCAGCCTGGGCACCTCCACTCCACTCAGCCTGGGCACATTCACTCCACTCCGCCTGGGCACTTCCATTCCCACTCTGCCAGGGAACCTGCACTCCACTCAGCCTGGGCACATGCAATCCACTCAGCCTGGGGACATTCACTCCACTCAGCCTGGGGACTTCCAATCCCACTCTGCCTGGGAACCAGCACTCCACTCAGCCTGGGCACCTCCACTCCAATCAGCCTGGGTACATTCACTCCACTCAGCCTTGGCACTTCCAGTCCCACTCTGCCAGGGAACCCCAACTCCACTCAGCCTGGGCACCTCCACTCCACTCAGCCAGGGCACTTCCAGTCCCTCTCTGCCTGGGAACCCCAACTCCACTCAGCCTGGGCACCTCCACTCCACTCAGCCTGGGCACATTCACTCCACTCTGTCTAGGCACATTGACTCCCATTCAGCCTGGGCACATTCACTCCACTCCGCCTGGGCACTTCCAGTCCCACTCTGCCTGGGAACCTGCACTCCACTCGGCCTGGGAACCTCCACTCCACTCAGCCTGGGCACATTCACTCCACTCTGCCTGGACACTTCCAATCCCACTCTGCCTGGGAACCTGCACTCCACTCAGCCTGGGCACCTCCACTCCACTCAGCCTGGGCACATTCACTCCACTCTGCCTGGGCACATTCACTCCACTCAGCCTGGGCACATTCACTCCACTCAGCCTGGGCACTTCCAATCCCACTCTGCCTGGGAACCATCACTCCACTCAGCCTGGGCACATTCACTCCACTCAGCCTGGGCACTTCCAGTCCCACTCTGCCTGGAAACCTGCACTCCACTCAGCCTGGGCACCTCCAATCCACTCAGCCTGGGCACATTCTCTCCACTCAGCCTGGGCACATTCACTCCACTCAGCCTGGGCACATTCACTCCACTGAGCCTGGCCACATTCACTCCACTCAGCCAGGGCACATTCACTCCACTCAGCCTGGGCACTTCCAGTCCCACTCTGGCCAGGAACCTCCACTCCCACTCTGACTGGGAACCTCCGCTACTCCTCTCCACACCCGGCTCTCCACCCGACTCGCGGGGGCCCACTCTTAAGCCCTCCCGCCGCAATTTATAGGCCCTGTGCCCGGGCGGAAAGTGAACCGCGGAACTATGTCTTGCCCTCAATTCTCGTCCGATTGGAACGCGGTTTGGACCCGTTCTCCTGGGCGGCCTCGCAGGCCCTCCAGACCCAGCCAGTTAGCTCCAAGGGGCCGCCCCGAGCACGGGGATGGGTGACACTTGACGCTTTGGCGCAACGGTGCCCGCGCCACGAGCCAAAAAGCGCCCCCCTCTCTCCGTGCCCATTCAAGGCAATGGGGAAACGCACATTTCGGGCTCCGGCGGCCGGGCACATTCACTCCACTCTGTCTAGGCACATTGACTCCCATTCAGCCTGGGCACATTCACTCCACTCCGCCTGGGCACTTCCAGTCCCACTCTGCCTGGGAACCTGCACTCCACTCGGCATGGGCACCTCCACTCCACTCAGCCTGGGCACATTCACTCCACTCAGCCTGGGCACTTCCAATCCCACTCTGCCAGGGAACCTGCACTCCACTCAGCCTTGGCACATGCAATCCACTCAGCCTGGGGACATTCACTCCACTCAGCCTGGGAACTTCCAATCCCACTCTGCCCGGGAACCAGCACTCCACTCAGCCTGGGCACCTCCACTCCACTCAGCCTGGGTACATTCACTCCACTCAGCCTTGGCACTTCCAGTCCCACTCTGCCAGGGAACCCCAACTCCACTCCGCCTGGGCACCTCCACTCCACTCAGCCTGGGCACATTCACTCCACTCCGCCTGGGCACTTCCAATCCCACTCTGCCTGGGAACCTGCACTCCACTCAGCCTGGGCACCTCCACTCCACTCAGCCTGGGTACATTCACTCCACTCAGCCTGGGCACTTCCAATCCCACTCTGCCTGGGAACCTGCACTCCACTCAACCTGGGCACCTCCACTCCATTCAGCCTGGGCACATTCACTCCACTCAGCCTGGGCACTTCCAGTCCCACTCTGCCTGGGAACCTGCACTCCACTCAGCCTGGTCACCTCCACTCCACTCAGCCTGGGCACATTCACTCCACTCAGCCTGGGCACATTCACTCCACTCAGCCTGGGCACATTCACTCCACTCAGCCTGGGCACTTCCAGTCCCACTCTGCTGGGAACCTGCGCTCCACTCAGCCTGGGAACCTCCACTCCACGCAGCCTGGGCACATTCACTCCACTCAGCCAGGGCACTTCCAGTCCCTCTCTTCCTGGGAACCCCAACTCCACTCAGCCTGGGCACCTCCACTCCACTCAGCCTGGGCACATTCACTCCACTCAGCCTGGGCACTTCCAATCCCACTCTGCCTGGGAACCTGCACTCCACTCAGCCTGGGCACCTCCACTCCACTCAGCCTGGGTACATTCACTCCACTCAGCCTGGGCACTTCCAATCCCACTCTGCCTGGGAACCTGCACTCCACTCAACCTGGGCACCTCCACTCCATTCAGCCAGGGCACATTCACTCCACTCAGCCTGGGCACTTCCAGTCCCACTCTGCCTGGGAACCTGCACTCCACTCAGCCTGGGAACCTCCACTCCACGCAGCCTGGGCACATTCACTCCACTCAGCCAGGGCACTTCCAGTCCCTCTCTGCCTGGGAACCCCAACTCCACTCAGCCTGGGCACCTCCACTCCACTCAGCCTGGGCACATTCACTCCACTCTGTCTAGGCACATTGACTCCCATTCAGCCTGGGATCATTCACTCCACTCAGCCTGGGCACATTCACTCCACTCAGCCTGGGCACTTCCAGTCCCACTCTGCCTGGGAACCTGCACTCCACTCAGCCTGGGCACCTCCAATCCACTCAGCCTGGGCACATTCTCTCCACTCAGGCTGGGCACATTCACTCCACTCAGCTTGGGCACATTCACTCCACTGAGCCTGGCCACATTCACTCCACTCAGCCAGCGCACATTCACTCCACTCAGCCTGGGCACTTCCAGTCCCACTCTGCCCAGGAACCTCCACTCCCACTCTGACTGGGAACCTCCGCTACTCCTCTCCACACCCGGCTCTCCACCCGACTCGCGGGGGCCCACTCTTAAGCCCTCCCGCCCAAATTTATAGGCCCTGTGCCCGGGCGGAAAGTGAACCGCGGAACTGTGTCCCGCCCTCAATTCTCGTCCGATTGGAACGCGGTTTGGACCCGTTCTCCTGGGCGGCCTCGCAGGCCCTCCAGACCCAGCCAGTTAGCTCCAAGGGGCCGCCCCGAGCACGGGGATGGGTGACACTTGACGCTTTGGCGCAACGGTGCCCGCGCCACGAGCCAAAAAGCGCCCCCCTCTCTCCGTGCCCATTCAAGGCAATGGGGAAACGCACGTTTCGGGCTCCGGCGGCCGGGCACATTCACTCCACTCTGTCTAGGCACATTGACTCCCATTCAGCCTGGGCACATTCACTCCACTCCGCCTGGGCACTTCCAGTCCCACTCTGCCTGGGAACCTGCACTCCACTCGGCATGGGCACCTCCACTCCACTCAGCCTGGGCACATTCACTCCACTCAGCCTGGGCACTTCCAATCCCACTCTGCCAGGGAACCTGCACTCCACTCAGCCTGGGCACATGCAATCCACTCAGCCTGGGGACATTCACTCCACTCAGCCTGGGAACTTCCAATCCCACTCTGCCCGGGAACCAGCACTCCACTCAGCCTGGGCACCTCCACTCCACTCAGCCTGGGTACATTCACTCCACTCAGCCTTGGCACTTCCAGTCCCACTCTGCCAGGGAACCCCAACTCCACTCAGCCTGGGCACCTCCACTCCACTCAGCCTGGGTACTTCCAATCCCACTCTTCTGGGAACCTGCACTCCACTCAGCCTGGGAACCTCCACTCCACGCAGCCTGGGCACATTCACTCCACTCAGCCTTGGCACTTCCAGTCCCACTCTGCCAGGGAACCCCAAATCCACTCAGCCTGGGGACCTCCACTCCACTCAGCCTGGGCACATTCACTCCACTCAGCCTGGGCACTTCCAATCCCACTCTGCCTGGGTGCCTGCACTCCACTCAGCCTGGGCACCTCCACTCCACTCAGCCTGGCCACATTCACTCCACTCAGCCAGGGCACATTCACTCCACTCAGCCTGGGCACTTCCAGTCCCACTCTGCCCAGGAACCTCCACTCCCACTCTGACTGGGAACCTCCGCTACTCCTCTCCACACCCGGCTCTCCACCCGACTCACGGGGGCCCACTCTTAAGCCCTCCCGCCGCAAGTAATAGGCCCTTTGCCCGGGCGGAAAGTGAACCGCGGAACTGTGTCCCGCCCTCAATTCTCGTCCGATCGGAACGCGGTTTGGACCCGTTCTCCTGGGCGGCCTCGCAGCCCCTCCAGACCCAGCCAGTTAGCTCCAAGGGGCCGCCCCGAGCACGGGGAGGGGTGACACTTGACGCTTTGGCGCAACGGTGCCCGCGCCACGAGCCAAAAAGCGCCCCCCTCTCTCCGCGCCCATTCAAGTCAATGGGGAAACGCACGTTTCGGGCTCCGGCGGCTGGGCACATTCACTCCACTCTGTCTAGGCACCTCCACTCCACTCAGCCTGGGCACATTCACTCCACTCAGCCTGGGCACTTCCAATCCCACTCTGCCAGGGAACCTGCACTCCACTCAGCCTGGGCACATGCAATCCACTCAGCCTGGGGACATTCACTGCACTCAGCCTGGGCACTTCCAATCCCACTCTGCCTGGGAACCAGCACTCCACTCAGCCTGGGCACCTCCACTCCACTCAGCCTGGGTACTTCCAATCCCACTCTCCTGGGAACCTGCACTCCACTCAGCCTGGGAACCTCCACTCCACGCAGCCTGGGCACATTCACTCCACTCAGCCAGGGCACTTCCAATCCCTCTCTGCCTGGGAACCCCAACTCCACTCAGCCTGGGCACCTCCACTCCTCTCAGCCTGGGCACATTCACTCCACTCTGTCTAGGCACATTCACTCCCATTCAGCCTGGGAACATTCACTCCACTCAGCCTGGGCACATTCACTCCACTCAGCCTGGGCACTTCCAGTCCCACTCTGCCTGGGAACCTGCACTCCACTCAGCCTGGGCACCTCCAATCCACTCAGCCTGGGCACATTCTCTCCAGTCAGCCTGGGCACATTCACTCCACTCAGCCTGGGCACATTCACTCCACTCAGCCTGGGCACATTCACTCCACTCAGCCAGGGCACATTCACTCCACTCAGCCTGGGCACTTCCAGTCCCACTCTGCCCAGGAACCTCCACTCCCACTCTGACTGGGAACCTCCGCTACTCCTCTCCACACCCGGCTCTCCACCCGACTCGCGGGGGCCCACTCTTAAGCCCTCCCGCCGAGGGTTATAGGCCCTTTCCCCGGGCGGAAAGTGAACCGCGGAACTGTGTCCCGCCCTCAATTCTCGTCCAATCGGAACGCGGTTTGGACCCGTTCTCCTGGGCGGCCTCGTAGGCCCTCCAGACCCAGCCAGTTAGCTCCAAGGGGCCGGCCCGAGCACGGGAAGGGGTGACACTTGACGCTTTGGCGCAACGGTGCCCGCGCCACGAGCCAAAAAGCGCCCCCCTCTCTCCGTGCCCATTCAAGGCAATGGGGAAACGCACGTTTCGGGCTCCGGCGGCCGGGCACATTCACTCCACTCTGTCTAGGCACATTGACTCCCATTCAGCCTGGGCACATTCACTCCACTCCGCCTGGGCACTTCCTGTCCCACTCTGCCTGGGAACCTGCACTCCACTCGGCATGGGCACCTCCACTCCACTCAGCCTGGGCACATTCACTCCACTCAGCCTGGGCACTTCCAATCCCACTCTGCCAGGGAACCTGCACTCCACTCAGCCTGGGCACATGCAATCCACTCAGCCTGGGGACATTCACTCCACTCAGCCTGGGAACTTCCAATCCCACTCTGCCCGGGAACCAGCACTCCACTCAGCCTGGGCACCTCCACTCCACTCAGCCTGGGTACATTCACTCCACTCAGCCTTGGCACTTCCAGTCCCACTCTGCCAGAGAACCCCAACTCCACTCAGCCTGGGCACCTCCACTCCACTCAGCCTGGGTACTTCCAATCCCACTCTTCTGGGAACCTGCACTCCACTCAGCCTGGGAACCTCCACTCCACGCAGCCTGGGCACATTCACTCCACTCAGCCAGGGCACTTCCAGTCCCTCTCTGCCTGGGAAACCCAACTCCACTCAGCCTGGGCACCTCCACTCCACTCAGCCTGGGCACATTCACTCCACTCTGTCTAGGCACATTGACTCCCATTAAGCCTGGGAACATTCACTCCACTCAGCCTGGGCACATTCACTCCACTCAGCCTGGGCACTTCCAGTCCCACTCTGCCTGGGAACCTGCACTCCATTCAGCCTGGGCACCTCCAATCCACTCAGCCTGGGCACATTCTCTCCAGTCAGCCTGGGCACATTCACTCCACTCAGCCTGGGCACATTCACTCGACTCAGCCTGGGCACATTCACTCCACTCAGCCTGGGAACTTCCAATCCCACTCTGCCTGGGAAACTGCACTCCACTCAGCCTGGGCACCTCCACTCCACTCAGCCTCGGCACAGTCACTCCACTCTGCCTGGGCACATTCACTCCACTCAGCCTGGGCACTTCCAGTCCCACTCTGCTGGGAACCTGCACTCCACTCAGCCTGGGCACCTCCACTCCACTCAGCCTGGGTACATTCACTCCACTCAGCCTTGGCACTTCCAGTCCCACTCTGCCAGGGTACCCCAACTCCACTCAGCCTGGCACCTCCACTCCACTCAGCCTGGGCACATTCACTGCACTCAGCCCGGGCACTTCCAATCCCACTTTGCCAGGGAACCTGCACTCCACTCAGCCTGGGCACCTCCACTCCACTCAGCCTGGGCACATTCACTCCACTCAGCCTGGGCACTTCCAGTCCCACTCTGCCTGGGAACCTGCACTCCACTCAGCCTGGGCACCTCCAATCCACTCAGCCTGGGCACATTCTCTCCAGTCAGCCTAGGCACATTCACTCCACTCAGCCTGGGCACATTCACTCGACTCAGCCTGGGCACATTCACTCCACTCAGCCTGGGAACTTCCAATCCCACTCTGCCTGGGAACCTGCACTCCACTCAGCCTGGGCACCCCCACTCCACTCAGCCTCGGCACAGTCACTCCACTCTGCCTGGGCACATTCACTCCACTCAGCCTGGGAACCTGCACTCCACTCAGCCTGGGAACCTCCACTCCACGCAGCCTGGGCACATTCACTCCACTCAGCCAGGGCACTTCCAGTCCCACTCTGCCTGGGAACCTGCACTCCACTCAGCCTGGGAACCTCCACTCCACGCAGCCTGGGCACATTCACTCCACTCAGCCAGGGCACTTCCAGTCCCTCTCTGCCTGGGAACCCCAACTCCACTCAGCCTGGGCACCTCCACTCCACTCAGCCTGGGCACATTCACTCCACTCTGTCTAGGCACATTGACTCCCATTCAGCCTGGGATCATTCACTCCACTCAGCCTGGGCACATTCACTCCACTCAGCCTGGGCACTTCCAGTCCCACTCTGCCTGGGAACCTGCACTCCACTCAGCCTGGGCACCTCCAATCCACTCAGCCTGGGCACATTCTCTCCACTCAGGCTGGGCACATTCACTCCACTCAGCTTGGGCACATTCACTCCACTGAGCCTGGCCACATTCACTCCACTCAGCC
Source organism: Conger conger (assembly GCF_963514075.1). NCBI lineage: Eukaryota > Metazoa > Chordata > Actinopteri > Anguilliformes > Congridae > Conger > Conger conger. Next base: position 24,643 of record NW_026890256.1, on the reverse strand, counting down.
AGGGCACATTCACTCCACTCAGCCTGGGCACTTCCAGTCCCACTCTGCCCAGGAACCTCCACTCCCACTCTGACTGGGAACCTCCGCTACTCCTCTCCACACCCGGCTCTCCACCCGACTCGCGGGGGCCCACTCTTAAGCCCTCCCGCCGCAATTTATAGGCCCTGTGCCCGGGCGGAAAGTGAACCGCGGAACTGTGTCCCGCCCTCAATTCTCGTCCGATTGGAACGCGGTTTGGACCCGTTCTCCTGGGCGGCCTCGCAGGCCCTCCAGACCCAGCCAGTTAGCTCCAAGGGGCCGCCCCGAGCACGGGGATGGGTGACACTTGACGCTTTGGCGCAACGGTGCCCGCGCCACGAGCCAAAAAGCGCCCCCCTCTCTCCGTGCCCATTCAAGGCAATGAGGAAACGCACGTTTCGGGCTCCGGCGGCCGGGCACATTCACTCCACTCTGTCTAGGCACATTGACTCCCATTCAGCCTGGGCACATTCACTCCACTCCGTCTGGGCACTTCCAGTCCCACTCTGCCTGGGAACCTGCACTCCACTCGGCATGGGCACCTCCACTCCACTCAGCCTGGGCACATTCACTCCACTCAGCCAGGGCACTTCCAATCCCACTCTGCCAGGGAACCTGCACTCCACTCAGCCTGGGCACATGCAATCCACTCAGCCTGGGGACATTCACTCCACTCAGCCTGGGAACTTCCAAATCCCACTCTGCCCGGGAACCAGCACTCCACTCAGCCTGGGCACCTCCACTCCACTCAGCCTGGGTACATTCACTCCACTCAGCCTTGGCACTTCCAGTCCCACTCTGCCAGGGAACCCCAACTCCACTCAGCCTGGGCACCTCCACTCCACTCAGCCTGGGTACTTCCAATCCCACTCTTCTAGGAACCTGCACTCCACTCAGCCTGGGAACCTCCACTCCACGCAGCCTGGGCACATTCACTCCACTCAGCTTTGGCACTTCCAGTCCCACTCTGCCAGGGAACCCCAAATCCACTCAGCCTGGGCACCTCCACTCCACTCAGCCTGGGCACATTCACTCCACTCAGCCTGGGCACTTCCAATCCCACTCTGCCTGGGTGCCTGCACTCCACTCAGCCTGGGCACCTCCACTCCACTCAGCCTGGCCACATTCACTCCACTCAGCCAGGGCACATTCACTCCACTCAGCCTGGGCACTTCCAGTCCCACTCTGCCCAGGAACCTCCACTCCCACTCTGACTGGGAACCTCCGCTACTCCTCTCCACACCCGGCTCTCCACCCGACTCACAGGGGCCCACTCTTAAGCCCTCCCGCCGCAAGTAATAGGCCCTTTGCCCGGGCGGAAAGTGAACCGCGGAACTGTGTCCCGCCCTCAATTCTCGTCCGATCGGAACGCGGTTTGGACCCGTTCTCCTGGGCGGCCTCGCAGCCCCTCCAGACCCAGCCAGTTAGCTCCAAGGGGCCGCCCCGAGCACGGGGAGGGGTGACACTTGACGCTTTGGCGCAACGGTGCCCGCGCCACGAGCCAAAAAGCGCCCCCCTCTCTCCGCGCCCATTCAAGTCAATGGGGAAACGCACGTTTCGGGCTCCGGCGGCTGGGCACATTCACTCCACTCTGTCTAGGCACCTCCACTCCACTCAGCCTGGGCACATTCACTCCACTCAGCCTGGGCACTTCCAGTCCCACTCTGCTGGGAACCTGCACTCCACTCAGCCTGGGCACCTCCACTCCACTCAGCCTGGGTACCTTCACTCCACTCAGCCTTGGCACTTCCAGTCCCACTCTGCCAGGGAACCTGCACTCCACTCAGCCTGGGCACCTCCACTCCATTCAGCCTGGGCACATTCACTCCACTCAGCCTGGGCACTTTCAGTCCCACTCTGCCTTGGAACCTGCACTCCACTCGGCCTGGGAACCTCCACTCCACTCAGCCTGGGCACATTCACTCCACTCAGCCTTGGCACTTCCAGTCCCACTCTGCTGGGAACCTGAACTCCACTCAGCCTGGGCACCTCCACTCCACTCAGCCTGGGTACCTTCACTCCACTCAGCCTGGGCACTTCCAATCCCACTCTGCCTGGGTGCCTGCACTCCACTCAGCCTGGGCACCTCCACTCCACTCAGCCTGGGCACATTCACTCCACTCAGCCTGGGCACATTCACTCCACTCAGCCTTGGCACTTCCAGTCCCACTCTGCCAGGGAACCCCAACTCCACTCAGCCTGGGCACCTCCACTCCACTCAGCCTGGGCACATTCACTCCACTCAGCCTGGGCACTTCCAATCCCACTCTGCCTGGGAACCTGCACTCCACTCAGCCTGGGCACCTCCACTCCACTCAGCCTGGGTACATTCACTCCACTCAGCCTGGGCACTTCCAATCCCACTCTGCCTGGTAACCTGCACTCCACTCAGCCTGGGCACCTCCACTCCACTCAGCCTGGGCACATTCACTCCACTCAGCCTTGGCACTTCCAGTCCCACTCTGCCAGGGACCCCCAACTCCACTCAGCCTGGGCACCTCCACTCCACTCAGCCTGGGCACATTCACTCCACTCAGCCTGGGCACTTCCAGTCCCACTCTGCCTGGGAACCTGCACTCCATTCGGCCTGGGCACCTCCACTCCACTCAGCCTGGCCACATTCACTCCACTCAGCCAGGGCACATTCACTCCACTCAGCCTGGGCACTTCCAGTCCCACTCTGCCCAGGAACCTCCACTCCCACTCTGACTGGGAACCTCCGCTACTCCTCTCCACACCCCGCTCTCCACCCGACTCGCGGGGGCCCACTCTTAAGCCCTCCCGCCGCAAGTTATAGGCCCTTTGCCCGGGCGGAAAGTGAACCGCGGAACTGTGTCCTGCCCTCAATTCTCGTCCGATCGGAACGCGGTTTGGACCCGTTCTCCTGGGCGGCCTCGCAGCCCCTCCAGACCCAGCCAGTTAGCTCCAAGGGGCCGCCCCGAGCACGGGGAGGTGTGACACTTGACGCTTTGGCGCAACGGTGCCCGCGCCACGAGCCAAAAAGCGCCCCCCCTCTCTCCGCGCCCATTCAAGGCAATGGGGAAACGCACGTTTCGGGCTCCGGCGGCCGGGCACATTCACTCCACTCTGTCTAGGCACATTGACTCCCATTCAGCCTGGGCACATTCACTCCACTCTGCCTGGGCACTTCCAGTCCCACTCTGCCTGGGAACCTGCACTCCACTCGGCCTGGGCACCTCCACTCCAGTCAGCCTGGGCACATTCACTCCACTCAGCCTGGGCACTTCCAATCCCACTCTGCCAGGGAACCTGCACTCCACTCAGCCTGGGCACATGCAATCCACTCAGCCTGGGGACATTCACTGCACTCAGCCTGGGCACTTCCAATCCCACTCTGCCTGGGAACCAGCACTCCACTCAGCCTGGGCACCTCCACTCCACTCAGTCTGGGTACTTCCAATCCCACTCTGCTGGGAACCTGCACTCCACTCAGCCTGGGAACCTCCACTCCACGCAGCCTGGGCACATTCACTCCACTCAGCCAGGGCACTTCCAATCCCTCTCTGCCTGGGAACCCCAACTCCACTCAGCCTGGGCACCTCCACTCCACTCAGCCTGGGCACATTCACTCCACTCTGTCTAGGCACATTCACTCCCATTCAGCCTGGGAACATTCACTCCACTCAGCCTGGGCACATTCACTCCACTCAGCCTGGGCACTTCCAGTCCCACTCTGCCTGGGAACCTGCACTCCACTCAGCCTGGGCACCTCCAATCCACTCAGCCTGGGCACATTCTCTCCAGTCAGCCTGGGCACATTCACTCCACTCAGCCTGGGCACATTCACTCCACTCAGCCAGGGCACATTCACTCCACTCAGCCTGGGCACTTCCAGTCCCACTCTGCCCAGGAACCTCCACTCCCACTCTGACTGGGAACCTCCGCTACTCCTCTCCACACCCGGCTCTCCACCCGACTCGCGGGGGCCCACTCTTAAGCCCTCCCGCCGAGGGTTATAGGCCCTTTGCCCGGGCGGAAAGTGAACCGCGGAACTGTGTCCCGCCCTCAATTCTCGTCCGATCGGAACGCGGTTTGGACCCGTTCTCCTGGGCGGCCTCGCAGGCCCTCCAGACCCAGCCAGTTAGCTCCAAGGGGCCGGCCCGAGCACGGGAAGGGGTGACACTTGACGCTTTGGCGCAACGGTGCCCGCGCCACGAGCCAAAAAGCGCCCCCCTCTCTCCGTGCCCATTCAAGGCAATGGGGAAACGCACGTTTCGGGCTCCGGCGGCCGGGCACATTCACTCCACTCTGTCTAGGCACATTGACTCCCATTCAGCCTGGGCACATTCACTCCACTCCGCCTGGGCACTTCCAGTCCCACTCTGCCTGGCAACCTGCACTCCACTCGGCATGGGCACCTCCACTCCACTCAGCCTGGGCACATTCACTCCACTCAGCCTGGGCACTTCCAATCCCACTCTGCCAGGGAACCTGCACTCCACTCGGCCTGGGCACATGCAATCCACTCAGCCTGGGGACATTCACTCCACTAAGCCTGGGAACTTCCAATCCCACTCTGCCCGGGAACCAGCACTCCACTCAGCCTGGGCACCTCCACTCCACTCAGCCTGGGTACATTCACTCCACTCAGCCTTGGCACTTCCAGTCCCACTCTGCCAGGGAACCCCAACTCCACTCAGCCTGGGCACCTCCACTCCACTCAGCCTGGGCACTTCCAATCCCACTCTTCTGGGAACCTGCACTCCACTCAGCCTGGGAACCTCCACTCCACGCAGCCTGGGCACATTCACTCCACTCAGCCAGGGCACTTCCAGTCCCTCTCTGCCTGGGAAACCCAACTCCACTCAGCCTGGGCACCTCCACTCCACTCAGCCTGGGCACATTCACTCCACTCTGTCTAGGCACATTGACTCCCATTAAGCCTGGGAACATTCACTCCACTCAGCCTGGGCACATTCACTCCACTCAGCCTGGGCACTTCCAGTCCCACTCTGCCTGGGAACCTGCACTCCACTCAGCCTGGGCACCTCCAATCCACTCAGCCTGGGCACATTCTCTCCAGTCAGCCTGGGCACATTCTCTCCAGTCAGCCTGGGCACATTCACTCCACTCAGCCTGGGCACATTCACTCGACTCAGCCTGGGCACATTCACTCCACTCAGCCTGGGAACTTCCAATCCCACTCTGCCTGGGAAACTGCACTCCACTCAGCCTGGGCACCTCCACTCCACTCAGCCTCGGCACAGTCACTCCACTCTGCCTGGGCACATTCACTCCACTCAGCCTGGGCACTTCCAGTCCCACTCTGCTGGGAACCTGCACTCCACTCAGCCTGGGCACCTCCACTCCACTCAGCCTGGGTACATTCACTCCACTCAGCCTTGGCACTTCCAGTCCCACTCTGCCAGGGTACCCCAACTCCACTCAGCCTGGCACCTCCACTCCACTCAGCCTGGGCACATTCACTGCACTCAGCCTGGGCACTTCCAATCCCACTCTGCCAGGGAACCTGCACTCCACTCAGCCTCGGCACAGTCACTCCACTCTGCCTGGGCACATTCACTCCACTCAGCCTGGGAACTTCCAATCCCACTCTGCCCGGGAACCAGCACTCCACTCAGCCTGGGCACCTCCACTCCATTCAGCCTGGGCACATTCATTCCACTCCGCCTGGGCACTTCCAGTCCCACTCTGCCTGGGAACCTGCACTCCACTCAGCCTGGGAACCTCCACTCCACGCAGCCTGGGCACATTCACTCCACTCAGCCAGGGCACTTCCAGTCCCTCTCTGCCTGGGAACCCCAACTCCACTCAGCCTGGGCACCTCCACTCCACTCAGCCTGGGCACATTCACTCCACTCTGTCTAGGCACATTGACTCCCATTCAGCCTGGGATCATTCACTCCACTCAGCCTGGGCACATTCACTCCACTCAGCCTGGGCACATCCAGTCCCACTCTGCCTGGGAACCTGCACTCCACTCAGCCTGGGCACCTCCAATCCACTCAGCCTGGGCACATTCTCTCCACTCAGGCTGGGCACATTCACTCCACTCAGCTTGGGCACATTCACTCCACTGAGCCTGGCCACATTCACTCCACTCAGCCAGGGCACATTCACTCCACTCAGCCTGGGCACTTCCAGTCCCACTCTGCCCAGGAACCTCCACTCCCACTCTGACTGGGAACCTCCGCTACTCCTCTCCACACCCGGCTCTCCACCCGACTCGCGGGGGCCCACTCTTAAGCCCTCCCGCCGCAATTTATAGGCCCTGTGCCCGGGCGGAAAGTGAACCGCGGAACTGTGTCCCGCCCTCAATTCTCGTCCGATTGGAACGCGGTTTGGACCCGTTCTCCTGGGCGGCCTCGCAGGCCCTCCAGACCCAGCCAGTTAGCTCCAAGGGGCCGCCCGGAGCACGGGTATGGATGACACTTGACGCTTTGGCGCTACGGTGCCCGCGCCACGAGCCAAAAAGCGCCCCCCTCTCTCCGTGCCCATTCAAGGCAATGGGGAAACGCACGTTTCGGGCTCCGGCGGCCGGGCACATTCACTCCACTCTGTCTAGGCACATTGACTCCCATTCAGCCTGGGCACATTCACTCCACTCCGCCTGGGCACTTCCAGTCCCACTCTGCCTGGGAACCTGCACTCCACTCGGCATGGGCACCTCCACTCCACTCAGCCTGGGCACATTCACTCCACTCAGCCTGGGCACTTCCAATCCCACTCTGCCAGGGAACCTGCACTCCACTCAGCCTGGGCACATGCAATCCACTCAGCCTGGGGACATTCACTCCACTCAGCCTGGGAACTTCCAATCCCACTCTGCCCGGGAACCAGCACTCCACTCAGCCTGGGCACCTCCACTCCACTCAGCCTGGGTACATTCACTCCACTCAGCCTTGGCACTTCCAGTCCCACTCTGCCAGGGAACCCCAACTCCACTCAGCCTGGGCACCTCCACTCCACTCAGCCTGGGTACTTCCAATCCCACTCTTCTGGGAACCTGCACTCCACTCAGCCTGGGAACCTCCACTCCACGCAGCCTGGGCACATTCACTCCACTCAGCCTTGGCACTTCCAGTCCCACTCTGCCAGGGAACCCCAAATCCACTCAGCCTGGGCACCTCCACTCCACTCAGCCTGGGCACATTCACTCCACTCAGCCTGGGCACTTCCAATCCCACTCTGCCTGGGTGCCTGCACTCCACTCAGCCTGGGCACCTCCACTCCACTCAGCCTGGCCACATTCACTCCACTCAGCCAGGGCACATTCACTCCACTCAGCCTGGGCACTTCCAGTCCCACACTGCCCAGGAACCTCCACTCCCACTCTGCCTGGGAACCTGCACTCCACTCGGCCTGGGCATCTCCACTCCACTCAGCCTGGGCACATTCACTCCACTCAGCCTTGGCACTTCCAGTCCCACTCTGCCTGGGAACCTGCCCTCCACTCGGCCTGGGCACCTCAACTCCACTCAGCCTGGGCACATTCACTCCACTCAGCCTGGGCACTTCCAATCCCACTCTGCCTGGGTGCCTGCACTCCACTCAGCCTGGGCACCTCCACTCCACTCAGCCTGGGCACATTCACTCCACTCAGCCTGGGCACATTCACTCCACTCAGCCTTGGCACTTCCAGTCCCACTCTGCCAGGGAACCCCAACTCCACTCAGCCTAGGCACCTCCACTCCACTCAGCCTGGGCACATTCACTCCACTCAGCCTGGGCACTTCCAATCCCACTCTGCCTGGGAACCTGCACTCCACTCAGCCTGGGCACCTCCACTCCACTCAGCCTCGGTACATTCACTCCACTCAGCCTGGGCACTTCCAATCCCACTCTGCCTGGTAACCTGCACTCCACTCAGCCTGGGCACCTCCACTCCACTCAGCCTGGGCACATTCACTCCACTCAGCCTTGGCACTTCCAGTCCCACTCTGCCAGGGACCCCCAACTCCACTCAGCCTGGGCACCTCCACTCCACTCAGCCTGGGCACATTCACTCCACTCAGCCTGGGCACTTCCAGTCCCACTCTGCCTGGGAACCTGCACTCCATTCGGCCTGGGCACCTCCACTCCACTCTGCCTGGCCACATTCACTCCACTCAGCCAGGGCACATTCACTCCACTCAGCCTGGGCACTTCCAGTCCCACTCTGCCCAGGAACCTCCACTCCCACTCTGACTGGGAACCTCCGCTACTCCTCTCCACACCCGGCTCTCCACCCGACTCGCGGGGGCCCACTCTTAAGCCCTCCCGCCGCAAGTTATAGGCCCTTTGCCCGGGCGGAAAGTGAACCGCGGAACTGTGTCCCGCCCTCAATTCTCGTCCGATCGGAACGCGGTTTGGACCCGTTCTCCTGGGCGGCCTCGCAGCCCCTCCAAACCCCGCTAGTTAGCTCCAAAGGGCCGCCCCGAGCACGGGGAGGTGTGACACTTGACGCTTTGGCGCAACGGTGACCGCGCCACGAGCCAAAAAGTGCCCCCCTCTCTCCGCGCCCATTCAAGGCAATGGGGAAACGCACGTTTCGGGCTCCGGCGGCCGGGCACATTCACTCCACTCTGTCTAGGCACATTGACTCCCATTCAGCCTGGGCACATTCACTCCACTCTGCCTGGGCACTTCCAGTCCCACTCTGCCTGGGAACCTGCACTCCACTCGGCCTGGGCACCTCCACTCCAGTCAGCCTGGGCACATTCACTCCACTCAGCCTGGGCACTTCCAATCCCACTCTGCCAGGGAACCTGCACTCCACTCAGCCTGGGCACATGCAATCCACTCAGCCTGGGGACATTCACTCCACTCAGCCTGGGAACTTCCAATCCCACTCTGCCTGGGAACCAGCACTCCACTCAGCCTGGGCACCTCCACTCCACTCAGTCTGGGTACTTCCAATCCCACTCTGCTGGGAACCTGCACTCCACTCAGCCTGGGAACCTCCACTCCACGCAGCCTGGGCACATTCACTCCACTCAGCCAGGGCACTTCCAATCCCTCTCTGCCTGGGAACCCCAACTCCACTCAGCCTGGGCACCTCCACTCCACTCAGCCTGGGCACATTCACTCCACTCTGTCTAGGCACATTCACTCCCATTCAGCCTGGGAACATTCACTCCACTCAGCCTGGGCACATTCACTCCACTCAGCCTGGGCACTTCCAATCCCACTCTGCCTGGGAACCTGCACTCCACTCAGCCTGGGCACCTCCACTCCATTCAGCCTGGGCACATTCACGCCACTCAGCCAGGGCACTTCCAGTCCCACTCTGCCTGGGAACCTGCACTCCACTCAGCCTGGGCACCTCCACTCCACTCAGCCTGGGCACATTCACTCCACTCAGCCTGGGCACATTCACTCCACTCAGCCTGGGCACTTCCAATCCCACTCTGCCTGGGAACCTGCACTCCACTCAGCCTGGGCACCTCCACTCCATTCAGCCTGGGCACATTCACGCCACTCAGCCAGGGCACTTCCAGTCCCACTCTGCCTGGGAACCTGCACTCCACTCAGCCTGGGCACCTCCACTCCACTCAGCCTGGGCACATTCACTCCACTCAGCCTGGGCACATTCACTCCACTCAGCCTGGGCACATTCACTCCACTCTGTCTAGGCACATTCACTCCCATTCAGCCTGGGCACATTCACTCCACTCAGCCTGGGCACATTCACTCCACTCAGCCTGGGCACTTCCAATCCCACTCTGCCTGGGAACCAGCACTCAACTCAGCCTGGGCACCTCCACTCCACTCAGCCTGGGTACATTCACTCCACTCAGCCTTGGCACTTCCAGTCCCACACTGCCAGGGAACCCCAACTCCACTCAGCCTGGGCACCTCCACTCCACTCAGCCTGGGCACATTCACTCCACTCAGCCTGGGCAATTCCAATCCCACTCTGCCTGGGAACCTGCACTCCACTCAGCCTGGGCACCTCCACTCCACTCAGCCTGGGTACATTCACTCCACTCAGCCTTGGCACTTCCAATCCCACTCTGCCTGGGAACCTGCACTCCACTCAGCCTGGGCACCTCCACTCCATTCAGCCTGGGCACATTCACTCCACTCAGCCTGGGCACTTCCAGTTCCACTCTGCCTGGGAACCTGCACTCCACTCAGCCTGGGCACCTCCACTCCACTCAGCCTGGGCACATTCACTCCACTCAGCCTGGGCACATTCACTCCACTCAGCCTGGGCACATTCACTCCACTCCGCCTGGGCACTTCCAGTCCCACTCTGCTGGGAACCTGCGCTCCACTCAGCCTGGGAACCTCCACTCCACGCAGCCTGGGCACATTCACTCCACTCAGCCAGGGCACTTCCAGTCCCTCTCTGCCTGGGAACCCCAACTCCACTCAGCCTGGGCACCTCCACTCCACTCAGCCTGGGCACATTCACTCCACTCTGTCTAGGCACATTGACTCCCATTCAGCCTGGGCACATTCACTCCACTCCGCCTGGGCACTTCCAGTCCCACTCTGCCTGGGAACCTGCACTCCACTCGGCCTGGGCACCTCCACTCCACTCAGCCTGGGCACATTCACTCCACTCAGCCTGGACACTTCCAATCCCACTCTGCCTGGGAACCTGCACTCCACTCAGCCTGGGCACCTCCACTCCACTCAGCCTGGGCACATTCACTCCACTCTGCCTGGGCACATTCACTCCACTCAGCCTGGGCACATTCACTCCACTCAGCCTGGTCACTTCCAGTCCCACTCTGCTGGGAACCTGCACTCCACTCAGCCTGGCCACATTCACTCCACTCAGCCAGGGCACATTCACTCCACTCAGCCTGGGCACGTCCAGTCCCACACTGCCCAGGAACCTCCACTCCCACTCTGACTGGGAACCTCCGCTACTCCTCTCCACACCCGGCTCTCCACCCGACTCGCGGGGGCCCACTCTTAAGCCCTCCCGCCGCAAGTTATAGGCCCTTTGCCCTGGCGGAAAGTGAACCGCGGAACTGTGTCCCGCCCTCAATTCTCGTCCGATCGGAACGCGGTTTGGACCCGTTCTCCTGGGCGGCCTCGCAGCCCCTCCAGACCCAGCCAGTTAGCTCCAAGGGGCCGCCCCGAGCACGGGGAGAGGTGACACTTGACGCTTTGGCGCAACGGTGCCCACGCCACGAGCCAAAAAGCGCCCCCCTCTCTCCGCGCCCATTCAAGGCAATGGGGAAACGCACGTTTCGGGCTCCGGCGGCCGGGCACATTCACTCCACTCTGTCTTGGCACATTGACTCCCATTCAGCCTGGGCACATTCACTCCACTCCGCCTGGGCACTTCCAGTCCCACTCTGCCTGGGAACCTGCACTCCACTCGGCCTGGGCACCTCCACTCCACTCAGCCTGGGCACATTCACTCCACTCAGCCTTGGCACTTCCAGTCCCACTCTGCCAGGGAACCCCAACTCCACTCAGCCTGGGCACCTCCACTCCACTCATCCTGGGCACATTCACTCCACTCAGCCTGGGCACTTCCAATCCCACTCTGCCTGGGTGCCTGCACTCCACTCAGCCTGGGCACCTCCACTCCACTCAGCCTGGCCACATTCACTCCACTCAGCCAGGGCACATTCACTCCACTCAGCCTGGGCACTTCCAGTCCCACACTGCCCAGGAACCTCCACTCCCACTCTGACTGGGAACCTCCGCTACTCCTCTCCACACCCGGCTCTCCACCCGACTCGCGGGGGCCCACTCTTAAGCCCTCCCGCCGCACGTTATAGGCCCTTTGCCCGGGCGGAAAGTGAACCGCGGAACTGTGTCCCGCCCTCAATTCTCGTCCGATCGGAACGCGGTTTGGACCCGTTCTCCTGGGCGGCCTCGCAGCCCCTCCAGACCCAGCCAGTTAGCTCCAAGGGGCCGCCCCGAGCACGGGGAGAGGTGACACTTGACGCTTTGGCGCAACGGTGCCCACGCCACGAGCCAAAAAGCGCCCCCCTCTCTCCGCGCCCATTCAAGGCAATGGGGAAACGCACGTTTCGGGCTCCGGCGGCCGGGCACATTCACTCCACTCTGTCTTGGCACATTGACTCCCATTCAGCCTGGGCACATTCACTCCACTCCGCCTGGGCACTTCCAGTCCCACTCTGCCTGGGAACCTGCACTCCACTCAGCCTGGGCACCTCCACTCCACTCAGCCTGGGCACATTCACTCCACTCAGCCTGGGCACATTCACTCCACTCAGCCTGGGCACTTCCAATCCCACTCTGCCTGGGAACCTGCACTCCACTCAGCCTGGGCACCTCCACTCCATTCAGCCTGGGCACATTCACGCCACTCAGCCAGGGCACTTCCAGTCCCACTCTGCCTGGGAACCTGCACTCCACTCAGCCTGGGCACCTCCACTCCACTCAGCCTGGGCACATTCACTCCACTCAGCCTGGGCACATTCACTCCACTCAGCCTGGGCACATTCACTCCACTCTGTCTAGGCACATTCACTCCCATTCAGCCTGGGAACATTCACTCCACTCAGCCTGGGCACATTCACTCCACTCAGCCTGGGCACTTCCAATCCCACTCTGCCTGGGAACCTGCACTCCACTCAGCCTGGGCACCTCCACTCCATTCAGCCTGGGCACATTCACGCCACTCAGCCAGGGCACTTCCAGTCCCACTCTGCCTGGGAACCTGCACTCCACTCAGCCTGGGCACCTCCACTCCACTCAGCCTGGGCACATTCACTCCACTCAGCCTGGGCACATTCACTCCACTCAGCCTGGGCACATTCACTCCACTCAGCCTGGGCACTTCCAGTCCCACTCTGCTGGGAACCTGCGCTCCACTCAGCCTGGGAACCTCCACTCCACGCAGCCTGGGCACATTCACTCCACTCAGCCAGGGCACTTCCAGTCCCTCTCTGCCTGGGAACCCCAACTCCACTCAGCCTGGGCACCTCCACTCCACTCAGCCTGGGCACATTCACTCCACTCTGTCTAGGCACATTGACTCCCATTCAGCCTGGGCACATTCACTCCACTCCGCCTGGGCACTTCCAGTCCCACTCTGCCTGGGAACCTGCACTCCACTCGGCCTGGGAACCTCCACTCCACTCAGCCTGGGCACATTCACTCCACTCTGCCTGGACACTTCCAATCCCACTCTGCCTGGGAACCTGCACTCCACTCAGCCTGGGCACCTCCACTCCACTCAGCCTGGGCACATTCACTCCACTCTGCCTGGGCACATTCACTCCACTCAGCCTGGGCACATTCACTCCACTCAGCCTGGGCACTTCCAATCCCACTCTGCCTGGGAACCAGCACTCAACTCAGCCTGGGCACCTCCACTCCACTCAGCCTGGGTACATTCACTCCACTCAGCCTTGGCACTTCCAGTCCCACACTGCCAGGGAACCCCAACTCCACTCAGCCTGGGCACCTCCACTCCACTCAGCCTGGGCACATTCACTCCACTCAGCCTGGGCACTTCCAATCCCACTCTGCCTGGGAACCTGCACTCCACTCAGCCTGGGCACCTCCACTCCACTCAGCCTGGGTACATTCACTCCACTCAGCCTTGGCACTTCCAATCCCACTCTGCCTGGGAACCTGCACTCCACTCAGCCTGGGCACCTCCACTCCATTCAGCCTGGGCACATTCACTCCACTCAGCCTGGGCACTTCCAGTTCCACTCTGCCTGGGAACCTGCACTCCACTCAGCCTGGGCACCTCCACTCCACTCAGCCTGGGCACATTCACTCCACTCAGCCTGGGCACATTCACTCCACTCAGCCTGGGCACATTCACTCCACTCCGCCTGGGCACTTCCAGTCCCACTCTGCTGGGAACCTGCGCTCCACTCAGCCTGGGAACCTCCACTCCACGCAGCCTGGGCACATTCACTCCACTCAGCCAGGGCACTTCCAGTCCCTCTCTGCCTGGGAACCCCAACTCCACTCAGCCTGGGCACCTCCACTCCACTCAGCCTGGGCACATTCACTCCACTCTGTCTAGGCACATTGACTCCCATTCAGCCTGGGCACATTCACTCCACTCCGCCTGGGCACTTCCAGTCCCACTCTGCCTGGGAACCTGCACTCCACTCGGCCTGGGCACCTCCACTCCACTCAGCCTGGGCACATTCACTCCACTCAGCCTGGACACTTCCAATCCCACTCTGCCTGGGAACCTGCACTCCACTCAGCCTGGGCACCTCCACTCCACTCAGCCTGGGCACATTCACTCCACTCTGCCTGGGCACATTCACTCCACTCAGCCTGGGCACATTCACTCCACTCAGCCTGGTCACTTCCAGTCCCACTCTGCTGGGAACCTGCACTCCACTCAGCCTGGCCACATTCACTCCACTCAGCCAGGGCACATTCACTCCACTCAGCCTGGGCACGTCCAGTCCCACACTGCCCAGGAACCTCCACTCCCACTCTGACTGGGAACCTCCGCTACTCCTCTCCACACCCGGCTCTCCACCCGACTCGCGGGGGCCCACTCTTAAGCCCTCCCGCCGCAAGTTATAGGCCCTTTGCCCGGGCGGAAAGTGAACCGCGGAACTGTGTCCCGCCCTCAATTCTCGTCCGATCGGAACGCGGTTTGGACCCGTTCTCCTGGGCGGCCTCGCAGCCCCTCCAGACCCAGCCAGTTAGCTCCAAGGGGCCGCCCCGAGCACGGGGAGAGGTGACACTTGACGCTTTGGCGCAACGGTGCCCACGCCACGAGCCAAAAAGCGCCCCCCTCTCTCCGCGCCCATTCAAGGCAATGGGGAAACGCACGTTTCGGGCTCCGGCGGCCGGGCACATTCACTCCACTCTGTCTTGGCACATTGACTCCCATTCAGCCTGGGCACATTCACTCCACTCCGCCTGGGCACTTCCAGTCCCACTCTGCCTGGGAACCTGCACTCCACTCGGCCTGGGCACCTCCACTCCACTCAGCCTGGGCACATTCACTCCACTCAGCCTTGGCACTTCCAGTCCCACTCTGCCAGGGAACCCCAACTCCACTCAGCCTGGGCACCTCCACTCCACTCATCCTGGGCACATTCACTCCACTCAGCCTGGGCACTTCCAATCCCACTCTGCCTGGGTGCCTGCACTCCACTCAGCCTGGGCACCTCCACTCCACTCAGCCTGGCCACATTCACTCCACTCAGCCAGGGCACATTCACTCCACTCAGCCTGGGCACTTCCAGTCCCACACTGCCCAGGAACCTCCACTCCCACTCTGACTGGGAACCTCCGCTACTCCTCTCCACACCCGGCTCTCCACCCGACTCGCGGGGGCCCACTCTTAAGCCCTCCCGCCGCAAGTTATAGGCCCTTTGCCCGGGCGGAAAGTGAACCGCGGAACTGTGTCCCGCCCTCAATTCTCGTCCGATCGGAACGCGGTTTGGACCCGTTCTCCTGGGCGGCCTCGCAGCCCCTCCAGACCCAGCCAGTTAGCTCCAAGGGGCCGCCCCGAGCACGGGGAGAGGTGACACTTGACGCTTTGGCGCAACGGTGCCCACGCCACGAGCCAAAAAGCGCCCCCCTCTCTCCGCGCCCATTCAAGGCAATGGGGAAACGCACGTTTCGGGCTCCGGCGGCCGGGCACATTCACTCCACTCTGTCTTGGCACATTGACTCCCATTCAGCCTGGGCACATTCACTCCACTCCGCCTGGGCACTTCCAGTCCCACTCTGCCTGGGAACCTGCACTCCACTCGGCCTGGGCACCTCCACTCCACTCAGCCTGGGCACATTCACTCCACTCAGCCTTGGCACTTCCAGTCCCACTCTGCCAGGGAACCCCAACTCCACTCAGCCTGGGCACCTCCACTCCACTCATCCTGGGCACATTCACTCCACTCAGCCTGGGCACTTCCAATCCCACTCTGCCTGGGTGCCTGCACTCCACTCAGCCTGGGCACCTCCACTCCACTCAGCCTGGCCACATTCACTCCACTCAGCCAGGGCACATTCACTCCACTCAGCCTGGGCACTTCCAGTCCCACACTGCCCAGGAACCTCCACTCCCACTCTGCCTGGGAACCTGCACTCCACTCAGCCTGGGCACCTCCAATCCACTCAGCCTGGGCACATTCTCTCCAGTCAGCCTGGGCACATTCACTCCACTCAGCCTGGGCACATTCACTCCACTCAGGCTGGGCACATTCACTCCACTCAGCCAGGGCACATTCACTCCACTCAGCCTGGGCACTTCCAGTCCCACTCTGCCCAGGAACCTCCACTCCCACTCTGACTGGGAACCTCCGCTACTCCTCTCCACACCCGGCTCTCCACCCGACTCGCGGGGGCCCACTCTTAAGCCCTCCCGCCGCAAGTTATAGGCCCTTTGCCCGGGCGGAAAGTGAACCGCGGAACTGTGTCCCGCCCTCAATTCTCGTCCGATCGGAACGCGGTTTGGACCCGTTCTCCTGGGCGGCCTCGCAGCCCCTCCAGACCCAGCTAGTTAGCTCCAAGGGGCCGCCCCGAGCACGGGGAGGTGTGACACTTGACACTTTGGCGCAACGGTGCCCGCGCCACGAGCCAAAATGCGCCCCCCTCTCTCCGCGCCCATTCAAGGCAATGGGGAAACGCACGTTTCGGGCTCCGGCGGCCGGGCACATTCACTCCACTCTGTCTAGGCACATTGACTCCCATTCAGCCTGGGCACATTCACTCCATTCCGCCGGGGCACTTCCAGTCCCACTCTGCCTGGGAACCTGCACTCCACTCGGCCTGGGCACCTCCACTCCACTCAGCCAGGGCACATTCACTCCACTCAGCCTGGGCACTTCCAATCCCACTCTGCCAGGGAACCTGCACTCCACTCAGCCTGGGCACCTCCACTCCATTCAGCCTGGGCACATTCACTCCACTCAGCCTGGGCACTTTCAGTCCCACTCTGCCTTGGAACCTGCACTCCACTCGGCCTGGGAACCTCCACTCCACTCAGCCTGGGCACATTCACTCCACTCAGCCTTGGCACTTCCAGTCCCACTCTGCCAGGGAACCCCAACTCCACTCAGCCTGGGCACCTCCACTCCACTCATCCTGGGCACATTCACTCCACTCAGCCTGGGCACTTCCAATCCCACTCTGCCTGGGTGCCTGCACTCCACTCAGCCTGGGCACCTCCACTCCACTCAGCCTGGCCACATTCACTCCACTCAGCCAGGGCACATTCACTCCACTCAGCCTGGGCACTTCCAGTCCCACACTGCCCAGGAACCTCCACTCCCACTCTGCCTGGGAACCTGCACTCCACTCAGCCTGGGCACCTCCAATCCACTCAGCCTGGGCACATTCTCTCCAGTCAGCCTGGGCACATTCACTCCACTCAGCCTGGGCACATTCACTCCACTCAGGCTGGGCACATTCACTCCACTCAGCCTGGGCACATTCACTCCACTCAGCCTGGGCACTTCCAGTCCCACTCTGCCCAGGAACCTCCACTCCCACTCTGACTGGGAACCTCCGCTACTCCTCTCCACACCCGGCTCTCCACCCGACTCGCGGGGGCCCACTCTTAAGCCCTCCCGCCGCAAGTTATAGGCCCTTTGCCCGGGCGGAAAGTGAACCGCGGAACTGTGTCCCGCCCTCAATTCTCGTCCGATCGGAACGCGGTTTGGACCCGTTCTCCTGGGCGGCCTCGCAGCCCCTCCAGACCCAGCTAGTTAGCTCCAAGGGGCCGCCCCGAGCACGGGGAGGTGTGACACTTGACACTTTGGCGCAACGGTGCCCGCGCCACGAGCCAAAATGCGCCCCCCTCTCTCCGCGCCCATTCAAGGCAATGGGGAAACGCACGTTTCGGGCTCCGGCGGCCGGGCACATTCACTCCACTCTGTCTAGGCACATTGACTCCCATTCAGCCTGGGCACATTCACTCCATTCCGCCGGGGCACTTCCAGTCCCACTCTGCCTGGGAACCTGCACTCCACTCGGCCTGGGCACCTCCACTCCACTCAGCCAGGGCACATTCACTCCACTCAGCCTGGGCACTTCCAATCCCACTCTGCCAGGGAACCTGCACTCCACTCAGCCTGGGCACCTCCACTCCATTCAGCCTGGGCACATTCACTCCACTCAGCCTGGGCACTTTCAGTCCCACTCTGCCTTGGAACCTGCACTCCACTCGGCCTGGGAACCTCCACTCCACTCAGCCTGGGCACATTCACTCCACTCAGCCTTGGCACTTCCAGTCCCACTCTGCCAGGGAACCCCAACTCCACTCAGCCTGGGCACCTCCACTCCACTCATCCTGGGCACATTCACTCCACTCAGCCTGGGCACTTCCAATCCCACTCTGCCTGGGTGCCTGCACTCCACTCAGCCTGGGCACCTCCACTCCACTCAGCCTGGCCACATTCACTCCACTCAGCCAGGGCACATTCACTCCACTCAGCCGGGGCACTTCCAGTCCCACTCTGCCCAGGAACCTCCACTCCCACTCTGACTGGGAACCTCCGCTACTCCTCTCCACACCCGGCTCTCCTCCCGACTCACGGGGGCCCACTCTTAAGCCCTCCCGCCGCAAGTAATAGGCCCTTTGCCCGGGCGGAAAGTGAACCGCGGAACTGTGTCCCGCCCTCAATTCTCGTCCGATCGGAACGCAGTTTGGACCCGTTCTCCTGGGCGGCCTCGCAGCCCCTCCAGACCCAGCCAGTTAGCTCCAAGGGGCCGCCCCGAGCACGGGGAGGGGTGACACTTGACGCTTTGGCGCAACGGTGCCCGCGCCACGAGCCAAAAAGCGCCCCCCTCTCTCCGCGCCCATTCAAGGCAATGGGGAAACGCACGTTTCGGGCTCCGGCGGCTGGGCACATTCACTCCACTCTGTCTAGGCACCTCCACTCCACTCAGCCTGGGCACATTCACTCCACTCAGCCTGGGCACTTCCAGTCCCACTCTGCTGGGAACCTGCACTCCACTCAGCCTGGGCACCTCCACTCCACTCAGCCTGGGTACCTTCACTCCACTCAGCCTTGGCACTTCCAGTCCCACTCAGCCAGGGAACCTGCACTCCACTCAGCCTGGGCACCTCCACTCCATTCAGCCTGGGCACATTCACTCCACTCAGCCTGGGCACTTTCAGTCCCACTCTGCCTTGGAACCTGCACTCCACTCGGCCTGGGAACCTCCACTCCACTCAGCCTGGGCACATTCACTCCACTCAGCCTTGGCACTTCCAGTCCCACTCTGCCAGGGAACCCCAACTCCACTCAGCCTGGGCACCTCCACTCCACTCATCCTGGGCACATTCACTCCACTCAGCCTGGGTACTTCCAATCCCACTCTGCCTGGGTGCCTGCACTCCACTCAGCCTGGGCACCTCCACTCCACTCAGCCTGGCCACATTCACTCCACTCAGCCTGGGCACTTTCAGTCCCACTCTGCCTGGGAACCTGCACTCCACTCGGCCTGGGCACCTCCACTCCATTCAGCCTGGGGCACATTCACTCCACTCAGCCTGGGCACTTTCAGTCCCACTCTGCCTGGGAACCTGCACTCCACTCGGCCTGGGCACCTCCACTCCTGCCTGGGTGCCTGCACTCTACTCAGCCTGGGCACCTCCACTCCACTCAGCCTGGGCACATTCACTCCACTCAGCCAGGGCACATTCACTCCACTCAGCCTGGGCACTTCCAGTCCCACTCTGCCCAGGACCCTCCACTCCCACTCTGACTGGGAACCTCCGCTACTCCTCTCCACACCCGGCTCTCCACCCGACTCGCGGGGGCCCACTCTTAAGCCCTCCCGCCGCAAGTTATAGGCCCTTTGCCCGGGCGGAAAGTGAACCGCGGAACTGTGTCCTGCCCTCAATTCTCGTCCGATCGGAACGCGGTTTGGACCCGTTCTCCTGGGCGGCCTCGCAGCCCCTCCAGACCCAGCCAGTTAGCTCCAAGGGGCCGCCCCGAGCACGGGGAGGTGTGACACTTGACGCTTTGGCGCAACGGTGCCCGCGCCACGAGCCAAAAAGCGCCCCCCTCTCTCCGCGCCCATTCAAGGCAATGGGGAAACGCACGTTTCGGGCTCCGGCGGGCGGGCACATTCACTCCACTCTGTCTAGGCACATTGACTCCCATTCAGCCTGGGCACATTCACTCCACTCCGCCTGGGCACTTCCAGTCCCACTCTGCCTGGGAACCTGCACTCCACTCGGCCTGGGCACCTCCACTCCAGTCAGCCTGGGCACATTCACTCCACTCAGCCTGGGCACATTCACTCCACTCTGTCTAGGCACATTGACTCCCATTCAGCCTGGGAACATTCACTCCACTCAGCTTGGGCACATTCACTCCACTCAGCCTGGGCACTTCCAGTCCCACTCTGCCTGGGAACCTGCACTCCACTCAGCCTGGGCACCTCCAATCCACTCAGCCTGGGCACATTCTCTCCAGTCAGCCTGGGGACATTCACTCCACTCAGCCTGGGCACATTCACTCCACTCAGCCTTGGCACTTCCAATCCCACTCTGCCTGGGAACCTGCACTCCACTCAGCCTGGGCACCTCCACTCAGCCTGGGCACCTCCACTCCATTCAGCCTGGGCACATTCACTCCACTCAGCCTGGGCACTTTCAGTCACACTCTGCCTGGGAACCTGCACTCCACTCGGCCTGGGCATCTCCACTCCACTCAGCCTGGGCACATTCACTCCACTCAGCCTTGGCACTTCCAGTCCCACTCTGCCTGGGAACCTGCCCTCCACTCGGCCTGGGCACCTCCACTCCACTCAGCCTGGGCACATTCACTCCACTCAGCCTGGGCACTTCCAATCCCACTCTGCCTGGGTGCCTGCACTCCACTCAGCCTGGGCACATTCACTCCACTCAGCCTTGGCACTTCCAGTCCCACTCTGCCAGGGAACCCCAACTCCACTCAGCCTGGGCACCTCCACTCCACTCAGCCTGGGCACATTCACTCCACTCAGCCTGGGCACTTCCAATCCCACTCTGCCTGGGAACCTGCACTCCACTCAGCCTGGGCACCTCCACTCCACTCAGCCTGGGTACATTCACTCCACTCAGCCTGGGCACTTCCAATCCCACTCTGCCTGGTAACCTGCACTCCACTCAGCCTGGGCACCTCCACTCCACTCAGCCTGGGCACATTCACTCCACTCAGCCTTGGCACTTCCAGTCCCACTCTGCCAGGGACCCCCAACTCCACTCAGCCTGGGCACCTCCACTCCACTCAGCCTGGGCACATTCACTCCACTCAGCCTGGGCACTTCCAGTCCCACTCTGCCTGGGAACCTGCACTCCATTCGGCCTGGGCACCTCCACTCCACTCAGCCTGGCCACATTCACTCCATTCAGCCAGGGCACATTCACTCCACTCAGCCTGGGCACTTCCAGTCCCACTCTGCCCAGGAACCTCCACTCCCACTCTGACTGGGAACCTCCGCTACTCCTCTCCACACCCGGCTCTCCACCCGACTCGCGGGGGCCCACTCTTAAGCCCTCCCGCCGAGGGTTATAGGCCCTTTGCCCGGGCGGAAAGTGAACCGCGGAACTGTGTCCCGCCCTCAATTCTCGTCCGATCGGAACGCGGTTTGGACCCGTTCTCCTGGGCGGCCTCGCAGCCCCTCCAGACCCAGCTAGTTAGCTCCAAGGGGCCGCCCCGAGCACGGGGAGGTGTGACACTTGACGCTTTGGCGCAACGGTGCCCGCGCCACGAGCCAAAAAGCGCCCCCCTCTCTCCGCGCCCATTCAAGGCAATGGGGAAACGCACGTTTCGGGCTCCGGCGGGCGGGCACATTCACTCCACTCTGTCTAGGCACATTGACTCCCATTCAGCCTCGGCACATTCACTCCACTCTGTCTAGGCACATTGACTCCCATTCAGCCTGGGCACATTCACTCCATTCCGCCTGGGCACTTCCAGTCCCACTCTGCCTGGGAACCTGCACTCCACTCGGCCTGGGCACCTCCACTCCACTCAGCCTGGGCACATTCACTCCACTCAGCCTGGGCACTTCCAATCCCACTCTGCCTGGGAACCTGCACTCCACTCAGCCTGGGCACCTCCACTCCATTCAGCCTGGGCACATTCACTCCACTCAGCCTGGGCACTTTCAGTCACACTCTGCCTGGGAACCTGCACTCCACTCAGCCTGGGCACCTCCACTCCACTCAGCCTGGGCACATTCACTCCACTCAGCCTGGGCACATTCACTCTACTCAGCCTTGGCACTTCCAGTCCCACTCTGCCAGGGAACCCCAACTCCACTCAGCCTGGGCACCTCCACTCCACTCAGCCTGGGCACATTCACTCCACTCAGCCTGGGCACTTCCAATCCCACTCTGCCTTGGTGCCTGCACTCCACTCAGCCTGGGCACCTCCACTCCACTCAGCCTGGCCACATTCACTCCACTCAGCCAGGGCACTTCCAATCCCACTCTGCCTGGGAACCTGCACTCCACTCAGCCTGGGCACCTCCACTCCATTCAGCCTGGGCACATTCACTCCACTCAGCCTGGGCACTTCCAGTCCCACTCTGCCTGGGAACCTGCACTCCACTCAGCCTGGGCACCTCCACTCCACTCAGCCTGGGCACATTCACTCCACTCTGCCTGGGCACATTCACTCCACTCAGCCTGGGCACATTCACTCCACTCAGCCTGGGCACTTCCAGTCCCACTCTGCTGGGAACCTGCACTCCACTCAGCCTGGGAACCTCCACTCCACGCAGCCTGGGCACATTCACTCCACTCAGCCAGGGCACTTCCAGTCCCTCTCTGCCTGGGAACCCCAACTCCACTCAGCCTGGGCACCTCCACTCCACTCAGCCTGGGCACATTCACTCCACTCTGTCTAGGCACATTGACTCCCATTCAGCCTGGGATCATTCACTCCACTCAGCCTGGGCACATTCACTCCACTCAGCCTGGGCACTTCCAGTCCCACTCTCCCTGGGAACCTGCACTCCACTCAGCCTGGGCACCTCCAATCCACTCAGCCTGGGCACATTCACTCCACTCAGCCTGGGCACATTCTCTCCAGTCAGCCTGGGCACATTCACTCCACTCAGCCTGGGCACATTCACTCCACTCAGCCCGGGCACATTCACTCCACTCAGCCAGGTCACATTCACTCCACTCAGCCTGGGCACTTCCAGTCCCACTCTGCCCAGGAACCTCCACTCCCACTCTGACTGGGAACCTCCGCTACTCCTCTCCACACCCGGCTCTCCACCCGACTCGCGGGGGCCCACTCTTAAGCCCTCCCGCCGAGGGTTATAAGCCCTTTGCCCGGGCGGAAAGTGAACCGCGGAACTGTGTCCCGCCCTCAATTCTCGTCCGATCGGAACGCGGTTTGGACCCGTTCTCCTGGGCGGCCTCGCAGCCCCTCCAGACCCAGCTAGTTAGCTCCAAGGGGCCGCCCCGAGCACGGGGAGGTGTGACACTTGACGCTTTGGCGCAACGGTGCCCGCGCCACGAGCCAAAAAGCGCCCCCGTCTCTCCGCGCCCATTCAAGGCAATGGGGAAACGCACGTTTCGGGCTCCGGCGGCCGGGCACATTCACTCCACTCTATCTAGGCACATTGACTCCCATTCAGCCTGGGCACCTCCACTCCACTCCGCCTGGGCACTTCCAGTCCCACTCTGCCTGGGAACCTGCACTCCACTCGGCCTGGGCACCTCCACTCCACTCAGCCTGGGCACATTCACTCCACTCAGCCTGGGCACTTCCAATCCCACTCTGCCTGGGAACCTGCACTCCACTCAGCCTGGGCACCTCCACTCCATTCAGCCTGGGCACATTCACGCCACTCAGCCAGGGCACTTCCAGTCCCACTCTGCCTGGGAACCTGCACTCCACTCAGCCTGGGCACCTCCACTCCACTCAGCCTGGGCACATTCACTCCACTCAGCCTGGGCACATTCACTCCACTCAGCCTGGGCACATTCACTCCACTCTGTCTAGGCACATTCACTCCCATTCAGCCTGGGAACATTCACTCCACTCAGCCTGGGCACATTCACTCCACTCAGCCTGGGCACTTCCAATCCCACTCTGCCTGGGAACCTGCACTCCACTCAGCCTGGGCACCTCCACTCCATTCAGCCTGGGCACATTCACGCCACTCAGCCAGGGCACTTCCAGTCCCACTCTGCCTGGGAACCTGCACTCCACTCAGCCTGGGCACCTCCACTCCACTCAGCCTGGGCACATTCACTCCACTCAGCCTGGGCACATTCACTCCACTCAGCCTGGGCACATTCACTCCACTCAGCCTGGGCACTTCCAGTCCCACTCTGCTGGGAACCTGCGCTCCACTCAGCCTGGGAACCTCCACTCCACGCAGCCTGGGCACATTCACTCCACTCAGCCAGGGCACTTCCAGTCCCTCTCTGCCTGGGAACCCCAACTCCACTCAGCCTGGGCACCTCCACTCCACTCAGCCTGGGCACATTCATTCCACTCCGCCTGGGCACTTCCAGTCCCACTCTGCCTGGGAACCTGCACTCCACTCCGCCTGGGCACCTCCACTCCACTCAGCCTGGGCACATTCACTCCACTCAGCCTGGGCACTTTCAGTCCCACTCTGCCTGGGAACCTGCACTCCACTCGGCCTGGGCACCTCCACTCCACTCAGCCTGGGCACATTCACTCCACTCAGCCTGGGCACATTCTCTCCAGTCAGCCTGGGCACATTCACTCCACTCAGCCTGGGCACATTCACTCCACTCAGC